>NW_026909611.1:326333-652666 GCF_033115175.1 Lepus europaeus | reverse complement strand
AACATGATATTTCTGTTTGTATCGATGACATTTTATGCACTTGCCTAATGAAAAGACTTTGCTTTTCTCCAAAACCATATTTACTGTGATTTTATCGGTCCATTGCATATGAATTCCTCACTACTTTGTCAGGATATGACTAGATGAAACCGGAAATATCCTGTTTTGTTTTGGGTAACTCAATCCCATATATTGCTACAGCCTCTGTGTTTATTTATTCCTAATATTATCCACACACTTTATTGTTCTGAATATTTTTTATCAGGGAACATTTAATTTGGTGCTTGAAATCACTAAATGGTTCCACATGGAATCACCAGCTCTACATATTCGTATTTTCTAGGGAGAAATCTAGAGGAACTGTGCCAAACAAACATGATATTTCTGTTTGCATAGATGACATTTTATGCACTTGCCTAACGAAAAGACTTTGCTTTTCTTCAAAACGATTTTAACTGTGATTTTCTTGCTCCACTACATACGAATGCCAAACCACTTTGTCCGGATGTGACTGGATGAAATCGGAAATATCCGGTTGTTTTTTGCTAAATGAGTTCGAAATATTGTGAAAGCCTCTGTGTTTGTGTTTTCTGGATATTATCAATGGACTTATTGTTTTGAATGTTTTTATCAGGGAACATTTAATTTTGTACCGTTGAAATATTAATTGGTTCATAATGGGAACACCAGCTCTACATATTCGTATTTTCTAGGGAGAAAGCTAGAGGAATTGCAGCAAACAAACATGATATTTCTATATGTTTAGATGATATTTTATGCACTTGCCTAACGTAAAGTGTTTGATTTTCTCCAAAACTATTATACAATGATTATCTCAGTCCATTGCATACAAATTCCACAGCACTTTGTCCAGATATGACTGGAATAAACCGGAAATATCTGGTTTTGTTTTGGCTAATTCAATCCCATATATTGCGACAGCCTCTGTGTTTGTGTTTTCTGGATATTATCAACGGATTTCATGGTTTTGAATGTTTTTTATCGGGAACATTATATTTTGAGCTTGGATACAGTAATTGGTTCCACATGGAGACACCAGCTCTATATATTTGTATTTTTAAAGGGAGAAAGCTGGAGGAAATGGGACAAACAAACATGATATTTCTGTTTGTATAGATGACATTTTATGCACTTGCCAAATGAAAAGACTTTGCTTTTCTCCAAAACCATTTTTACTGTGATTTTCTCGGTCCATTGCATATGAATTCCACACCAGTTTGTAAAGTTATGACTGGATGAAACCAGAAATAACCGGTTTTGTTTTGCTAACTCAATCCCAGATATTGCTACAGCCTCTCTGTTTGTGTTTTCCTGATATTAACCACGGAATTTAATGTTTTGAATGTTTTTTTTTCAGGGAATATTTAATTTTGTGCTTGGAAACCCTAATTGGTTCCTAATGGACACACCAGCTCTACACATTCGTATTTCCTAGGGAGAAAGGTAGATGAACTGCGGGAAACAAAATCACATTTCTGTTTGTATAGATGATATTTTAGGCACTTGCCTAATGAAAAGATTTTGCTTTTCTCCAAAATCATTTTTTCTGTGATTTTTTCGGTCCGTTGCATACGAATTCCACACCACTTTGTCCAGATACGACTAGAAGTAACCAGAAATAGACGGTTGTATTTTGGATAATTCAATCCAAAATATTGTGAAAATTTCTGTGTTTGTTTTTTCTGGATATTATCGATGGACTTTATTGTTTTGAATATTTTTATCAGGGAACATTTAATTTTGTACCGTGAAACACTAATTGGTTCATCATGGGGACACCAGCTCTACACATTCGTATTTTCTAGGTAGAAAGCTAGAGGAACTGCGGCAAACAAACATGATGTTTCTGTTTGTCTAGATGACATTTTATGCACTTGCCTAACGAAAAGAATTTGCTTTTCTCCAAAACCATTTGTACTGTGATGTTCTCGGTCCATTGCCTACAAATTCCACACCACTATGTCCGGATATGACTGGATGCAACCGGAATTAACCGGTTTTGTTTTGGCTAACTCAATCCCAGTTATTGCTACAGCCTCTGGGTTTCTGTTTTCCTGATATTATCGATGGACTTTATTGTTTTGAATCATTTTATCAGGGAACATTTCATTTTGTGCTTGGAAACACTAATTGGTTCCACATGGAGACACCAGCACTACACATTCGTATTTTCTAGGGAGAAAGCTAGAGGAATTGTGGCAAACAAACATGATATTTCTGTTTGTATAGATGATATTTTATGCACTTGCCTAATGAAAAGACTTTTCTTTTCTCCAAAATCATTTTTTAACTGTGATTTTCTCAGTCAATTGCATGCGAATTCCACACCAGTTTGTCCGGATATGACTGGATGAAACCAGAAATATCCGATTTTGTTTTGGGTAACTCAATCGCAGATATTGCTACATCCTCTTTGTTTGTTTTTTCTGGATATTATCAATGGACTTTATTGATGTGAATGTTTTTTTGTCGGGGAACTTTTTATTTTAAGCTTGGATACAGTAATTGGTTGCACATGGAGACACCAGCTCTACATATTCTTATTTTCTCGGAGAAAACTAGAGGAACTGCGGCAAACAAACATGATATTTCTGTTTGTCTAGATGACATTTTATGCATTTGCCTATCGAAAAGACTTTGCTTTTCTCCAAAACCATTTTTACTGTGATTTTCTCGGTCCATTGCATACGAATTCACACCAGTTTGTCCAGGTATGACTGGATGAAACCGGAAATACCCTGGTTTGTTCTGGCTAACTCAATCCCAGATTTTGCTACAGCCTCTGTGTTTGTGTTTTTCGGATATGTTCCATGGACTTTATAGTTTTGAATGTTTTTATCAGGGAACATTTAATTTTGTACCGTAGAAACACTAATTGGTTCATCATGGGAACACCAGCTCTACACTTTCGTATTTTCTAGGGAGATAGCTAGAGGAACTGCGGCAAAAAAACATGATATTTCTGTTTGTATAGATGATATTTTATGCACTTTCCTAACGAAAAACTTTGTTCTTCTCCAAAACCATTTTTACTGTGATTTTCTCGGTCCATTGTATACGAATTCCACACCAGTTTGTCCGTATATGACTGGATGAAACCAGAAATATCAGGTTTTGTTTTTGCTAACTCAATCCCAGATATTGCTACAGCCTCTGTGTTTGTGTATTCCTGATATTTTACATGGACCTTACTGCTTTGAATGTTTTTTATCAGGGAACATTTAATTTTGTGCTTGGAAACACTAATTGGTTCCACATGGAGACTCCAGCTCCACACATACGTATTTTTTAGGGAGAAAGCTAGAGGAACTGCGACAAACAAACATGATATTTCTGTTTGTATAGATGACATTTTATGCACTTTCCTAATCAAAAGTCTTTTCTTTTACCCAACACCATTTTTACTGTAATTTTCTTGGTCCATTGCATATGAATTCCACACAAGTTTTTCCGGATATGACTGGATGAAACCAGAAATATACGGTTGTGTTTTGGCTAACTCAATCCCAAATATTGTGATAGCCTCTGTGTTTGTGTTTTCCTGATATTATCCACGGACTTTATTGTTTTGAAGGTTTTTTATCAGGGAATATTTCATTTTTTTAACTTTTATTTAATGAATGTAAATTTCCAGTGTACAGCTTACGGATTACAATGGCTGCCCCCTCCCTTAACTTCTCTCCTACCCACTTCCCTCCCCTCTCCCGTTCCCTCTCCTCTTCCATTCACATCAAGATTCATTTTCAATTATATTTATATACAGAAGATCAATTTAGTATAAAGATTTCAACAGTTTCCACCCACATAGGAACACAAAGTGAAACATACCGTTTGATTACTAGTTATAGCATTAAATGAAAATGTACAGTACATTAAGGACAGAGATCCCACATGAGGAGCAAGTGCACAGTGACTCCTGTTGTTAACCCAACATATTGACACTCTAGGTTATGGCGCCAGTAACCACCCTTGGCTGTCATCATGAGTTGCCAAGGCTATGGAAGCCTTCCAAGTTTGCCGACACTGATCATATTTAGACAAGGTCATAAAAGACAGAGTGAGGATAATAACCAATGATCCTAAGAGTGGCATTTACCAGGTTTGAACAATTCTACAGCATTAAGTGGGGAAGAGGACCATCAGTACACACAGGTTGGGAGTAGAGCCATTGGTGGTCGAGTAGAGGTTATGATTACAAAGGAATGAGGCCCAAGTGCGCTAGTCAGGGTCTAGAACAAAGGACAGAGTCTTTATTAGAGGAGCTAAGAAAGGTGCTGTCTAAGCTACAATTAAGTTTTCTGATTGAGAGGCAAATAGAACCTGACAGAAGGGGCTTGATTATAATCTGGTGGGCTTTAGGCCTTGTAAGTTAAGAGGCCCAGACCTATCTATCTCTTCACATGGGGTATATCCTAAGGGAGGTGTGAACCTCCTAGGGGAAGGCACTCTGTTGACTTTCATGACTTGGCTGGCCTCAGAGAGAGCGGGCCAGGTAAAGGCAGGTGGCATCTCTAACAAGAAATTTACAGTTCTGCCTGCCATGTTGCTGACCCTACTTGGCCGTCCCCTCAGCTACAGTGGTCACTTTGGAAGTTGGGCTGAGTGAAGGGCTTTTCAGCTTAGAGCCAATAAGATCTGTGGCTCTGACCTGGGAATGCTTCGACTCCAGGGCAGGTGCATTTCCATGATCCAACTCTTGGCAGAGCTGCCAGGGCTCTTCACAAGCTGACTTCTGCTGAAGCCCAGGCTTACCACATTGAAAGCCACTGCAGTGGACTGGCCTGTTGGGTCTCCTTGAGGGCAGATCACTGTACAGATCAGCCATGAATAGGCCTGCCACCCATTGCTTCTGATGCCTAGCTTTCTTTTCCTCCTGGTTTGTGTTCAAGCAGACCAGAGGATGCAAGTCAAGGGAGTGCCCATGTCCCATCTCTAATCTTTGGTGGCCTGAACTACAAGTCTATAGTCACAGGCATGTTCTGTAGTAGTTTTCCTAAGGTAGACAATGCCCATGAGGAAAATTATATTCTCACTTAAAAACTTTCTTTCCCTTTGGTCTGAAAGTGAGGTTTTTTTTTCTACTTACTGTATACTTGCTGATGGCGAAGTGAATCTAGCTATGAGATTATTATTTAAGTTCTTATTTTGGCTATGCTGTTACAGAAAAATGTTAGCCATGTCTATTATAAGGTCTAAAGATTTAATTGCACGTCCTACAGATTCCTTCCTAATAGAATTAGTTTCCTACCTTGAAGAGAATAGAGAAATGAAAGAACAAGTTGGGCTTAGAATAGAGAATTGAGGGAGCAAGTCCTAGACCACTTGCTAACAATAGCAATATTACATGAATACTTAGCAAACCCTTTCAACCATTAGATAACAACTTAAGAAAACATTTGCCAGAAGGTCCAATGCCTTCTATAAATTTTAAGAATCACGTATTTGAAAGCACCTCTTAAATATCTAACATGGTGTAGTTTGTTTAACCAGTAAACTTAAGCACAAACATACAAAATGTTTTTAGTTTCTTTCTACCCACAAGTTTAAAACACATGATACACAGATTCAGGTCACACAAATTAAAATGTACCTTTGATTGATTTTAGCAGCTTAAATTTATGGACAATCTTATCTATAAGCCATTTAAAATAAAAATCTTAATAAAATTTCCTATGTGGACATACAATATATACACACATATAACATAGCATAATAGACCAATATAGCAATTTTAATAATAGCTTTTAAAATCTTTAACTCTTTTTGTAGATTGCCAATTGATTTGAATTGCTTTTTGTTTTTAGACTACTTTAACACATTGCTTTAACAGAGCATCAGTTTAATTCTATGTCAAAGAGAAATTGAGCTTTCTGTGATCTTTTGCTGTGAGGTTTCCTTCCTTTACCTTCTTTCATATTGGTGACCATGTTTCTGTGTTTCTGTGTGTAACACATCTTTAAGCATCTTTTGCAGGGCAGGATGAGTGGCAACAAATTCTTTCAGTTTCTGTTTGCTATGAAAAGTCTTAATTTCACCTTCATTCACAAATGAGAGCTTTGCAGGATATAATATTCAGGGCTGGCAGTTTTCCTCTCTTAGTGCCTGGGCTATGTCTCGCCATTCCCTTCTAGCTTGTAGGGTTTCTGATGAGAAGTCTGCTGTGAGTCTAATTGGAGATCCTCTAAGAGTAATCTGACGTTTCTCTCTTGCACCTTTTAGAATCTTTTCTTTATGTTTCACTGTGGTGAGTTGGATTACAATGTGTCGTGGTGAGGATCTCTTTTGGTCATGTTTATTAGGGGTTCTATAAACTTCCTGTACTAAGATGCCTCTGTCCTTCTCCAAACCTGGGAAGTTTTCTGCTACTATCTCACTGAAAATGCCTTCTAATCCTTTCTCCCTCTCCATGTCTTCAGGAACTCTTAGAACCCAAATGTTGGGTTTTTAAATAGTATCCTGTAGATTCCCAACAATATTTTTTAGATTTATAATTTCTTCTTCTTTTCTTTGGTTTGCCTGTTACCTTTCCTGTTCTCTGTCTTCTAAGTCTGATATTCTCTCTTCTACTTTGCCCATTCTGTTTTTAAGGCTCTCTAATGTGTTTGTCATTTGATCTATTGAGTTCTTCATTTCATTGTGGTTTTTGTCACTATCACAGTTTCATGTTCTACGAGTTGTTTCATTTCATTTTGATTCCTCTTTAATATTTCATTTTCACGAGAGAGATTTTCTATCTTGTCCACTAAGGATTTCTGTAGTTCAAGAATTTGTTTTTGAGAACTACTTAATGTTCTTATCAATTTTTTGAGATCCGCTTCTTGCATTTCTTCTATCTCATCATCTTCATAATCTTGAATTGGGGTGTCTTTTTCATTTGGGGGCGTCATAGTGTCTTCCTTGTTCTTGTTAGCTTGGTTTTTGCGTTTGTTGTTTGGCATGTTGGAGATATTTGCTTTCTTCACTGTGGTGTTTTTTCTTGTTACACTATGGCTCTATATTAAGTGGACTGTCTGCTTTCGGTGGAGCCTTAGAGGCTTGAGATGAGTGTCGCCTGAGAGCTGTGTTTGATTCCTAAGGTTGAGGGTGTGTCAAAGATGACACTCCCAAGTTAGGCGTGGTAAATCTTTTTTTTTTAATTCAAGAGGGAAGTAATTCCGCACAGCTGAACGTAATTGGAGGTAGGAGCCAGAGATCAGAAGCTCTTTCCCAAGGACCACACAGGGAATCTCTGCTGCCCTCGGTGTGGGCTCCAATTCCCCTGCAGTCTCCCACTGCGTTGCCAAGTTAGATGCTAATCTCCTGTTATTTCACCCCTCCCCCAAGAGTCAGGTTTTTCTGCTAGGCTCAGGGCCGCTACAGACATGAGGTCGCCCTGCTTATGACGTATGTCCAAAATGGTGCCTGATTTTTGTCTTGCTAGCCTTGAAGAGGTGAGGGGAGAGAGAGAAACTCGTGTTCTTATTGGTCACTTTTTTTTTCCCCTCTCTCTCTTCTAGTTAGTCTGGTGAAATTTTGCCCATGGAGTTTCAAGACTCATTCCCTCTAGTCTCCAATTTCCGCTTGCCCGCTGGTTTCTCAGGCTATTAAGGTTCGGCTCACTTCGCGTTACAGCGCTGGTGTGTTGAGTCTGCCGCTAGTGTCCCGAACTTGGACTCCCATGCTCTCCACGCAGGTCCAATGTGAATCACTAGTTCCAGAAGAGTTTCCTCTGCTGTCTCTTTGCCTACTCTTCAATGACCCTGCAGTATTTCCACTTTTATGAACCTGTGTCTTGCCGAACTACCAATGTGCTCCTTTCCTATTCCGCCATCATGCCACTCTCCAGGAAACATTTAATTTTGTGCTTGGAAACACTAATTTGTTCCACATGGAGACACTAGCTTTAAACATTCGTATTTTCTAGTGAGAAAGCTAGAGGAACTGCGGAAAACAAACATGATATTTCTGTTTGTAAAGATGACATTTTATGCACTTGGCTAACGAAAAGACTTTGCTTTTCTCCAAAACCATTTTTACTCTGATTTTCTCGGTCCATTGCATACGAATTCCACACCAGTTTGTCCGGATATGACTGGATGAAACCGGAAATATCCGGTTTTGTTTTGGCTAACTCAATCCCAGATATTGCTACAGCCTCTTTGTTTGTTTTTTACTGGATGTTATCAATGGACTTTATTGTTTTGAATGTTTTTTTTTAATCGGGGTACATTTTATTTTGAGCTTGGATACAGGAATTGGTTCCGCATGGAGACAACAGCTCTACATATTCGTATTTTCTAGGGAGAAAGCTTGAGGAACTGCGGCAAACAAACATGATATTTCTGTCAGTATCGATGACATTTTATACACTTGCCTAACGAAAAGACTTTGCTTTTCTCCAGAACCATTTTTACTGTGATTTTCTCGGTCCATTGCATACGAATTCCACAGCAGTTTGTCTGGATATGACTGGATGAAACCAGAAATATTGGATTTGTTTTGGCTAATTGATCCCAGATATTGATACAGACTCTGTGTTTGTGTTTTCTAGATATTATCAATTGACTTTATTGTTTTGAAATATTTTAAATCGGGGCACATTTTATTTTGAGCTTGGTGACAGTAATTGGTTCCACATGCAGTCACCAGCTCTACACACTCGTATTTTCTAGGGAGAGAGCTAGAGGAACTGCGGCAAACAAACATGATATTTTTGTTTGTATCATTGACATTTTATGCACTTGCCTAACGAAAAGACTTTGCTTTTCTCCAAAACCATTTTTACTGTGATTTTCTTGGTCCATTGCATAGTAATTGCACACCCATTTCTCAGGATATGACTGGATGAAACCGGAAATATCCGCTTTTTTTTTGCTAACTCAATCCCAGATATGGCTACACCCTCTGCGTTTGTGTATTCTTGATATTATCCGCGGATTTTATTATTTTGAATGTTTTTTATCAAGGAACATTTGATATTGTGCTTTGAAAAACTAATTGGTTCCACATGGAGACACCAGCTCTACACATTCCTATTTTCTAGGGAGAAAGGGAGAGGAATTGTGACAAACAAACATGATATTTCTGTTTGTATAGATGACATTTTATGCACTTGAGTAATAAAATCTTTGCTTTTCCCAAAAACCATTTTTACTATGATTTTCTCTGTCCATTGCATACGAATTCCAAACCAATTATTCGGGATATGACTGGAAAAAACCAGAACTATCCGGTTGTGTTTTGGCTAACTCTATCGGAAATATTGTGAAAGCCTCTGTGTTTCTGTTTATGGATATTATCGATGGACTTTATTGTTTTGAATATTTTTATCAGGGAACATTAAATTTTGTACCGATGAAACACTAATTGGTTGATCATGGGAAAAGCATCTCTACACATTTGTATTTTCTAGGGAGAAAGCTAGAGGAACTGTGGCAAACAAACATGATATTTCTGTTTTATAGATGACATTTTATGCACTTCCCTAATGAAAGACTTTGCTTTTCTCCAAAATCATTTTTACTGTGATTTTCTCGGTCCATTGCATATGAATTCCACACCAGTTTGTTCAGATATGACTTGATGAAACCAGAAATATCTGGTTCTGTTTTGGCTATATCAATCCGAATATTGTGATAGATTCTGTGTTTGTTTTTTCCTGATATTATCCATGGACTTTATTGGTTTGAATGTTTTTATCAGGGAACATTTAATTTTGTGATTGGAAACACTAATTGGTTCATCATGGGAACACCAGCTCTACACATTCGAATTATCTAGGGAGAAAGGTAGAAGAACTGCGGCTAACAATCATGATATTTCTGTTTGTATAGATGACATTTTATGCACTTCCTTAATGAAAAGACATTCCTTTTCTCCAAAACCATTTTTACTGTGATTTTCTCGGTGCATTGCATACAAATTCCACACCACTTTGTCCGGATATGACTGGATGAAAGCAGAAATATCCGGTTGTGTTTTGGCTAACTCAACGGAAATATTTTGAAAGTTTCTGTGTTTGTGTTTTCTGGTTATTATCGATGGACTTTATGGTTTTGAATAGTTTTATAAGGGAACATTTAATTTTGTGCTGGGAAATACTAATTGGTTCCACATGCAGACACCAGCTCTACACATTCGTATTTTCTAGGGAGAAAGGTAGAGGAACTGCGGCATACACACATGATATTTCTGTTTGTATAGATGACATTTTATGCACTTCCCTAATGAAAAGACATTCCTTTTCTCCAAAACCATTTTTACTGTGATTTTCTCGGTCCCTTGCATACAAATTCCACACCACTTTGTCCGGATATGACTGGATGAAAGCAGAAATATTCGGTTGTGTTTTGGCTAACTCAACGGAAATATTTTGAAAGTTTCTGTGTTTGTGTTTTCTGGTTATTATCGATGGACTTTATGGTTTTGAATAGTTTTATAAGGGAACATTTAATTTTGTGCTGGGAAATACTAATTGGTTCCACATGCAGACACCAGCTCTACACATTCGTATTTTCTAGGGAGAAAGGTAGAGGAACTGTGGCATACACACATTGTTGGACCTCTCAGTTGTAGAGATGCCCACTTGCTCGAGAGGACGCCCAAAAATCCAGACTCCAGACCAGTTGATGCAAAAAGCATGAGGTATTTATTGTACGTTTGCGCAAACGGGCCCCCGCCTAAGGCGGTGAGGAGCCCTGAGCGGCAGTTTCACACAGGTTATATAGTCAACAAATTAGCATTTGGGATTGGCCGGTTCGGAGGGACAATTAGCATACCGGAGAGTGCTGAGGAGAGTGCTGAGGGAACCAGCTGAGGAGAATGCTGAGGAGAGTGCTGAGGGAACCAGCTGAAGAGAATGCTGAGGAGAGTGCTGAGGGAACCAGCTGAGGAGAATGCTGAGGAGAGTACTGAGACTCTCCGAAGGGGAGTGGCAGCTCTGCTCTGGGCATGCCTAGAGGTTCTCTAAAGGGGATAGACTTTTCCTTCCCAGAGAACGTACCCGCTGGACCCTGGGGAACATCTAACCTCTTAAGAAGCCCCTGATATCTGCCCAGGCCTAATTTCTTATCCCTCTCCCCCATAAGGGTCCTTCATTCCCCCCTTTTCTTTTTGCAAAGATTTTAATCCTAAAATCTATTGGACCGGCCTGGGGAGAACCTGCCTCACTGGAGGGAGGAAATTCTGTTCTTGCTGGACTGGGTTAGGTTCCACGTTAACAATTGCGGAGCATGGGGATTGGAAAAACAATGGGGAAAGGCCAAGAACATCATAAATATTAAACAGTTTTTGAAAGTCTTAGCTTGAGTGGGTTCTGAGTGCGCTGGAGCTTCCATTTGGCTGGTCTATCCGGATCCTCGGGGCCCTGGGGAGGTGGTGCTCGCTTCACGTGTGAGGCGTGGACCCAAGCAGCGATTCTGTCGACCTTGAGAGCGGTGGGAGTTGTCAACAGCACAGTGAAGAGGCCTTTCCACCGGGGCTCTAGAGTCTTAGATTGGTGCCTTCGGACATACACAGCATCACCGATTTGGAAAGGATGTGGAATGGTTGTCATCTTGGGTTGGTAGGCTGCTGCAAGAGGTTTCCAGACCTGGTTCTGGATGATCTGGAGCGCTCTCAACCGGGCCTGTAATTTAGGGGCATCGGCAACGGAGTCACTGGCAAGGTCAAGCAAGCCTGCTACTGGTGGGGGCCCTCCATAAAGGATTTCGTATGGTGTCAGCCCGCAATGAGAGGGCGTGTTTCGAACCTGGAACAACACCATAGGGAGGAGTTGGACCCAGTCTTTAACGCCAGTCTCCAATGCTAATTTGGTCAAGGTCTCTTTAATTGTTCTGTTCATTTTTTCTACCTGTCCTGAACTTTGGGGTCTATAGGCACAGTGCAATTTCCAATTTATGCCTAATGCTTTGGCCACCAACTGACTTACCTGGGAGACAAACGCTGGGCCATTGTCGGACCCGATTACCTTAGGCAAGCCGAACCGGGGGAAGATCTCCTCTATGATCTTCTTGACGACCACCCGGGCGGTTTCCCGTTTTGCGGGGAATGCCTCAGTCCATCCGGAGAAGGTGTCTACAAAAACTAGAAGATACTTATTCCCATAACTGCCCGGCCTTATCTCAGTGAAATCGACCTCCCAGTTGATTCCTGGTCGGTCTCCTCTTACCCTAGCTCCCTCCGGGAGCTTGAGGTGTCTGGCATTTACCTTGGCACACGGAACACAGAATTCAGTCACCTGCTGGACTAAAGAGTCAAGTCTGGGGATGTAATAAGCCTGCCTATCTTCCTGTAAGGCTACTTTTAGCTTTTTGTGTCCCAAATGAATCCATTGATGGAGGCTGGTAATTATTTCTTTAGCCAATTGGTGTGGCAAGACTATTTTCTCTCCGAGCCTCCAAACCCTTATTTGTTCATCATACTCTGCACCGAGCCGCTGAATCGTATCTAAGTCTTGGTCCGGATAGAGGAAAGGTGATTCCCTCGATACTTGGGTGGGCTCAATTGTCTTTAACGGGAGCACCTGTTGGCTCAGGGCTGCCGCCCTAGCGGCCTTGTCTGCCATCCTGTTTCCCCTTGCTACGGGGTCGTCTCCTCGTTGGTGCCCAGGGCAATGAATTGCTGAGGAGAATGCTGAGGAGAGTGGCAGCTCTGCTCAGTTTCAGCGGCAAGGAGGAGGTCGTCCACATATTGCAGGAGGACCAAGTCCGGATGGTTGACTCGGAAGTCGGCCAAATCTAGGTGCAGAGCTTCATCAAACAAGGTAGGCGAGTTTTTAAATCCTTGAGGCAACCTTGTCCAGGTGAGTTGTCCTGAAAACCCGGTCTCTGGGTCTTTCCACTCAAAAGCAAAGATGGATTGGCTCTGAGGGCTCAGTCTTAAACAAAAGAATGCATCTTTTAGATTTAACACAGTGTACCATACGTGGGTCGGAGGCAAGGTACTTAGCAGATTGTAGGGGTTGGGCGCTGTGGGATGCATATCCTCCGTTCTCCTGTTAACCTCCCGCAAGTCCTGTACCGGGCGGTAGTCACCCGTACCAGGCTTCTTTACTGGTAGTAGGGGGGTGTTCCAAGGTGAACGACAAGGTTTTAAAATGCCTAGGTGTAACAGTCTCTGGATATGTGGCCGGATACCTTCCTTAGCTTCCTTGCCCATCGGATATTGACGAACTGACACGGGAATGGCCGTGGGCTTCAGATCTATGATTAAGGGAGGCCGGTTGACGGCCAGCCCTATTCCCGCAGTCTCTGCCCAGGCCTGAGGAAAATCTGTGAGCCACTTGGGGTACAGGGGAGCCATGGTGGACGAGGGCCTCTCGAATAATCGGTGTTCGTCCTCCAAGCGTAGTGTTAATACCTGGAGGGGCCGCCCTCCTGAGTCTGTGATGGTAGCTCCTTTTTCATGGAAGTGAATTTGGGCTCCTACCTTCGAGAGTAGGTCCCTGCCCAGGAGGGGGTAGGGGCAGTCTGGCACTAGTAAGAACGAGTGTGTCACAAGTCCTGTACTTAACTGGACCTCTCGATTGGTTGTCCAGCGACATAACTTCCCTCCAGTTGCCCCCTGAACCCAGGAAGTCTTGGAGCTTAAAGGCCCTTTTTCTGAAGTCAGTACCGAGTGCTGGGCTCCCGTGTCAATCAGGAAGGTTACCGGTCTGCCCCCCACTTCAAGGGTTATCCTGGGCTCAGGGGGGGGTTCCTGGCCCTGACTCACCAAGTCGTCTTCTTCCAGGGACAGGATTGGAACTGGTCTCCTCTTTGGTCCCTGTGTTTTCTTCGGGCAGTCTTTGACCCAGTGTCCTCTTTCTTTACAATAGGCACATTGATCTCTTTCCACCCGAGGCTTTCGTTTGTCTCCCAAGTCCCTATTCTGTCCTGGTCTACTCCTTTCTATATCCTGCACTACGGTGGCCAAAATTCTACTAAGCTCTCGATTACATCTTTTGTCTCTTTTGTCTTCCCTTTCCTCCTGCTCCTTGCGGATCCTTTCCTCCTTCTCCTCTCGGGTCTCCCTTTTGTTGTAAATCTTTTCTGCCTCCTTCATTAAATTTTGTATAGTATACCCCTGAAGCCCCTCTAGCCGCTGCAATTTATTGCGGATGTCCGGCGCTGACTGTCCTATAAAGGACATGATTACATCTCCCTGCCGGTCCTCTGCCAGGGGGTCAAACGGGGTATACATACGGTAGGCTTCCATTAATCTTTCTAGGAAGCCTGCCGGCGTTTCCTCAGCCCTCTGTACTACTGCACGTACCTTGGCCAAATTGGTGGGGCGCTTTCTAGCCCCTCTGAGACCCGCAAGGAGAATCTGGTGGTAAAGACGAAGTCGCTCCCTACCAGCAACGGTGGTGTAGTCACAATCAGGACGGGTTGAGGGAAACGCCTCCTCGATTTCGTTTAGCAGTAGGGTCGGTCGGCCATCTGCTCCAGGGACGTTTTTCCGTGCCTCAAGGTAGACACGCTGCTTTTCCTCAGTAGTGAGGAGGGTCTGCAGAAGCTGCTGACAATCATCCCAGGTGGGCTGATGAGTCAATAAAATTGACTCGATCAGCCCAGTCAGAGCCTGGGGGTCCTGAGAGAAAGAGGGGTTATGGGTTTTCCAATTGTAAAGATCGGAAGCAGAAAATGGCCAGTACTGCATCTGGCCAGCCACCGAGCGAAGAGGAAAAGCCTGCGAATTCCAGACGCTTCCCGAGCCCCCTGCCTACCCCCGACGGAGGCGCAGGCGGCTGGAGGGTGGGGAAGGCGCTGAGACTTCTTCCCCTGCCCTCGTGGAATCAGGGGATGGTGCAGAAGGTTGCACATCCCGCTCTGGTTGTTGTGGGAGTTCCTGCGGGGGAGCAGGCTGGCCGGGAAGATAGGGTGGGGGAGAGTCAAAGAGCAGAAAGTCCTGATCAGCCGGAAGAACCGGTGGCTTGTCAGGTTTTGGATCTCGAATCTCCTTCAGAGGGTATAGGGAGGAGGTTGGCACAACCGGGATAGGAGGAGGGGGTAACGGGGTCCGTATGGGCTCCGTCGGGAAGGAGAAGGGTTCTACCCAGGGAGGGGGATTACGTGAAAGATCCTCCCACGTAGTAATGTAGGGCACCTGATCAGGGTGTCCATTGGATCCTGGCTGAAAGACCCGCGCCTTAATCTGTAAAATAATATCGAGGTTAAAAGTGCCGTTCCTTGGCCAGCCGACCTCGAAGGCCGGCTACTCTGAGGAACAGAATTTTGCCCATTGTTTCGTTTTAATCTCCACTGAGAGGTGGCGCGCGCGTTCTCGAACGTCCTTCCAGTGATCTAGAGTGAGACTTAAAGGGGTGGTTATTTGTTGACCCATGTGTGCAAGGATTTCAACCCAAACAAAAAGAACAGCCAATGCACAGACATATACAATAAGCAAGACAAACCACATGGCTAAGACAAATCAAACGCTATTGCGCTAGTTTTGGGAGTGGCTGCCTGACCAGCCTTCCCCGGGAAGGAGGGAGACTTGGTCTCCGACCCACCTCCAGACCACCCAGACCACCCCGGGTGCGTCTTCCGGGGGAACGGACCGAGGGTTTCCCCTCATAACCCGGAGCGTCCTCCGGGGAACGGACCAGGGGTTGCTGGGCACGCCTGCCTCCCCCACTGGTCCCACAGAGTCAGGTCAGATACTGGCCAGTCAGAATACTCCAGTCAGAATCAGAATACTCAAGACGAAGAACAACAAACAGAAAACACTTAATTATACCTCCAACTGGTCCTGCAGAGAATGGGTCTGAGGGCGACCTCGAGCCCCACGTTGGGCACCAAAATGTTGGACCTCTCAGTTGTAGAGATGCCCACTTGCTTGAGAGGACGCCCAAAAATCCAGACTCCAGACCAGTTGATGCAAAAAGCATGAGGTATTTATTGTACGTTTGCGCAAACGGGCCCCCGCCTAAGGCGGTGAGGAGCCCTGAGCGGCAGTTTCACACAGGTTATATAGTCAACAAATTAGCATATGGGATTGGCCGGTTCGGAGGGACAATTAGCATAGTGGAAAGTGCTGAGGAGAGTGCTGAGGGAACCAGCTGAGGAGAATGCTGAGGAGAGTGCTGAGGGAACCAGCTGAGGAGAATGCTGAGGAGAGTACTGAGACTCTCCGAAGGGGAGTGGCAGCTCTGCTCTGGGCATGCCTAGAGGTTCTCTAAAGGGGATAGACTTTTCCTTCCCAGAGAACGTGCCCGCTGGACCCTGGGGAACATCTAACCTCTTAAGAAGCCCCTGATATCTGCCCAGGCCTAATTTCTTATCCCTCTCCCCCATAAGGGTCCTTCAACATGATATTTCTGTTTGTATAGATGACATTTTATGCACTTCCCTAATGAAAAGAATTTCCTTTTCTCCAAAACCATTTTTACTTTGATTTTCTTGGTCCATTGCATCGAATTCCACACCACATTGTCCGGATATGACTGGATGAAACCAGAAATACCCGTTTGTGTATTGGCTATCTCAATATGAAATATTGTGAAAGTTTCTGTGTTTGTGTTTTCTGGATATTACCGATGGACTTTATTGTTTTCAATGTTTATATCAGGAAACATTTAATTTTGTGCGGTAGAATCACTTAATGGTTCCACATGGTGACACCAGCTCTACACATTCGTATTTTCTAGGTAGAAAGCTAGAGGAACTGCGGCAAACAAGCGTGATATTTCTGTTTGTATCGATGACATTTTATGCACTTGCCTAACGAAAAGACTTTGCTTTTCTCCAAAACCATTTGTACTGTGATTTTCTCGGTCCATTGCATACGAATTCCAAACCACTTTGTCCGCAAATGACTGGATGAAACCAGAAATATCCGGTTGTGATTAGGCTAAATCAATCTGAAATATTGTGAAAGCCTCTGTGTTTGTGTTTTCTGGATATTATTGATGGACTTTATTGTTTTGAATGTTTTTTATCACAGAACATTTATTTTTGTGCTTGGAAACACTAATTGTTTCCACATGGAGACACCAGCTCTACACATTCGTATTTTCTAGGGAGAAAACTAGAGTAACTGCCGCAAACAAACATGATATTTCCGTGTGTATAGATGACATTTTATGCACTTGCCTAACAAAAAGGCTTTGCATTTCTCAAAAATCATTTTTACTGTGATTTTCTCCGTCCATTGCATAAGAATTCCACACCTCTTTGTCCGGATATGACTGGATGAAACCGGAAATATCCAGTTGTGTTTTGGCTAACTCAATCTCAGATATTGCTAGAGCCTCTGTGTGTGTTTTTTCTGGATATTAGCAATGGACTTTATTGTTTTGAATATTTTTATCGGGGAATATTTATTTTTGTACCGTGGAAACACTAATTGGTTCATTATGGGGACACCAGCTGTACACATTCATATTTTCTAGGGAGAAAGCTAGTGGAACTGCGGTAAACAGACATGATATTTCTGTTTGTCTAGATGACATTTTATGCAGTTGCCTAACGAAAAGACTTTGCTTTTCTCCAAAACCATTTTTACAGTGATTTTCTCGGTCCATTGCATTCGAATTCCACACCACATTGTCCGGAAATGACTGGATGAAACCAGAAATATCCAGTTTTGTTTTTGCTAATTCAATCCCAGATAATGCTACAGCTTCTGTGTTTATTTATTCCTGATTTTATCTACAGACTTTATTGTTCTGAATATTCTTCATCAGGGAACATTTAATTTTGTGGTTGGAAACCCTAATTGGTTCCACATGGAGACACCAGCTCTACATATTTGTATTTTCTAGGGAGAAAGGTAGAGGAACTGCGACAAACAAACATGATATTTCTGTTTGTATAGATGATATTTTATCTACTTGCCTAATAAAAAAGACTTTGCTTTTCTCCAAAATCATTTTTACTGTGATTTTCTTGGTCCACTGCATATGAATTCCAAACCACTTTTTCCGGATGTGACTGGATGAAACCGGAACTATCCGGTTGTGTTTTGGCCTAATGAATCCGAAATATTGAGAAGGCCTCTGTGTTTCTGTTTTCTGGATATTATCAATGGACATTATTTTTTTGAATGTTTTTATCAGGGAACATATAATTTTGTACCGTTGAAATATTAATTGGTTCATAATGGGAACACCAGCTCTACACATTCGTATTTTGTAGGGAGAAAGCTAGAGGAACTGCGGCAAACAAACATGATATTTCTGTTTGTATAGATTACATTTTATGCACTTGCATAATGTAAAGAGTTTGATTTTTTGAATGTTTTTTATCGGGGAACATTTAATTTTGTGCTTGGAATTACTAATTGGTTCCACATGGAGACACCTGCTCTACACATTCGTATTTTCTAGGGAGAAAGCTAGAGGAACTGCGGCATACAAACATGATATTTCTGTGTGTTTAGATGACATTTTATGCACTTGCCTAAAGAAAAGACTTTGCTTTTCTCCAAAACCATTTTTACTGTGATTTTCTCGGTCCATTGCATACGAATTCCACACCACTTTGTCCGGATGTGACTGGATGAAACGACAAATATCCAGTTGTGCTTTGGCTAAGTCAATCTGAAATATTGTGAAAGCATCTGTGTTTGTGTTTTCTGGATATTATCCACGGACTTTATTGTTTTGAATGTTTTTATCAGGGAACATTTAATTTTGTACCGCTGAAACACTAATTTGTTCATCATGGGGACACCAGCTCTACAGATTCGTATTTTCTAGGGAGAAAGCTAGAGGAACTGCGGCAAACAAACATGATATTTCTGTTTGTATCGATGACATTTTATGCCCTTGCCTAACGAAAAGACTTTGCTTTTCTCCAAAACCATTTTTACTGTGATTTTCTCGGTCCATTGCATATGAATTCCACATGTCTGGATGAAACCAGAAATATCCGGCATTGTTTTTGCTAACTCAATCCAAGATATTGCTACAAACTCTGTGTTTGTGTTTTCTGGATATTATCCACGGACTTTATTGTTTTGAATGTTTTTATCAGGGAACATTTAATTTTGTACCGTTGAAACACTAATTGGTTCATCATGGGGCCACCAGTTCTACACATTCGTATTTTCAAAGGAGAAAGCTAGAGGAACTGCGACAAAGAAACATGATATTTCTGTTTGTATAGATGACATTTTATGCACTTGCCCAATGAAAAGACTTTGCTTTTCTCCAAAACCATCTTTACTGTGATTTTCTCGATCCATTGCATACAAATTCCACACTAGTTTGTCCAGATATGACTGGATGAAACCGCAAATATCCAGTTTTGTTTTGGCTTATGCAATCCCAGATATTGCTACAGCCTCTGTGATTGTGTATTCCTGATATTATCCACGGACTTTATTGTTTTGAATATTTTTTATCAGGGAACATTTAATTTTGTGCTTGGAATCACTAATTGTTTCCACATGGAGAAACCAGCTGAATATATTCGTATTTACTACGGAGAAAGCTAGAGGAACTGCGGCAAACAAACATGATATTTATTTTTGTATAGATGACATTTTATGCACTTGCCTAACGAAAAGACTTTGCTTTTCTCCAAAACCATTTTTATTGTGATTTTCTCGGTCCATTGCATGCGAATTCCACACCAGTTTGTCCGGATATGACTGGATGAAACTGGAGATATCCGGTTTTTTTTTGGCTAACTCAATCCCAAGTATTGCTAGAGCCTCTGTGTTGTGTTTTCTGCATATTATCAATGCACTTTATTGATTTGAATGTTTTTTATCAGCGAACATTTAATTTTGTTCTTTTAATCACTAATTTGTTCCACATGGAGACACAAGCTCTACACATTCATATTTTCTAGGGAGAAAGCTAGAGGATCTCTGGAAAACAAACATGATATTTCTGTTTGTATAGTTGACATTTTATGCACTTGCCTAATGAAAAGACTTTGCTTTTCTCCAAAACCATGTGTACTGTGATTTTCTCGGTCCATTGCATACGAATTCCACACCACTTGGTCCAGATATGTCTGGATGAAACCGGAAATATCCGTTTTTGTTTTGGCTAACTCAACCCAGATATTACTACAGACTCTATGTTTGCTTTTTCTGGATATTATCAATGGACTTTATTTTTTTGAATGTTTTTTTATCGGGGAACATTTTATTTTGAGCTTGGATACAGTAAGTGGTTCCACATTGAGGCACCAGCTCACATATACGTATTTTCTAGAGAGAAATCTAGATATTCTTCGGAAAACAAACATGATAGTTCTGTTAGTATTGATGACATTTTATGCACTTGCCTAAAGAAAAGACTTTGCTTTTCTCCAAAACCAAATTTACTGTGATTTTCTCGGTCCATTGCATACGAATTCCACACCAGTTTGTCCGGATATGACTGGATGAAACCGAAAATCTCTGTTTTTGTTCTGGCTAACTCAATCCCATATATTGCTACAGCCTCTGTGTTCATTTTTTCTGGATATTATCCACAGATTTTATTGTTTTTATGGTTTTTTATCGGAGAACATTTTATTTTGTGCTTAGATACAGTAATTTTTTGAACATGGAAACAGCAGCTCTACATATTCGTACTTTCAGGGAGAAAGCTAGAGGAACTGCGGCACACAAACATGATATTTCTGTTTGTATAGATGACATTTGATGCACTTGCATAATGAAAAGACTTTGCTTTTCTACAAAACCATTTGACTCTGATTTTCTCGGTCCATTGCATATGAATTCCAAACCACTTTGTCCGGATATGACTGGATGAAACCAGAAATATCCGGTTGTGTTTTGGCTAACTCAATCAGAAATATTGCTACAGCCTCTGTGTTTGTGCTTTCCTGATATTATTGATGGACTTTATTGTTTTGAATATTTTTATTAGGGAACATTTAACTTTTTACCGTTGAAACACTAATTGGTTCATCATGTGGACAGCAGCTCCAGACATTCGTATTTTCTAGGGAGAAAGCTAGAGGAACTGCGGCTAACAGACATGATATTTCTGTTTGTATAGATGACATTTTATGAACTTGCCTAACGAAAAGACTTTGCTTTTCTCCAGGACCATTTTCACTATGATTTTCTCGGTCAATTGCATACGAGTTCCACACCAGTTTCTCCGGATATGACTGGGTGAAACCGGAAATATCCCATTTTTGTTTTGGCTAACTCAATCCCAGATATTGCTACAGCCTCTGTGTTTGTGTATTCCTGATATTATCCACGGACTTAATTGATTTGAATGTTTTTTTTTTATCAAAGAAGATATAATTTGGTGCTTGGAAACACTAATTGGTTCCACATGGAGACACCAGCTCTACACATTTGTATTTTCTAGGGAGAAAGCTAGAGGAACTGCGGCAAACAAACATGATATTTCTGTTTGTATAGATGACATTTTATGCACTTGCCTAATGAAAAGACTTTGCTTTTCTCCAAAACAATTTTTACTGTGATTTTCTTGGTCCATTGCATACGAATTCCACACCACTTTGTCCGGATATGACTGGATGAAACCAGAAATATCCGGTTTTGTTTTGGCTAACTCAATCCGAAATATTGTGAAAGCCTCTGTGTTTGTGTTTTCTGGATATTATCGATGGACTTTATAGTTTTGAATTTTTTTATCAGGGAACATTTATTTTTGTACCGTTGAAACACTAATTGGTTTCTTGCTACGCCCACAGCTGTTTTGACACCTGTGTAGCAAAATGTTGTGGCGTTGGGTGTCTACGGCTGCAGGGTCGAGGTTAGAGCTCCGTGGAGTGTGGCCTCGGGCGGTTCCTGTTCAGCCAATGGTCGTAAAGACCCTCGGCTCACTTAATGGAAGTGGAAGACATGTTTTGCTGCTGGTTAATGACGCAATGTGTCCCAGCATTGACAATGATTTTTATTATGCATGATTTACTTGCTTTATTTGTACTTAGTAGTTATACTGCGTAGTGCGTCAGGACAAGTGCACCATGATCAGAAACAAGGGAATCAAATAGTGCCAATAAGCCTTTCACAAGAATTAACAAAAAACACTTTAGACTTTGGCCCACCAGTCATTAGGGCTATTTACGAGGAGGCATTAAACATTGACAAAAAACAGCACACCCTAGACAAAGTAAAACAAAGGGAGCTGAGGTGTGATTTAGATTCTGGGTTATCAGAAGGTTTAGGCAACATGGGGATGGGAAAGCTACATTCAATCCTACTTAGGTGATGTATGGGACTTAGGCCAACAAGCAGCACCATCTGATAACTCCCCTGTCCCCGGTTCTCATAATAAAAGGTTAACTAGTAACCCGACCTTTACCTTTTCTGTTCTTAAAAGTAGGTCTGTGAACCATCACCACAATGTCTCTCTGTGTCCCTTGTAAAGTTAATCATGTAACCCCATTAACCTTAACAAGTTTTTGTAATCTCGGAATTTCTTTGTCTTCAGCAATGTACGCTTCCATATATAAACTGTGGTTTCTTTGCTAACAAATTGCAGCAGCATACTCAAAACGTGTGTGTCTGTCTGTCATTTCCCCGCCGAATCCTGATTCTCCTCGATCCTTCGCCCTCGTTTTCCCTTGGTCTGTGTCTCCGCGAGAGCCGGTCCATGGCAGTTTCTCATCGGAACACCAGCTCTACACATTCGTATTTTCTAGGGAGAAAGCTAGAGGAACGGCGGCAAACAAACATGATATTTCTGTTTGTATAGATGACATTTTATACACTAGCCTAACGAAAAGACTTTGCTTTTCTCCAAAACCATTTGTATTGTGATTTTCTCAGTCCATTGCATACGAATTCCACATCACTTTTTCCAGGTATGACTGGATGAAACCGGAAATATCCGGGTTTGTTCTGGCTAACTCAATCCCAGATATTGCTACAACCTCTGTGTTTGTGTTTTCCGGATATTATCCATGGACTTTATTGTTTTCAATGTTTTTTATCGGAGAATATTTAATTTTGTGCTTGTAAGCACTAATTCGTTCCACATGGAGACACCAGCTCTAAAAATCATATTTTCTAGGGAGAAAGATACAGGAAATGCGAAAAACAAACATGATATTTCTGTTAATATCAATGACATTTTATGCACTTGCCTAACAAAACGACTTTGCTTTTCTCCAAAAACATTTTTACTGTGATTTTCTCGGTCCATTGTATATGAATTCCACACCAGTTTGTCCGGTTATGACTGGATGAAACCGGAAATATCCGGTTGTGTTTTGGCTAAGTCAATCCGAAATATTGTGAACCCTCAGTGTTTGTATTTTAGGGATATTATCGATGGACTTTATTGTTTTGAATATTTTCATCAGGGAAGATTTAATTTTGTACCGTAGAAACACTAATTGCTTCATCATGGGGACACCAGCTCTACACATTCGTATTTTGTAGGGAAAAAGCTAGAGAAACTGCGGCAAACAAACATGATATTTCTGTTTGTATAGATGACATTTTATGCAATTGCCTAATGAAAAGCCTTTGCTTTTCTCCAAAACCATTTTTACTGTAATTTTCTCGGTCCATTGAATACGAATTCCACACCACTTTTTCCAGATATGACTGGATAAAAAAAGAAATATCTGGTTGTGTTTTTGCTAACTCATCCGAAATATTGTGAAAGCCTCTGTGTTGATTTTTTCTGGATATTATCGATTGATTTTATTGTTTTGAATGTTTTTTTAATCAGGGAACATTTTATTTTGAGCTTGGATACAGTAATTGGTTTCACATGGAGACATCAGCTCTACACATTTGTATTTTCTAGGGAGAAAGCTAGAGGAACTGTGGCAAACAAACATGATATTTCTGTTAGTATAGATGACATTTTATGCACTTGCCTAACGAAAAGACTTTGCTTTACTCCAAAACCATTTTTACTGTGATTTTCTCGGTCCATTGCATACGTATTCCACACCAGTTTCTCCGGATATGACTGGATGAATCCAGAAATATCCAGTTTTGTTTTGGCTAACTCAATCCCAGATATTGCTGCAGCCTCTGTGTTTGTTTTTTCTGGATATTATCAATGGAGTTTATTGTTTTGAATGTTTTCTATCGGGAACATTTTATTTTGAGCTTGGATACAGTAATTGGTTCCACATGGAGACACCAGCTCTACACATTTGTATTTTCTAGGGAGAAAGCTAGAGGAACTGTGGCAAACAAACATGATATTTCTGTTAGTATAGATGACATTTTATACACTTGCCTAACGAAAAGACTTTGCTTTTCTCCAAAACTATTTAACTGTGATTTTCTCGGTCCATTGCATACGTATTCCACACCAGTTTGTCCGGATATGACTGGATGAATCCAGAAATATCCAGTTTTGTTTTGGCTAACTCAATCCCAGATATTGCTACAGCCTCTGTGTTTGTTTTTTCTGGATATTATCGATGGACTTTATTGTTTTGAATGTTTTTATCAGTGATCATTTAATTTTGTACCATAGAAGCACTAGTTGGTTTCTCATGGGCACACCAGCTCTACATATTCATATTTTCTAGGGAGAAAGCTAGAGGAACTTTTGCAAACAAACATGATATTTCTGTTTCTATAGATGACATTTTATACAATTGCCTAACGAAAAGACTTTCCTTTTCTCCAAAACCATTTGTACTGTGATTTTGTCGGTCCATTGCATATGAATTCAACACCAGTTTGTCCGGATATGACTGGATGAAACCAGAAATATCCGGTTGTGTTTTGGCTAACTCAATCCGAAATATTGTGATAGCCTCTGTGTTTGTGTTTTCCTGATATTTTCCACGGACGTTATTGTTTTGAATGTTTTTTATCAGGGAATATTTAATTTTTTTTAACATTTATTTAATGAATATAAATTTCCAGTGTACAGCTTATGGATTACAATGGCTGCCCCCTACCATAACTTCCCTCCCACCCGCAAACCTCCCCTCTCCCGCTCCCTTTCCCCTTCCATTCACAGCAAGATTCATTTTCAATTCTCTTTATATACAGAAGATCAATTTACTATAAAGATTTCAACGGTTTGCACCCACATAGAAACACAAAGTGAAACATACTGTTTGAGTACTTGTTATAGCATTAAATCAAAATGTACAGTACATTAAGGACAGAGATCCCACATGAGGAGCAAGTTCACAGTGACTCCTGTTGTTGACCCAACAACTTGACACTCTACTTTATGGCGCCAGTAACCACCCTAGGCTGTCGTCATGAGTTGCCAAGGCTATGGAAGCCTTCCAAGTTTGCCGACTCTGATCATATTTAGACAAGGTCATAAAAGAAAGAGTGAGGATAGTAACCAATGATCCTAACAGTGGCATTTACCAGGTTTGAACAATTATACAGCATTAAGTGGGGAAGAGGACCATCAGTACACACAGGTTGGGAGTAGAGCCATTGGTGGTCGAGTAGAGGTTATGATTACAAAGGAATGAGGCCCAAGTGCGCTAGTCAGGGTCTAGAACAAAGGACAGAGTCTTTATTAGAGGAGCTAAGAAAGGTGCTGTCTAAGCTACAATTAAGTTTTCTGATTGAGAGGCAAATAGAACCTGACAGAAGGGGCTTGATTATAATCTGGTGGGCTTTAGGCCTTGTAAGTTAAGAGGCCCAGACCTATCTATCTCTTCACATGGGGTATATCCTAAGTGAGGTGTGAACCTCCTAGGGGAAGGCACTCTGTTGACTTTCATTACTTGGCTGGCCTGGGAGAGAGCTGGCCAGGTAAAGGCAGGGGGCATCTCTAACAAGAAATTTACAGTTCTGCCTGCAATGTTGCTGACCCTACCTGACCATCCCCTCAGGTACAGTGGTCAGTCTGGAAGCTGGGCTGAGTGAAGGGCTTTTTAGCTTAGAGCCAATAAGATCTGTGGCTCTGACCTGGGCATCCTTCGACTCCAGGGCAGGTGCATTTCCAGTGATCCAACTCTTGGCAGAGCTGCCAGGGCTCTTCAAAACCTTACTTCTGCTGAAACCCAGGCTTACCACATTGAAAGCCACTGCAGTGGACTGGCCTGTTGGGTCTCCTTGAGGGCAGGTCACTGTACAGATCAGCCATTAATAGGCCTGCCACCCATTGCTTCTGATGCCTAGCTTTCTTTTCCTCCTGGTTTGTGTTCAAGCAGACCAGAGGATGCAAGTCAAGGGAGTGCCCATGTCCCATCTCTAATCTTCGGTGGCCTGAACTACAAGTCTATAGTCACAGGCATGTTCTGTAGTAGTTTTTCTAAGGTACACAATGCCCATGAGGAAAATTATATTCTCACTTAAAAACTTTCTTTCCCTTCGGTCTGAAAGGGAGGTTTTTTCTACTTACTGTATACTTCGCTGCTGGCGAAGTGAATCTAGCTATGAGATTATAATTTAAGTTCTTATTTTGGCTATGCTGTTTCATAAAAATGCTAGCCATCTCTATTATAAGGTCTAAAGATTTTTTTTTTAACTTTTATTTAATGAATATAAATTTCCAGTGTACAGCTTATGGATTACAATGGCTTCCCCCCCCAATAACTTCCCTCCCACCCACAACCCTCCCCCCTCCCGCTCCCTCTCCCCTTCCATTTGCATCAAGATTCATTTTCAATTCTCTTTATATACAGAAGATCAATTTAGTATAAAGATTTCAACAGTTTGCACCCACATAGAAACACAAAGTGAAACATACTGTTTGAGTACTAGTTATAGCATTAAATCACAATGTACAGCACATTAAGGACAGAGATCCCACATGAGGAGCAAGTGCACAGTGGCTCCTGTTGTTGACCCAACAAATTGACACTCTAGTTTATGGCGCCAGTAACCATCCTAGGCTGTCGTCATGAGTTGCCAAGGCTATGGAAGCCTTCCAAGTTCACTGACTCTGATCATATTTAGACAAGGTCATAAAAGACAGAGTGAGGATAGTAACCAATGATCCTAAGAGTGGCATTTACCAGGTTTGAACAATTATACAGCATTAAGTGGGGAAGAGGACCATCAGTACACACAGGTTGGGAGTAGAGCCATTGGTGGTAGAGGTTATGATTACAAAGGAATGAGGACCAAGTGCACTAGACAGGGCCTAGAACAAAGGACAGAGCCTAGACACAAAGGACAGGGCCTAGAACAAAGGACAGATTAGAGGAGCTAAGAAAGGTGCTGTCTAAGCTACAATTAAGTTTTCTGATTGAGAGGCAAATAGAGCCTGATAGAAGGGGCTTGATAATAATCTGGTGGGCTTTAGGCCTTGTAAATTCAGAGGCCCAGACCTATCTATCTCTTCACATGGGGTATATCCTAAGGGAGGTGTGAACCTCCTAGGGGAAGGCACTCTGTTGACTTTCATTACTTGGCTGGCCTGGGAGGAGTGCTGGCCAGGTAAAGGCAGGTGGCATCTCTAACAAGAAATTTACAGTTCTGCCTGCAATGTTGCTGACCCTACTTGACCATACCCTCAGCAGCAGTGGTCACTTTGGAAGTTGGGCTGAGTGAAGGGCTTTTCAGCTTAGAGCCAATAAGATCTGTGGCTCTGACCTGGGCATCCTTCGACTCCAGGGCAGGTCAATTTCCAGTGATCCAACTCTTGGCAGAGCTGCCAGGGCTCTTCACAAGCTGACTTCTGCTGAAGCCCAGGCTTACCACATTGAAAGCCACTGCAGTGGACTGGCCTGTTGGGTCTCCTTGAGGGCAGATCACTGTACAGATCAGCCATTAATAGGCCTGCCACCCATTGCTTCTGATGCCGAGCTTTCTTTTCCTCCTGGTTTGTGTTAAAGCAGACCAGAGGATGCAAGTCAAGGGAGTGCCCGTTTCCCATCTCTAATCTTCGGTGGCCTGAACTACAAGTCTATAGTCACAGGCATGTCCTGTAGTAGTTTTTCTAAGGTAGACAATGCCCATGAGGAAAATTATATTCTCACTTTAAAACTTTCTTTCCCTTTGGTCTGAAAGGGAGGTTTTTTCTACTTACTGTATACTTCGCTGCTGGCGAAGTGAATCTAGCTATGAGATTATTATTTGAGTTCTTATTTTGGCTATGCTATTGCAGAAAAATGTTAGCCATCTCTTTTATAAGGTCTAAAGATTAAATTGTGCATCCTACAGATTCCTTCATAATAGAATTAGTTTCCTACCTTGAAGAGAATAGAGAAATGAAAGAACAAGTTGGGCTTAGAATAGAGAATTGAGGGAGCATGTCCTAGACCACTTGCTAACAATAGCAATATTACATGAATACTTAGCAAACCATTTCAACCATTAGATAACAACTTAAGAAAACATTTACCAGAAGGTCCAATGTCTTCTATAAATTTTAAGAATCATGTATTTGAAAACACCTCTTAAATATCTAACATGGTGTAGTTGTTTAACCAGTAAACTTAAGCACAAACATATAAAATGTTTTTCGTTTCTTTCTACCCACAAGTTTAAAACATATGATACACAGATTCAGGTCACACAAATTAAAATTTATCTTTGAATGATTTTAGCAGCTTAAATTTATGGACAATCTTATCCATAAGCCATTTAAAATAAAACTCTTAATAAATTTTCCCCATGTGGACATACAATATGTACACACAAATAACAGCATAATAAACCCATATAGCAATTTTAATAATAGCTTTTAAAATCTTTAACTCTTTTTGTAGATTGCCAATTGATTTGAATTGCTTTTTGTTTTTAGTAACCTCAGTTAACCATACTTTCTCTCAGTTGGTACTGTTAATACAGTATTGGCTTCATCTGTTTACAGAGCCATCCCAAAGTACTGAATACAATAGAAGTGGCTGGAAAAAGTCCATAGGAACTTATAGGAGGACAGCTAAACACAGAACCAACAATGCTTTAGTTTTATGAGCAGCAAATCATATATAACTGTGGATGACAAAAGACTTTAAGTCGCCATGTAATTGGAGGTAGTTAGCAGGCGAATGATATACCCACAGGAGCCAGAGATCAGAAGCTCTTTCCCAAGGACCACACAGGGAATCTCTGCTGCCCTCGGTGTGGGCTCCAATTCTCCTGCAGTCTCCCACTGGGTTGCCAAGTTAGATGCTAATCTCCTGCTATTTCACCCCTCCCCCAAGAGTCAGGTTTTTCTGCAAGGTTCAGGGCCGCTTCAGACCTGAGGTCGCCCTGGTTATGGCGTATGTCCAAAATGGTGCCTGCTCTTTGTCTTGCTAGCCTTTGAGAGGTGAGGGGAGAGAGAGAAACTCCTGTCCGTATCGGTCACTTTTTTTTTTCCTCTCTCTTTTCTAGTTACCCTGGTGAATTTTTGTGCACGGAGATTGAAGCCTCATTCCCTCTAGTCTCCTCTTTCCGCTTGCCCGCTGGTTTCTCAGGCTATTAAGGTTCGGCTCACCTCGCGTTCCAGTGCTGGTGTGTTGAGTTGCCGCTGGTGTCCCAATCTTGGACTCCCACGCTCTCCACGCAGGTCCACTGTGAATCACTAGTTCCAGAAGAGATTCCTCTGCTGTTTCTTCGCCTACTCTTCCATGACACTGCAGTATCTCCACTTTTAAGAACCTGTGTCTTGCCGAACTACCAATGTGCCCCTTTCCTATTCCGCCATCTTGACGCTGTCCAGGGAACATTTAATTTTCTGCTCGGAAACAGTAATTGGTTCATCATGGGGACACCAGCTCTACACATTCGTATTTTTAGGGAGAAACTAGAGGAACTGCGGCAAACAAACCTTACATTTCTGCTTGTATAGATGAAATTTGATGCACTTCCCTAATGAAAAGACTTTGCTTTTTCTCCAAAACCATTTATACTGTGATTTTATCTGTCCATTGCATACGAATTCCTAACAACTTTTTCCGGATATCACTGGATGAAACCAGAAATATCCGGTTGTGTTTCTGCTAAATCAATCCGAAATATTGTGAAAGCCTCTGTGTTTGTGTTTTCTGGATATTATCAATGGACTTTATTGTTCTGAATGTTTTTATCAGGGAACATTTAATTTTGTACCGTTGAAACACTAATTGGTTCATCATGGGGATAACAGCTCTACACATTCGTATTTTTAGGGAGAAATCTAGAGAAACTGCGGCAAAGAAACATGATGTTTCTGTTTGTATAGATGACATTTTATGCACTTGGCTAACGAAAAGACTTTGCTTTTCTCCAAAACCATTTTACTGTGATTTTCTCGGTCCATTACACACGATTCCACACCAGTTTGTCCGGATATGACTGGATGAAACCGGAAATATCCAGTTTTGTTTTGGCTAACTCAATCCCAGATATTACTACAGCCTCTCTGTTTGTGTATTCCTGATATTATACACGGATTTTATTGTTTTGAGTGTTTTTTATCAGGGAACATTTAATAATTTTCTGCCTGGAAACAGTAATTGGTTCAACATGGAGACACCAGATCTACACATTCGTATTTTGTAGGGAGAATGCTAGAGGAACTGTGGCAAACAAACATGATATTTCTGTTTGTATAGATGACAATTTATGCACTTGCCTAACGAAAAGACTTTGCTTTTCTCCAAAACCATTTTTACTGTAATTTTCTCGGTCCATTGCACACTTATTCCAAACTACTTTGTCCGGATATGACTGCATAAAACCAGAAATATCCGGTTGTGTTTTGTCTAACTCAATCCGAAATATTGTGAAAGCCTCTGTGTTTGATTGTTCTGGATATTATCGATGGATTTTATTGTTTTGAATGTTGTCATCAGGGAACATTTAATTTTGTACTGTTGAAACACTAATTCGTTCATCATAGGGACACCAACTCTACACATTCGTATTTTCTAGCGAAAAAGCTAGAGGAACTGCGGCACACAAACATGATATTTCTGTTTCTATCGTTGACATTTTATGCAATTGCCTAACGAAAAGACTTTGCTTTTCCAAAACCATTTTTACTGTGATTTTCTCGGTCCATTGCATATGAATTCCACATGATTGGATGAAACCAGAAATATCCGTTTTTGTTTTGGCTAACTCAATCCCAGATATTGCTACAGCCTCTGTGTTTGTGTTTTCTGGATATTGGACTTTATTGTTTTGAATGTTTTTTATCGGGACACTTTATTTTGAGCTTGGTTACAGTAATTGGTTCCACATGGAGACACCGGCTCTACACATTCGTATTTTCTACGTAGAAAGCTAGAGGAACTGCGGAAAAAAAAACATGATATTTCTGTTAGTATCGTTGACATTTTAGGCACTTGCCTAATGAAAAGACTTTGCTTTTCTCCAAAACCATTTTTACTGTGATTTTCTCGGTCCATTGCATACAAATTCCACACCAGTTTGTCCAGATATGACTGGATGAAACCGCAAATATCCGGTTTTGTTTTGCCTAACTCAATATTGTGAAAGCCTCTGTGTTTGTTTTTTTTTTTTTTTTTTTTTTTATTAAACTTTTATTTAATGACTATAAATTTCCAAAGTATAGTTTATGGGTTACAATGGCTTCCCCCCTCGCATAACTTCCCTCCCGCCCGCAACCCTCCCCCCTCCCGCTCCCCCTCTCCCTCCATTCGTGTAAGGATTCATTTTCAATTCTCTTTATATACAGAAGATCAGTTTAGTATACATTAGGTAAAGATTTCAACATTTTGCCCACATAGCAACATCAAGTGAAAAAACTACCATTGGATTACTAATTATAGCATTAAATCGCAATGTACAGCACATTAAAGACAGAGATCCTACAAAAATTTTTTTTCAAATTAATTAATTTTTTTTGCCATTTCCATTTTAACACCAGGTTGTTTTTTTTTTTTTTCCTTCCTTTTTTTTTTTTTTTCGTTTCCAATTCTCTTTATATACAGAAGATCACTTCAGTCTATAATTAGCAAAGACCTCATCAGTCTGCGCCCACACAGAAACGCAAAGTATAAAAATACTGTTTCAGTACCAGTCATAGCATCACTTGGCTTTAAACGACACATTAGGGACAGATCCCACATGGGGTGTAAGTACACAGTGACTCCTGTTGCTGACTTAACAATTTGACACTCCTGTTCATGGCATCAGTAATCTCCCTAGGCTCTAGTCATGAGTTGCCAGGGCTATGGAAGCCTTTAGAGTTCGCTGACTTTGATCTTATTCCGATAGGGTCATAGTCAAAGTGGAGGTTCTCTCCTCCCTTCGGAGAAGGGTACCTCCTTCTTTGATGGCCCCGTTTTTTCCACTGGGATCTCACTCACAGAGATCATTCATTTAGGTCTTTTTTTTTTTTTTCCCATGGTATCTTGGCTTTCCATGCCTGCTATACTCTCATGGGCTCTTCAGCCAGATCTGAATGCCTTGAGGGCTGATTCTGAGGCCAGAGTGTTGTTTAGGACATCTGCCATCCTATGAGTCTGCTGTGTATCCCACTTCCCATGTTGGATCTTTCTCTCCCTTTTTGATTCTATCAGTTAGTATTAGCAGATACTTGTCTTGTTTGTGTGATCTCTTTGACTCTTAGGGCTATCAGAGCTATCAATTGTGAGCTGAAATTGATCACTTGAACTAGTGCGATGGCATTGGTACATGCCATCCTGATGGGATTGTGTTGGAATCCCCTGGCACATTTCCAACTCCACCATTTGCGGCCAGTCCGATTGAGCATGTTCCAAATTGTTCCTCTCCTCCCTCTCTTTTTCCACTCTTAGATTTAACAGGGATCTCTTTTCAGTTAAATTTAAACACCTAAGAATAATTGTGTGTTAATTACTGAGTTCAACCAACAGTACTAGAACAACAACAATAACAGCAAATACCAAAAAGGATAAATTATTACATTGTACATCTAAAGTCAGGACAGGAGCTGATCAGTTCATTGTTGCTTATAGTGTTCATTTAATAGGTTTCCCCTTTGGCGCTCAGTTGTCACCGATCAGGGAAAACAAATGATATTTTTCTCTTTGGGACTGGCTTAATTCACTCAGCATGATGTTTTCCAGATTGCTCCATCTTGTTGCAAATGACTGGGTTTCGTTGTTTCTTACTGCTGCATAGTATTCTATGGAGTACATGTCCCATAATTTCTTTATCCAATCTACTGTTGATGGGCATTTGGGTTGGTTCCAGGTCTTAGCTATTGTGAATTGAGCTGCAATAAACATTAATGTGCAGATGGCTTTTTTATTAGCCAAATTAATTTCCTTTGGGTAAATTCCAAGGAGTGGGATGGCTGGGTTGTATGGTAGGGTTATGTTCAGGTTTCTGAGGAATCTCCAGACAGACTTCCATAGTGGCTTAACCAGTTTGCATTCCCACCAACAGTGGGTTAGTGTTCCTTTTTCCCCACATCCTCTCCAGCAGCTGTTGTTGGTAGATTTCTGAATGTGAGCCATTCTCACCGGGGTGAGATGGAACCTCATTGTGGTTTTGATTTGCATTTCTCTGATTGCTAGTGATCTTGAACATTTTTTCATGTGTCTGTTGGCCATTTGGATTTCCTCTTTCGAAAAATGTCTATTGAGGTCCTTGGCCCATCTCTTAAGTGGGTTGTTTGTTTTGTTGTTGTGGATTTTCTTGATTTCTTTGTAGATTCTGGTTATCAATCCTTTATCTGTAGTATAGTTTGCAAATATTTTTTCCCATTCTGTTGGTTGCCTCTTCACTTTCCTGACTGTTTCTTTTGAAGTACAGAAACTTCTCAATTTGATGCAATCCCAAAAGTTAATTTTGGTTTTCACTGCCTGTGCTGTTGGAGTATTTTCCAGGAAGTCTTTGCCTGTGCCTATATCTTGCAGGGTTTCTCCAATGCTCTCTAATAATTTGATGGTTTCGGGTCGTAGGTTTAAGTCTTTAATCCATGTTGAGTGAATTTTTGTGTAAGGTGATAGGTATGGGTCTTGCTTCAAGCTTCTGCATGTGGAAATCCAATTTTCCCAGCACCATTTATTGAATAGGCTGTCCTTATTCCAGGGTTTAGATTTGGATCTTTGGTCAAATATAAGTTGGCTGTAGATGTTTGGATTGATTTCTGGTGTTTCTATTCTGTTCCATTGGTCTATCCATCTGTTTCTGTACCAGTACCATGCTGTTTTGATAACAACTGCCCTGTAGTATGTCCTAAAATCCGGTATTGTGATGCCTCCGGCTTTGTTTTTGTTGTACAGGATTGCTTTGGCTATTCGAGGTCTTCTGTGTCTCCATATGAATTTCAGCATCATTTTTTCCAGATCTGAGAAGAAGGTCCATTGCCTATGAATTCCACATGCCTGGATGAAATCAGAAATATCCGTTTTTGTTTTGGCTAACTCAATCCCAGATATTGCTACCGCCTCTGTGTTTGTGTTTTCTGGATATTATCAATGGACATTATTGTTTTGAATGTTTTTTATCGGGACACTTTATTTTGAGCTTGGATACAGTAATTGGTTCCACATGTAGACACCAGCCCTAAATATTCGTATTTTCTAGGGAGAAAGCTAGAGGAACTGCGGCAAACAAACATGATATTTGTGTTAGTATCGATGATATTTTATGCACTTGCCTAACGAAAAGACTTTGCTTTTCTCCAAAACCATTTTTACTGTGATTTTCTCGGTCCAGTGCATACGAATTCCACTCCAGTTTGTCCGGATATGACTGGATGAAACCAGAAATATCCGGTTTTCTTTTGGCTAACTCAATCCGAAATATTGTGAAAGCCTCTGTGATTGTGTGTTCTGGATGTTATCGAGGGACTTTATTGATTTGAATGTTTCTTATCAGGGAACATTTCATTTTGTACCGTTGAATCACTAATTGGTTCATCATGGGGACACCAGCTCTACACATTCGTATTTTCTAGGGAGAAAGCTAGAGGAACTGCTGCAAACAAACATGATATTTCTGTTTGCATAGATGACATTTTATGCACTTGCCTAACAAAAAGACTTTGCTTTTCCAAAACCATTTGTACTGTGATTTTCTCAGTGCATTGCATATGAATTCCACACTAGTTTGTCCGGATATGACTGGATGAAATCGTTAATATCTGGTTTTGTTTGGGCTAACTTAATCCCAGATATTCCTACAGCCTCTCTGTTTGTGTATTCCTGATATTATACAATGATTTTATTGTTTTGAGTGTTTTTTATCAGGGAACATTTAATTATCTGCCTGTAAACAGTAATTGGTTCAACATGGAGACACCAGATCTACACATTCGTATTTTGTAGGGAGAATGCTAGAGGAACTGTGGCAAACAAACATGATATTTCTGTTTGTATAGATGACAATTTATGCACTTGCCTAACGAAAAGGCTTTGCTTTTCTCCAAAACCGTTTTTACTGTAATTTTCTCGGTCCATTGCACACTTATTCCAAACTACTTTGTCCGGATATGACTGCATAAAACCAGAAATATTCGGTTGTGTTTTGGCTAACTCAATCCGAAATATTGTGAAAGCCTCTGTGTTTGATTGTTCTGGATATTATCGATGGATTTTATTGTTTTGAATGTTGTCATCAGGGAACATTTAATTTTGTACTGTTGAAACACTAATTCGTTCATCATAGGGACACCAACTCTACACATTCGTATTTTCTAGTGAAAAAGCTAGAGGAACTGCGGCACACAAACATGATATTTCTGTTTCTATCGTTGACATTTTATGCAATTGCCTAACGAAAAGACTTTGCTTTTCCAAAACCATTTTTACTGTGATTTTCTCGGTCCATTGCATACGAATTCCACACTAGTTTCTCCAGATATGACTGGATGAAACCGGAAATATCCGTTTTTGTTTTGGCTAACTCAATCCCAGATATTGCTACAGCCTCTGTGTTTGTGTTTTCTGGATATTGGACTTTATTGTTTTGAATGTTTTTTACAGGACACTTTATTTTGAACTTGGTTACAGTAATTGGTTCCACATGGAGACACCAGCTCTACACATTCGTATTTTCTAGGGAGAAAGCTAGAGGAACTGCGGCAAAAAAAACATGATATTTCTGTTAGTATCGTTGACATTTTATGCACTTGCCTAACGAAAAGACTTTGCTATTCTCCAAAACCATTTTTACTGTGATTTTCTCGGTCCATTGCATACAAATTCCACACCAGTTTGTCCGGATATGACTGGATGAAACCAGAAATATCCGGTTTTGTTTTGGCTAACTCAATCCGAAATATTGTGAAAGCCTCTGTGTTTGTTTTTTCTGGATATTATCGAGGGACTTTATTGATTTGAATGTTTCTTATCAGGGAACATTTCATTTTGTACCGTTGAAACACTAATTGGTTCATCATGGGGACACCAGCTCTACACATTCGTATTTTCTAGGGAGAAAGCTAGAGGAACTGCTGCAAACAAACATGATATTTCTGTTTGCATAGATGACATTTTATGCACTTGCCTAACAAAAAGACTTTGCTTTTCTCCAAAACCATTTGTACTGTGATTTTCTCAGTGCATTGCATATGAATTCCACACTAGTTTGTCCGGATATGACTGGATGAAATCGTTAATATCTGGTTTTGTTTGGGCTAACTCAATCCCAGATATTCCTACAGCCTCTTTGTTTGTGTATTCCTGATATTATACACGGATTTTATTGTTTTGCGTGTTTTTTATCAGGGAACATTTAATTTTCTGCCTGGAAACAGTAATTGGTTCAACATGGAGACACCAGATCTACACATTCGTATTTTGTAGGGAGAATGCTAGAGGAACTGTGGCATACAAACATGATATTTCTGTTTGTATAGATGACAATTTATGCACTTTCCTAACGAAAAGACTTTGCTTTTCTCCAAAACCGTTTTTACTGTAATTTTCTCGGTCCATTGCACACTTATTCCAAACTACTTTGTCCGGATATGACTGCATAAAACCAGAAATATTCGGTTGTGTTTTGGCTAACTCAATCCGAAATATTGTGAAAGCCTCTGTGTTTGATTGTTCTGGATATTATCGATGGATTTTATTGTTTTGAATGTTGTCATCAGGGAACATTTAATTTTGTACTGTTGAAACACTAATTCGTTCATCATAGGGACACCAACTCTACACATTCGTATTTTCTAGCGAAAAAGCTAGAGGAACTGCGGCACACAAACATGATATTTCTGTTTCTATCGTTGACATTTTATGCAATTGCCTAACGAAAAGACTTTGCTTTTCCAAAACCATTTTTACTGTGATTTTCTCGGTCCATTGCATATGAATTCCACATGATTGGATGAAACCAGAAATATCCATTTTTGTTTTGGCTAACTCAATCCCAGATATTGCTACAGCCTCTGTGTTTGTGTTTTTTGGATATTGGACTTTATTGTTTTGAATGTTTTTTATCGGGACACTTTATTTTGAGCTTGGTTACAGTAATTGGTTCCACATGGAGACACCGGCTCTACACATTCGTATTTTCTAGGGAGAAAGCTAGAGGAACTCTGGCAAACAAACATGATATTTCTGTTTGTATAGATGACATTTTATGCACTTGCCTTAACGAAAATACTTTGCTTTTCTCCAAAAACAATTTTACTGTGATTTTCTCGGTCTATTGCATATGAATTCCAAACCACTTTGTCCGCATATGACTGGATGAAACCAGAAATATCCGGTTGTGTTTTTGCTAACTCAATCGGAAATATTCTGAAAGCCTCTGTGTTTGTGTTTTCTGGATATTATCAAGGGACTTTATTGTTTTGAATGTTTTTTATTAGGGAACATTTAATTTGGTACCGTAGAATCAATAATTGGTTCATCATGGGGACACCAGTTCTACACATTCGTATTTTCAAAGGAGAAATCTAGAGGAACTGCGACAAAGAAACATGATATTTCTGTTTGTATAGATGACATTTTATGCAGTTGCCTAACGAAAAGACTTTGCTTTTCTCCAAAACCATTTTTACTCTGATGTTCTCGGTCCATTGCATACGTATTCCAAACCACTTTATCCGGATTTGACTGGATGAAACCAGAAATATCCGGTTGTGCTTTGGCTAACTCATTCTGAAATATTGTGAAAGCCACTGTGATTGTGTTTTCTGGATATTATCGATGGACTTTATTGTTTTGAATGTTTTTATCAGGGAACATTTAATTTTGTTCCTTAGACACACTAATTGGTTCATCATGGGGACACGAGTTCTACACATTCGTATTTTCTAGGGAGAAAGCAAGAGGAACTGCGGCACACAAACATGATATTTCTGTTTGTCTAGATGACATTTTATGCAGTTGCCTAACGAAAAGACTTTGCTTTTCTACAAAACCATTTTTACTGTAATTTTCTCGGTCCATTGCACACTTTTTCCAAACTACTTTGTCCGGATATGACTGCATAAAACCAGAAATATCCGGTTGTGTTTTGGCTAACTCAATCCGAAATATTGTGAAAGCCTCTGTGTTTGATTGTTCTGGATATTATCGATGGATTTTATTGTTTTGAATGTTGTCATCAGGGAACATTTAATTTTGTACCGTTGAAACACTAATTCGTTCATCATAGGGACACCAACTCTACACATTCGTATTTTCTAGCGAAAAAGCTAGAGGAACTGCGGCACACAAACATGATATTTCTGTTTCTATCGTTGACATTATATGCAATTGCCTAACGAAAAGACTTTGCTTTTCCAAAACCATTTTTTACTGTGATTTTCTCGGTCCATTGCATATGAATTCCACATGATTGGATGAAACCAGAAATATCCGTTTTTGTTTTGGCTAACTCAATCCCAGATATTGCTACAGCCTCTGTGTTTGTGTTTTCTGGATATTGGACTTTATTGTTTTGAATGTTTTTTATCGGGACACTTTATTTTGAGCTTGGTTACAGTAATTGGTTCCACATGGAGACACCGGCTCTACGCATTCGTATTTTCTGGGGAGAAAGCTAGAGGAACTGCGGAACACAAACATGATATTTCTGTTTGTCTAGATGACATTTTATGCACTTGCCTAACGAAAATACTTTGCTTTTCTCCAAAACCATTTTTACTATGATTTTCTCGGTCCATTGCATACGAATTCCACACTAGTATGTCCGGATATGACTGGATGAAACCGTTAATATCTGGTTTTGTTTTGGCTAACTCAATCCCAGATATTGGTACAGCCTCTGTGTTTGTGTATTCCTGATATTATCCACGGACATTATTGTTTTGAATGTTATTCTCAGGGAATATTTAATTTCCTTCTTGGAAATACTAATTGGTTCCACATGGAGATATCAGCTCTGCACATTCGTATTTTCTAGGGAGAAAGCTAGAGGAACTACGGCAAAGAAACATGATATTTCAGTTTTTCTAGATGACATTTTATGCACTGGCCTAAGGAAAAGATTTTGCTTTTCTCCAAAACCATTTTTACTGTCATTTTCTCGGTCCATTGCATACGAATTCCTCACCAGAGTGTCCGAATATGACTGGATGAAACCAGAAATATCCGGTTGTGTTTTGGCTAACTCAATCCGAAATATTGAGAAAGCCTCTGTGTTTGTGTTTTCTGGATATTATCGAGGGACTTTATTGTTTTGAATGTTTTTTATCAGGGAACATTTCATTTTGTACCGTTGAAACACTAATTGGTTCATCATGGGGACAGCAGCTCTACACATTCGTATTTTCTAGGGAGAAAGCTAGAGGAACTGCGGCAAACAACCATGATATTTCTGTTTGTATCGATGACATTTTATGCAGTTTCCTAACGAAAGACTTTGCTTTTCTCCAAAACCATTTGTACTATGAATTTCTCGGTCCATTGCATATGAATTCCACACCAGTTTGTCCAGATATGACAGGATTAAACCGGAAATATCCGGTTGTGTTTTGGCTAATTCAATCCCAGATATTGTTACCGCCTCTGTGTTTGTTTTTTCTGGATATTATCAATGGACTTATTGTTTTGAATGTTTTTTATCGGGGAACATTTTATTTTGAGCTTGGATACAGTAATTGGTTCCACATGGAGACACCAGCTCTACACATTCGTATTTTCTAGGGAGAAAGCTAGAGGAACTGCGGCAAACAAACATGATATTTCTGTTTGTATCGATGACATTTTATGCACTTGCCTAACGAAAAGACTTTGCTTTTCTCCAAAACCATTTTTACTGTGATTTTCACGGTGCATTGCATAGGAATTCCACACCACTTTGTCCTGATATGACTGGATGAAACCAGAAATATCTGGTTTTGTTTTGGCTAACTCAATCCGAAATATTATGAAAGCCTCTGTGTTTGTGTTTTATGGATATTATCGAGAGACTTTATTGTTTTGAATATTTTTTATCAGGGAATATTTCATTTTGTACCGTTGAAATACTAATTGGTTCATCATGGGGACAGCTGCTCTACACATTCGTATTTTCTAGGGAGAAAGCTAGAGGAACTGCGGCAAACAACCATGATATTTCTGTTTGTATCAATGACATTTTATGCAGTTGCCTAACAAAAAGACTTTGCTTTTCTCCAAAACCATTTGTACTATGATTTTCTCGGTCCATTGCATACGAATTCCACACTAGTTTGTCCGGATATGACTGGATGAAACCGTTAATATCTGGTTTTGTTTTGGCTAACTCAATCCCAGATATTGCTATAGCCGCTGTGTTTGTGTATTCCTGATATTATCCACGGACTTTATTGTTTTGAATGTTATTTTCAGGGAACATTTAATTTCCTTCTTGGAAATACTAATTGGTTCCAAATGGAGACATCAGCTCTGCACATTCGTATTTTCTAGGGAGAAAGCTAGAGGAACTACGGCAAAGAAACATGATACTGCTGTTTGTATAGATGACATTTTATGCACTGTCCTAAGGAAAAGATTTTGTTTTTCTCCAAAACCATTTTTACTGTGATTTTCTCGGTCCATTGCATATGAATTCCCAACAACTTTGTCCGAATATGACTGGATTAAACCAGAAATATCCGGTTGTGTTTTGGCTAACTCAATCCGAAATATTGTGAAAGCCTCTGTGTTTGTGTTTTCTGGATATTATCGAAGGACTTTTTGTTTTGATGTTTTTATCAGGGAACATTTAATTTTGTTCCGTAGAGACATTAATTGGTTCATCATGGGGACACCAGCTCTGCACATTGTATTTTCTAAGGAGAAAGCTAGTGGAACTGCAGCAAACAAACATGATATTTCTGTTTGTATTGATGAACTTTGTACACTTGCCTAACGAAAAGACTTTGCTTTTTCCAAAAAAAAATTTTAATGTGATTTTCTCACTCGATTGCATACGAATTCCACACCTGTTTTTCCGGATATGACTGGATGAAACCGCAAATATCTGGTTTTGTTTTGGCTAACACAATTCCAGATATTGCTACAGCCTCTGTGTTTGTGTTTTCCTGATATTATCCATGGACTTTATTGGTTTGAATGTTTTTTATCAGGGAACATTTAATTTTGTGCTTGTAATACTAACTGGTTCCACATGGAGACACCAGCTCTACATATTCGTGTTTTCTAGGGAGAAAGTTGGAGGAACTGTAGCAAACAAAGCTGATATTTCTCTTTGTATCGATGACATTTTATACACTTGCCTAACGAAAAGATTTTCCTGTTCTCCAAAACCATTTTTACTGTTATTTTCTCGGTCTATTGCATACGAATTCCACACCAGTTTCTCCGGATATGACTGGATTAAACCGGAAATATCCGGTTTTGTTTTGGCTAACTCAATCGGAAATATTGTGAAAGCCTCTGTTTGTGTTTTCTGGATATTATCGATGGAATTTATTGTTTTGAATATTTTTATCAGGGAACATTTAATTTTGTACCCTTAAGAAACACTAATTGGTTCATCATGGGAACACCAGCTCTACACATTCCTATTTTGTAGGGGAAAGCTAGAGGAACTGTGGCAAACAAATATAATATTTCTGTTTCTAGATGGCATTTTATGCACTTGCCTAACGAAAAGACTTTGCTTTTCTCCAAAACCATTTTCACTGTGATTTTCTCGGTCCATTGCATACGAATTCCACACCACTTTCCGGATATGACTGGATGAAATCAGAAATATCCGGTTTTGTTTTGGCTAACTCAATCCCAAATATTGCTACAGCCTCTGTGTTTGTTTTTTCTGGATATTATCAATAGGTTTATTGTATTGAATTTTTTGATCAGGGAGCATTTAATTTTGTACCGTTGAAACACTAATTGGTTCATCATGTGGACACCAGCTCTACACATTCTTATTTTCGAGGGAGAAAGCTAGAGGAACTGCGGCAAACAAACATGATATTTCTGTTTGTATCGTTGACATTTTATGCCCTTGCCTAATGAAAAGACTTTGCTTTTCTCCAAAACCATTTTCACTGTGATTTTCACGGTGCATTGCATAGGAATTCCACACCACTTTGTCCGGATATGCCTGGATGAAACCAGAAATATCCTATTGTGTTTTGGCTAACTCAATCTGAAATATTGTGAAAGCCTCTGTGTTTGTGTTTTCTGGATATTATCAATGGACTTTATTTTTTTGAATGTTTTTTATCAGGGAACATTTAATTTTGTACCGTTGAAACACTAATTGGTTCATCATGTGGACACCAGCTCTACACAATCTTATTTCCTAGGGAGAAAACTAGAGGAACTGTGGCAAACAAACTTGATATTTCTGTTTGTATAGATGACATTTTATGCACTTGCCTAACAAAAAGAATTTGCTTTTCACCAAAACCATTTTTACTGCGATTTTCTCAGTCCATTGCATACGAATTCCACACCACTTTGTCAGGATATGACTGGATGAAACCGGAAATATCCGCTTTTGTTTGGCTAACTCAATCCCAGATATTGCTACAGCCTCTGTGTTTGTGTTTTCCTGATATTATCCACGGACTTTATTGGTTTGAATATTTTTTATCAGGGAACATTTAATTTTGTGCTTGTAATACTAACTGGTTCCAAATGGAGACACCAGCTCTACACATTCGTATTTTCTAGGGAGAAAGCCAGAGGAACTGCAGCAAAGAAACATGATATTTCTGTTTGTATAGGTGGCATTTTATGCACTTGCCTAATGAAAAGACTGCTTTTCTCCAAAACCATTTTTACTGTGATTTTCTCGGTCCATTGCATACGAATTCCACACCACTTTGTCCGGATATGACTGGATGAAACCAGAAATATAGGGTTGTGTTTTGGCTAACTCAATCCGAAATATTGCTACAGCCTCTTTGTTTGTGTTTTCTGGATATTATCAATGAATTTATTGTTTTGAATGTTTTTTTCAGGGAACATTTAATTTTGTACCATCGAAACACTAATTGGTTCATCATGGGAACACCAGCTCTACACATTCGTATTTTCTAGGGAGAAAGCGATAGGAACTGCGGCAAACAAACATGATTTTTCTGTTTGTATAGATGACATTTTATGCACTTGCCTAACGAAAAGACTTTGTTTTGCGCCAAAACCATTTTTACTGTGATTTTCTAGGTCTATTGCATATGAATTCTACAACACTTTTTCCAGATATGATTGGATGATAATAGAAATATCTGGTGGTGTTTTACTAACTAAATCCCAGATATTCTTACCGGCTCTTTGTTTGTGTATTCCGGATATTATCCACAGCCTTTTTTGTTTAGAATGTTTTTTATCAGGGAACATTTAATTTTGTGCTTGGAAACACTAATTGGTTCCACATGCAGACACCAGCTCTACACATTTTATTTTCTAAGGAGAAAGCTAGAGGAACTGCGGCAGACAAACATGATATTTCTGTTTGTGTAGATGACATTTTATGCACTTGCCTAACGAAAGGACTTTGCTTTTCCCGAAAACCATTTTACTGTGATAATCTCGGTCCATTGCATATGAATTACAAACCAATTTTTCCGGATATGAATGGATGAAAGAAGAAATATCCAGTTGTGTTTTGGCAAACTCTATTGGAAATATTGTGAAAGCCTCTGTGTTTCTGTTTATGGATATTATCAACAGACTTTATTGTTTTGAATGTTTTTATCAGGAAACATTTAATTTTGTACCATTGAAACACTAATTGGTTGATCACGTGAAAAGCATCTGTACACATTCGTATTTTCTTGGGAGAAAACTGGAGGTACTGAAGCAAACAAACATGATATTTCTGTTTGTATAGATGACATTTAATGCACTGGCCTAACGAAAAGACTTTCATTTTTCTCCAAAACCATTTGTACTGTGATTTTCTCGGTCCATTACATACGAATTCCACACCAGTTTGTCTGGATATGACTGGATGAAAGCAGAAATATCCGGTTGTGTTTTGGCTAACTCAACGGAAATATAGTGAAAGCCTCTGTGTTTGTGTTTTCTGGATATTATCTATGGAATTTATTGTTTTGAATATCTTTATCAGGGAACATTTAATTTTGTGCTTGGAAACACTAATTGGTTCCACATGCAGACACCAGCACTACACATTCGTATTTTCTAGGGAGAAAGTTAGAGGAACTGCGGCAAACACACATGATATTTCTGTTTGTATAGATGACATTTTATGCACTTCCCTAATGAAAAGACTTTCCTTTTCTCCAAAACCATTTTTACTTTGATTTTCTCAATCCATTGCATATGAATTCCACACCAGTTTCTCCGGATATGACTGGATGAAACCAGAAGTACCCGTTTGTGTATTGGCTAACTCAATGCGAAATATTGTGAAAGTTTCTGTGTTTGTGTTTTCTGGATATTGTTGATGGACTTGAATGTTTTGAATGTTTTTATTTGGGATCATCTAATTTTGTACCGTTGAAACACTAATTGGTTCATCTTGGGAACACCAGCTCTACACATTCGTAATTTCTAGGTAGAAAGCTAGAGGAACTGCGGCCAACAAACATTATATTTCTGTTTGTCTAGATGACATTTTATGCACTTGCCTAACGAAAATACTTGGATTTTCTGAAAAACAATTTTTACTGTGATTTTCTCGGTCCATTGCATACTAATTCCACACCAGTTTGTCCGTGTATGACCGGATGAAACCAGAAACATCCGGTTGTGTTGTGGCTAAATCAATCCGAAACTTTGTGAAAGCCTCTGTATTTGTGTTTTCTGGATATTATCGATGGACTTTATTGTTTGAATATTTTTATCAGGGAACATTTAATTTTGCACCATTGAAACACTAATTGTCTCAAAATGGGAACACCAGCTCTACACATTCGTATTTTCTAGGGAGAAAGCTAGAGGAACTGTGACAAACAAACATGATATTTCTGTTTGTATAGATGACATTTTATCTACTTCCCTAATGAAAAGACTTTGCTTTTCTCCAAAACCATTTGTACTGTGATTTTCTCGGTCCATTGCATAGGAATTCCACACAAGTTTCTCCGATATTACTGGAAGAAACCGGAAATATCTGGTTTTGTTTTGGCTAATTCAATCCCAGATATTGCTACAGCCTCTGTGTTTGTGTATTCCTGATATTATCCACGGACGTTATTGGTTTGAATGTTTTTTATCAGGGAACATTTAATTTTGTGCTTGGAAACACTAATTGGTTCCACATGGAGACACCAGCTCTACATATTCGTATTTTCTAGGGAATAAGCTAGAGGAACTGCGGCAAACAAACATGATATTTCTGTTTCTATACATGACATTTTATGCACTTCCCTAATGAAAAGACTTTCCTTTTCTCCAAAACCATTTTTACTGTGATTTTCTCGGTCCATTGCATAGGAATTCCACACCTTTTTGTCCGGATATGACTGGATGAAACCGGAAATGTCTTCTTTTGTTTTGCCTAACTCAATCCCAGATATTGCTACAACCTCTGTGTTTGTTTTTTCTGGATATTATCCATGGATTTTATTGTATTGAATATTTTTTATCGGGGAACATTTTATTTTGAGCTTGTATGCAGTAATTCGTTCCAAATAGAGACAGCAGCACAACATACTCGTATTTTCTAGGAAGAAAGCTAGAGGAACTGCGGCAAACAAACATGATATTTCTGTTAGTATAGATGATATTTTATGCACTTTCCTAACGATAAGACTTTGCTTTTCTCCAATCCATGTTTATGGTGATTTTTTCGGTCCATTGCATACAAATTCAACACCAGTTTCTCAGGATATGACTGGATGAAACCGAAAATATCCGGTTTTGTTTTGCCTAACTCAATCTGAAATATTGTGAAAGCCTCTGTGTTTGTGTGTTCTGGATCTTATCGATGGACTTTATTGTTTTGAATGTTTTTTATCAGGGAACATTTAATTTTGTGCTTTTAATCACTAATTGGTTCCACATGGAGACACAAGCTCTACACATTCCTATTTTCTAGGGCGAAAGCTAGAGGAACTGAGGCAAAGAAACAGGATATTTCTGTTTGTATAGATGAGATTTTATGCACTTGCCTAATGAAACGATTTGCTTTTCTACAAAACCATTTGTACTGTGATTTTCTCGGTCCATTGCATACGAATTCCTCACCAATTTGTCCGGATATGACTGGATGAAACCAGAAATATCCCGTTGTGTTTTGTCTAACAAAATCCGAAATATTGTGAAAGGCTCTGTGTTTGTTTTTTCTGGATATTATCAATGGACTTTATTGTTTTGAATGTTTTTATCAGGGAACATTTAATTTTGTACCGTTGAAACACTAATTGGTTCATCATGTGGACACCAGCTCTACACATTCGCATTTCCTAGGGAGAAAGCTAGAGGAACTGTGGCAAACAAACATGATATTTCTGTTTGTATAGATGACATTTTATGCACTTGCCTAACAAAAAGAATTTGCGTTTCACCAAAACCATTTTTACTGCGATTTTCTCAGTCCATTGCATACGAATTCCACACCACTTTGTCAGGATATGACTGGATGAAACCAGAAATATCCGCTTTTGTTTGGCTAACTCAATCCCAGATATTGCTACAGCCTCTGTGTTTGTGTTTTCCTGATATTATCCACGGACTTTATTGGTTTGAATATTTTTTATCAGGGAACATTTAATTTTGTGCTTGTAATACTAACTGGTTCCAAATGGAGACACCAGCTCTACACATTCGTATTTTCTAGGGAGAAAGCCAGAGGAACTGCAGCAAAGAAACATGATATTTCTGTTTGTATAGGTGGCATTTTATGCACTTGCCTAATGAAAAGACTGCTTTTCTCCAAAACCATTTTTACTGTGATTTTCTCAGTCCATTGCATACGTATTCCACACCGCTTTGTCCGGATATGACTGGATGAAACCAGAAATATAGGGTTGTGTTTTGGCTAACTCAATCCGAAATATTGCTACAGCCTCTTTGTTTGTGTTTTCTGGATATTATCAATGAATTTATTGTTTTGAATGTTTTTTTCAGGGAACATTTAATTTTGTACCATTGAAACACTAATTGGTTCATCATGGGAACACCAGTTCTACACATTCGTATTTTCTAGGGAGAAAGCGATAGGAACTGCGGCAAACAAACATGATTTTTCTGTTTGTATAGATGACATTTTATGCACTTGCCTAACGAAAAGACTTTGTTTTGCGCCAAAACCATTTTTACTGTGATTTTCTCGGTCTATTGCATATGAATTCTACAACACTTTTTCCGGATATGACTGGATGATAATAGAAATATCCGGTGGTGTTTTACTAACTAAATCCCAAATATTCTTACCGGCTCTGTGTTTGTGTATTCCGGATATTATCCACAGCCTTTTTTGTTTAGAATGTTTTTTATCAGGGAACATTTAATTTTGTGCTTGGAAACACTAATTGGTTCCACATGCAGACACCAGCTCTACACATTTTATTTTCTAAGGAGAAAGCTAGAGGAACTGCGGCAGACAAACATGATATTTCTGTTTGTGTAGATGACATTTTATGCACTTGCCTAACGAAAGGACTTTGCTTTTCCTGAAAACCATTTTTACTGTGATTATCTCGGTCCATTGCATACGAATTACAAACCAATTTTTCTGGTTATGACTGGATGAAAGCAGAAATATCCGGTTGTGTTTTGGCAAACTCTATCAGAAATATTGTGAAAGCCTCTGTGTTTCTGTTTATGGATATTATCAACAGACTTTATTGTTTTGAATGTTTTTTTATCAGGAAACATTTAATTTTGTACCGTTGAAACACTAATTGGTTGATCACGTGAAAAGCATCTGTACACATTCGTATTTTCTAGGGAGAAAACTGGAGGTACTGAAGCAAACAAACATGATATTTCTGTTTGTATAGATGACATTTAATGCACTGGCCTAACGAAAAGACTTTGATTTTTCTCCAAAACCATTTGTACTGTGATTTTCTCGGTCCATTACATACGAATTCCACACCAGTTTGTCCGGATATGACTGGATGAAAGCAGAAATATCCAGTTGTGTTTGGGCTAACTCAATGGAAATATAGTGAAAGCCTCTGTGTTTGTGTTTTCTGGATATTATCTATGGAATTTATTGTTTTGAATATCTTTATCAGGGAACATTTAATTTTGTGCTTGGAAACACTAATTGGTTCCACATGCAGACACCAGCACTACACATTCGTATTTTCTAGGGAGAAAGTTAGAGGAACTGCGGCAAACACACATGATATTTCTGTTTGTCTAGATGACATTTTATGCACTTGCCTAACGAAAAGACTTTGCTTTTCTCCAAAACCATTTTTACTTTGATTTTCTCGATCCAATACATACAAATTCCACACCACTTTGTCCGGATATGACTGGATGAAACCGGAAATATCCGCTTTTGTTTGGCTAACTCAATCGCAGATATTCCTACAGACTCTGTGTTTGTGTATTCCTGATATTTCCCACGGACGTTATTGGTTTGAATGTTTTTTATCAGGGAACATTTAATTTTTTTTAACTTTTATTTAATGAATATAAATTTCCAGTGTACAGCTTATGGATCACAATGGCTGCCCCCTCCCATAACTTCCCTCCCATCCACAACCCTCCCCTCTCCCGCTACCTCTCCCCTTCCATTCACATCTGGATTCATTTTCAATTCTCTTTAAATACAGAAGATCAATTTACTATAAATATTTCAACAGTTTGCACCCACATAGAAACACAAAGTGAAACATACTGTTTGAGTACTAGTTAGAGCATTAAATCAAAATGTACAGTACATTAAGGACAGAGATCCCACATGAGGGGCAAGTGCACAGTGGCTCCTGTTGTTGAACCAACAACTTGACACTCTACTTTCTGGCGCCAGTAACCACCCTAGGCTGTCGTCATGAGTTGCCAAGGCTATGGAAGCCTTCCAAGTTTGCCGACTCTGATCATATTTAGACAAGGTCATAAAAGACAGAGTGAGGATAGTAACCAATGATCCTAAGAGTGGCATTTACCAGGTTTGAACAATTATACAGCATTAAGTGGGGAAGAGGACCATCAGTACACACAGGTTGGGAGTAGAGCCATTGGTGGTCGAGTAGAGCTTATGATTACAAAGGAATGAGGCCCAAGTGCGCTAGTCAGGGTCTAAAACAAAGGACAGAGTCTTTATTAGAGGAGCTAAGAAAGGTTCTGTCTAAGCTACAGTTAAGTTTTCTGATTGAGAGGCAAATAGAACCTGACAGAAGGGGCTTGATTATAATCTGGTGGGCTTTAGGCCTTGTAAGTTAAGAGGCCCAGACCTATCTATCTCTTCACATGGGGTATATCCTAAGGGAGGTGTGAACCTCCTAGGGGAAGGCACTCTGTTGACTTTCATTACTTGGCTGGCCTGGGAGAGAGCTGGCCAGGTAAAGGCAGGTGGCAACTCTAACAAGAAATTTACAGTTCTGCCTGCAATGTTGCTGACTCTACTTGGCCGTCCCCTCAGCTACAGTGGTCACTTTGGAAGTTGGGCTGAGTGAAGGGCTTTTCAGCTTAGAGCCAATAAGATCTGTGGCTCTGACCTGGGCATCCTTCGACTCCAGGGCAGGTCAATTTCCAGTGATCCAACTCTTGGCAGAGCTGCCAGGGCTCTTCACAAGCTGACTTCTGCTGAAGCCCAGGCTTACCACATTGAAAGCCACTGCAGTGGACTGGCCTGTTGGGTCTCCTTGAGGGCAGGTCACTGTACAGATCAGCCATGAATAGGCCTGCCACCCATTGCTTCTGATGCCGAGCTTTCTTTTCCTCCTGGTTTGTGTTCAAGCAGACCAGAGGATGCAAGTCAAGGGAGTGCCCATGTCCCATCTCTAATCTTCGGTGGCCTGAACTACAAGTCTATAGTCACAGGCATGTTCTGTAGTAGTTTTTCTAAGGTAGACAATGCCCATGAGGAAAATTATATTCTCACTTAAAAACTTTCTTTCCCTTCAGTCTGAAAGGGAGGTTTTTTCTACTTACTGTATACTTCGCTGCTGGCGAAGTGAATCTAGCTATGAGATTATTATTTAAGTTCTTATTTTGGCTATGCTGTTACAGAAAAATGTTAGCCATCTCTTTTATAAGGTCTAAAGATTAAATTGTACGTCCTACAGATTCCTTCCTAATAGAATTAGTTTCCTACCTTGAAGAGAATAGAGAAATGAAAGAAGAAGTTGGGCTTAGAATAGAGAATTGAGGGAGCAAGTCCTAGACCACTTACTAACAATAGCAATATTACATGAATACTTAGCAAACCGTTTCAACCATTAGATAACAACTTAAGAAAACATTTACCAGAAGGTCCAATGTCTTCTATAAATTTTAAGAATCATGTATTTGAAAACACCTCTTAAATATCTAACATGGTGTAGTTTGTTTAACCAGTAAACTTAAGCACAACCATATAAAATGTTTTTCATTTCTTTCTACCCACAAGTTTAAAACATATGATACACAGATTCAGGTCACACAAATTAAAATGTATCTTTGATTGATTTTAGCAGCTTCAATTTATGGACAATCTTATCCATAAGCCATTTAAAATAAAACTCTTAATAAAATTTCCCCATGTGGACATATAATATGTACACACCCATAACATAGCATAATAGACCAATATAGCAATTTTAATACTAGCTTTTAAAATCTTTAACTCTTTTTGTAGATTGCCAATTGATTTGAATTGCTTTTTGTTTTTAGTAACCTCAGTTAACCATACTTTCTCTCAGTTGGTACTGTTAATACATTATTGGCTTCATCTGTTTACAGAGCCATCCCAAAGTACTGAATACAATAGAAGTGGCTGGAAAAAGTCCATAGGAACCTATAGGAGGACAGCTAAACACAGAACCAACAATGCTTTAGTTTGATGAGCAGCAAATCATATATAACTGTGGGTGACAAAAGACTTTAAGTCGCCATGTTTAAAATTATAAACTCATCAGCCAACAAGAGGCACTTGCTTACTTCACAGTATTTTTGAAAGCACCTGTAGGATTTTACAAGTATTTAACCCTTTAGGCCTCTGGGGCTTTCTCATTAAGATACCTGTCATGTCTAGTAACACAAGATCATTAGACTTTTTAATTCTCCAACATTTGTATTAATAGCATTTTTCATTATAGAAACTTAAAGTTTGGTACCACATCACATCTTCACAGTACTTCTAATATAATCCAAATAGCCTGATTAGTTGGTGTCTCTATAAGATGAGAGACATAGGTCCTTCGATTTTTTCAGTTGGGCCCAAACTAGAAAAACCAAAGTCCAGGATTTACTGGAAATTTTAGAGTCCAGCTTGTTTGAAACTTTGATTTTTTGAATGCCTGTCAAGAATGCCAAGAAGGCTCAAAATCCAAAATATCTGGTTGAAATAAGAGTCCTTAAAATCATGACATAACATAGACCAAATTTGATCATTGTTACAATGTTCAAATCATTGAAAATAAGCACATATTTAAATAACCCATAGCTCTTAATAAAAGTTCAGCTGTTTTTGAACAATTAGAATTTAACAGACATCAAGAGAACATAATAGATTACTTTAGCACATTGCTTTAACAGAGCCTCAGAGTTTCATTCTATGTCAAAGAGAAATTGAGCTTCCTGTGATCTTTTGCTGTGAGGTTTCCTTCTTTTACCTTCTTTCATATTGATGACCATGTTTCTGTGTTTCTGTGTGTAACACATCTTTAAGCATCTTTTGCAGGGCAGGATGAGTGGCAACAAATTCTTTCAGTTTCTGTTTGCTATGAAAAGTCTTAATTTCACCTTCATTCACAAATTAGAGCATTGCAGGATATAATATTCAGGGCTGGCAGTTTTTCTCTCTTAGTGCCTGGGCTATGTCTCGCCATTCCCTTCTAGCTTGTAGGGTTTCTGATGAGAAGTCTGCTGTGAGTCTAATTGGAGATCCTCTAAGAGTAATGTGACGTTTCTCTCTTGCACCTTTTAGAATCTTTTCTTTATGTTTCACTGTGGTGAGTTGGATTACAACGTGTCGTGGTGATGATCTCTTTTGGTCATGTTTATTAGGGGTTCTATAAGCTTCCTGTACTAAGATGCCTCTGTCCTTCTCCAAACCTGGGAAATTTTCTGCTAGTATCTCACTGAAAAGGCCTTCTAATCCTTTCTCCCTCTCCATGCCTTCAGGAACTCCTAGAACCCGAATGTTAGGTTTTTTAATAATATCCTGTAGATTCCTGAAAATATTTTTTTTAGATTTCTAATTTATTCTTTTTTCTTTGATTTGCCTGTTTCCTCTCCTGTTCCTTGTCTTCTAAGTCTGATATTCTCTCTTCTGCTTCGCCCATTCTGTTTTTAAGGCTCCCTATTGTGTTTGTCATTTGATCTATTGAATTCTTCATTTCATTATGATTTCTCGCCACTATCACAGTTTCTTGTTCTACTAGTTGTTTCATTTCATTTTGATTCCTCCTTAATATTTCATTTTCACGAGAGAGATTTTCTATCTTGTCCATTAAAGACTGCGGTAGTTCTAGAATTTGTTTTTGAGAACTTCTTAATGTTCTTATCAATTTTTTGAGATCTGCTTCTTGCATTTCTTCGATCTCATCATCTTCATAATCTTGAATTGGGGTGTCTTTTTCATTTGAGGGCGTCATAGTGTCTTCCTTGTTCTTGTTAGCTTGGTTTTTGCATTTGTTGTTTGGCATGTTGGAGATATTTGCTTTCTTCACTGTGGTGTTTTTTCTTGTTACACTATGGCTCTATATTAAGTGGACTGTCTGCTTTTGGTGGAGCCTTAGAGGCTTGAGATGAGTGTGGCCTGAGAGCTGTGTTTGATTCCTCAGGGTTGAGGGTGTGTCAAAGATGGCACTCCCAGGTTAGGCGTGGTAAATCTCTCTTATTTTTTTTTATTCAAAAGGGAAGTAATTCCGCACAGCTGAACGTAATTGGAGGTAGTTAGCAGGCGAATGATATACCCCCAGGAGCCAGAGATCAGAAGCTCTTTCCCAAGGACCACACAGCGAATCTCTGCTGCCCTCAGTGTGGGCTCCAATTCTCCTGCAGTCTCCCACTGGGTTGCCAAGTTAGATGCTAATCTCCTGTTATTTCACCCCTCCCCCAAGAGTCAGGTTTTTCTGCAAGGTTCAGGGCCGGTGCAGACCTGAGGTCGCCCTGGTTATGACGTATGTCCAAAATGGCTCCTGCTCTTTGTCTTGCTAGCCTTTGAGAGGTGAGTGGAGAGAGAGAAACTCATGTCCGAATCGGTCACTTTTTTTTTTCCTCTCTCTCTTCTAGTTAGCCTGGTGAATTTTTGCGCACGGAGTTTCAAGCCTCATTCCCTCTAGTCTCCTCTTTCCACTTGCCCGCTGGTTTCTCAGGATATTAAGGTTCGGCTCACCTCGCGTTACAGCGCTGGTGTGTTGAGTCTGCCGCTGGTGTCCCGAACTTGGGCTCCCACGATCTCCACGCAGGTCCACTGTGAATCACTAGTTCCAGAAGAATTTCCTCTGCTGTTTCTTCGCCTACTCTTCCTTGACCCTGCAGTATCGCCACTTTTATGAACCTGTGTCTTGCCGAACTACCAATGTGCTCCTTTCCTATTCCGCCATCTTGCCGCTATCCAGGGAACATTTAATTTTCTGCTGTGAAACACTAATTGTTTCCACATGCAGACAACTCTCTACACATTCATATTTTCAAGGGGAAAGCTAGAGGAACTGCGGCAAACAAACATGATATTTCTTTTTGTAGATGATATTTTATGCAATTGCCCAATGAAAAGAGTCTGCCTTTCTCCAAAACCATATTTACTCTGATTCTCTCGGTCCATTGCATACGAATTCCACACCATTTTGTCCGGATATGCCTGAATGAAACCAGAAATATCCGGTTGTGTTTTGGCTAACTCAATCCGAAATATTGCGAAAGCCTCTTTGTTTGTGTTTTCTGGGCATTATCCACGGACTTTATTAGTTTGAATGTTTTTTATCAGGGAACATTTAATTTTGTGCTTGGAAACACTAATTGGTTCCATATGGAGACACCAGCTCTACACATTCATATTTTCTATGGAGACAGCTAGAGGAACTGTGGCAAACAAACATGATTTTGCTGTTTGTATAGATGACATTTTATACACTTCCCTAACAAAAAGACTTTGCTTTTCTCCAAAACCATTTTCACTGTGATTTTCTCAGTCCATTGCATGCGAATTCCACACTACTTTGTCTGGATATGACTGGATAAAATAAGAAATATCCGGTTGTGTTTTGTCTAACTCAATCCGAAATATTGATATAGCCTCTGTTTTGTGTTTTCCTGATATTATAAATGGACTTTATTGTATTGAATATTTTTATCAGGGAACATTTAATTTTGTACCGTAGAAACACTAATTGGTTCCACATGGAGACAACAGCTCTACACATTCATATTTTCTATAGAGACAGCTAGAGGAACTGAAGTAAATAAACATGATATTTCTGTTTGTATAGATGACATTTTAAGCAATTGCCGAACGAAAAGAATTTGCTTTTCTCCAAAACCATTTTTACTGTGATTTTCTCGGTCCATTGCATACGAATTCCACACCACTTTGTCCAGATATGACTGGATGAAACCAGAAATATCCGGTTGAGTTTTGGCTAATTCAATCCCAGATATTGCTACAGCCTCTGTGTTGTGTTTTCTGGATATTATCGATGGACTTATTCTTTTGGAATTTTTTTTCAAGTAACATTTAATTTTGTATCGTTGAAACACTATTTGGTTCATAATGGGAACCCCAGATCTACATATTCGTATTTTCTAGGGGGAAAGCTAGAGGAACTGCAGTAAACAAACATGATATTTCTGTTTTTATAGCTGACATTTTATGCACTTGCCTAACGAGAAGACTTTGCTTTTCTCCAAAAACATTTTTTCTGTGATTTTCTCGGTCCATTGCATACGAATTCCACACCACTTTGGATATGACTGGATGAAAAAGGAAATATCCGGTTGTGTTTGTCTAACTCAATCCCACATATTGCTAGAGACTCTGTGTTTGTGTTTTCCTGATATTATCCACAGACTTTATTGGTTTGAATGTTTTTTATCGGGGAACATTTTATTTTTTAGCTTGGATACAGTAATTGGTTCCACCTGGAGACAACAGCTCTAAAAATTCATATTTTCTAGGGAGAAAGCTAGAGGAACTGCGGCAAACACACATGATATTTCTGTTTGTATCGTTGACATTTTATGCACATGCCTAACCAAAAGACTTTGCTTTTCTACACAACCAATTTTTTGTGATTGTCTCGGTCCATTGCATACGAATTCAACACCACTTTTTCCGGATATGACTGGATGAAACCAGAAATATCCGGTTGTGTTTTGGCTAACTCAATCCGAAATATTGAGAAAGCATCTGTGTTTGTGTTTTCTGGATATTATTGATGGACTTTATTGTTTTGAATGTTTTTTATCAGGGAACATTAAATTTTGTGCTTTTAATCACTAATTGGTTCCACATGGAGACACAAGCTCTAGGCATTCATATTTTCTAAGGAGAAAGCTAGACGAAATGTGGCAAACAAATATGATATTTCTGTTGGTATAGATGACATTTTATGGACTTTCCTAATGAAAAGACTTTGCTTTTCTACAAAACCATTGGTACTGTGATTTTCTTGGTCCATTGCATACGAATTCCACACCAGTTTGTCCGGATATGACTGGATGAAACCGGAAATATCCGGTTTTGTTTTGGCTAACTCAATCCCAGATATTGCTGCAGCCTCTATGTTTGTGTTTTCCTGATATGATCCATGGACTTTATTGGTTTTAATGTTTTTTATCAGGGAACATTTAATTTTTTGCTTGGAAACACTAATTGGTTCCACATGGAGACACCAGCTCTACACATTCCTATTTTCAAGGAGAAAGCTAGAGGAACTGTGGCAAATAAACATGATATTTCTGTTTGCATCGATGACATTTTATGCACTTGCATAATGAAAAGACTTTGCTATTATACAAAACCATATTTACTGTGAATTTCTCAGTCTATTGCATACGAATTGCACACCAGTTTCTCCAGATATGACTGGATGAAACCGGAAATATCCAGTTTTGTTTTGGCTAACTCAATCCCAGATATTGCTACAGCCTCTGTGTTTGTGAATTCCTGATATTATCCACGGACGTTATTGGTTTGAATGTTTTTATCAGGGAACATTTAATTTTGTGCTTGGAAACACTAACTGGTTCCACATGGATACATCAGCTCTACACTTTCCTATTTTTTAGGGAGAAAGCTAGAAGAACTGCGGCAAACAAACATGATATTTCTGTTTGTATCGATGACATTTTATGCACTTGCCTAAAGAAAAGACTTTGCTTTTCTCCAAAACCATGTTCACTGTGATTTTCTCGATCCATTGCATACAAATTCCACACCAGTTTGTCCGGATATGACTGGATGAAACCGGAAATATCCGGTTTTGTTTTGGCTAACTCAATCCCAGATATTGCTACAGCCTCTGTGTTTGTGTTTTCCTGATATTATCCACGGACTTTATTGTTTTGAATGTTTTTTATCGGAGAACATTTTATTTTGAGCTTGGATACAGTAATTGGTTCCACATAGAGACACCAGCTATCATGTACGTATTTTCTAGGGAGAAATCTAGTGGAACTGCGGCAAACAAGATATTTCTGTTTGTGTAGATGACATTTTATGCACTTCCTAATGAAAAGACTTTGCTTTTCTCCAAAACCATTTTCACTGTGATTTTCTCGGTCCATTGCATTCGAATTCCACACCACTTTTCCGGATATGACTGGATGAAACCAAAATATCCGGATGTGTTTTGGCTAACTCAATCCGAAATATTGTGAAAGCCTCTGTGTTTGTTTTTTCTGGATATTATCTATGGAGTTTATTGTTTTGAATATTTTTATCAGGGAACATTTAATTTTGTACCGTAGAAACACTAATTTGTTCATCTTGGGGACACCAGCTCTACACATTCGTATATTCTAAGGAGAAAGCTAGAGGAACTGCGACAAAGAAACATGATATTTATGTGTGTATAGATGACATTTTATGCACTTGCCTAACGAAAAGACTTTGCTTTTCTCCAAAACCATTTTTACTGTGATTTCCTCGGTCCATTGCATACGAATTCCACACCAGTTTGTCCAGATATGACTGGATGAAACCGGGAATATCCAGTTTAATTTTGGCTAACTCAATCCCATATATTGCTACAGCCTCTATGTTTGTGTATTCCTGATATTATACATGGACCTTATTGTTTTGAATGTTGTTTATCAGGGAACATTTAATTTTGTGCTTGCAAACACTAATTGGTTCCACATGGAGACACCAGCTCTACACATTCATATTTTCTAAGGGGAAACCTAGAGGAACCGTGGCAAACAAACATGATATTTCTGTTTGTCTAGATGACATTTTATGCACTTGCCTAACGAAAAGACTTTGCTTTTCTCCAAAACCATTTTTACTTTGATATTCTTGGTCCAATACATACAAATTCCACACCACTTTGTCCGGATATGACGGGAAGAAACCAGAAATATCCAGTTGTATTGTGGCTAACTCAATCCGAAACATTGTGAAAGCCTCTGTGTTTGTATTTTCTGGATATTATCGAGGGACCTATTGTTTTGAATGTTTTTATCAGGGAACTTTTATATTTGTACCGTTGAAACACTAATTGTCTCATAATGGGAACCTCAGCTCTACACATTCGTATATTCTAGGGAGAAAGCTAGGGGAACTGCGGCAAACAAACATGATATTTCTGTTTGTATAGATGACATTTTAGCTACTTGCCTAATGAAAAGACGTTGCGTTTCTCCAAAACCATCTTACTGTGAATTTCTCGGTCCATTGCATACGAATTCCACACCAGTTTGTCCGGATATGCCTGAATGAAACCGGAAATATCCGGTTTTGTTTTGGCTAACTCAATCCCAGATATTGCTACAGCTTGTGTGTTTGTGTATTCCTGATATTATTCACGGAGTATATTTTTTTGAATGTTTTTTTTTTGAGGGAACATTTAATATTGTGCTTGGAAATAATAATTGGTTCCACAGGGAGCCACCAGCTCTACACATTCGTATTTTCTAGGGAGAAAGCTAGAGGAACTGCAGCAAACAAACATGATATTTCTGTTTGTATAGATGACATTTTATGCACTTGCCTAATGAAAAGATTTTGCTTTTCTCCAAAACAATTTTTACTGTGATTTTTTCCGTCCGTTGCATAAGAATTCCACACCAGTTTGTCTGGATATGAATGGAAGAAACCAGAAATATCCGGTTGTGTTTTGGCTAACTCAATCAGAAATATTGTGAAAGTTTCTGTGTTTGTTTTTTCTGCATATCATCGATGGACTTTTTGTTTTCAATGATTTCAGAAGGGAGCATATAATTTTGTACCATTGTAACGCCAACTGGTTCATCATGGGAACACCAGCTCTGCACATTCTTATTTTCTAGGGAGAAAGCTAGAGGAACTGCGGCCAACAAACATGATATTTCTGTTTGTATAGATGACATTTTATGCACTTGCCTAACGAAAAGACTTTGCTTTTCTCCAAAACCATTTGTACTGTTATATACTCGCTCCATTGCATACGGATTCCAAACCACTTTGTCCGCATATGACGGGATGAAACCAGAAATATCCGGTTGTGTTTTGGCTAACTCAATCCGAAATATTGGTAAAGTTTCTGTGTTTGTGTTTTCCTTATATTATCCACGGACTTTATTGTTTTGAATGTTTTTCTCAGGGAACATTTAATTTTGTCTTGCAAACACTAATTAGTTCCACATGGAGACGCAAGCTCTACAAATTCCTATTTTCTAGGGAGAAAGCGAGAGGAACTGTGGCAAACAAACATGATATTTCTGTTTGTATAGATGACATTTTATGCACTTGCCTAACGAAAAGACTTTGCTTTTCTCCAAAACCATTTTCACTGTGATTTTCTCGGTCCATTGCATACGAATTCCACACCAGTTTCTCCACATATGACTGGATGAAACCGGAAATATCCGGTTTTCTTTTGGCTAACTCAATCCCAGATATTGCTACAGCCTCCTTGTTTATGTTTTCTGGATATTATCGATGGACTTTATTGTTTTGAATATTTTTATCAGGGAACTTTTAATTTTGTACCGTAGAAACACTAATTGGTTCATTGTGGGGACACCAGCTCTACACATTCATATATTCTAAGGAGAAAGCTAGAGGAACTGCGACAAAGATACATGACATTTCTGTGTGTATAGATGGCATTTTATGCACTTGCCTAACGAAAAGACTTTGCTAGTCTCCAAAACCATTTTTACTGTGATTTCCTCTGTCCATTGCATACGAATTCCAGACCAGTTTGTCCAGATATGACTGGATGAAACCGGGAATATCCAGTTCAATTTTGGCTAACTCAATCCCACATATTGCTACAGCCTCTTTGTTTGTGTATTCCTGATATTATACATGGACCTTATTGTTTTGAATGGTGTTTATCAGGGAACATTTAATTTTGTGCTTGCAAACACTAATTGGTTCCACATGGAGACACCAGCTCTACACATTCATATTTTCTAAGGGGAATGCTAGAGGAACCGTCGCAAACAAACATGATATTTCTGTTTGTCTAGATGACATTTTATGCACTTGCCTAACGAAAAGACTTTGCTTTTCTCCAAAACCATTTTTACTTTGATATTCTCGGTCCAATACATACAAATTCCACACCACTTTGTCCGGATATGACTGGAAGTAACCAGAAATATTCAGTTGTATTGTGGCTAACTCAATCCGAAACATTGTGAAAGCCTGTGTGTTTGTATTTTCTGGATATTATCGAGGGACCTATAGTTTTGAATGTTTTTATCAGGGAACATTTAATTTTGTACTGTTGAAACACTAATTGTCTCATAATGGGAACCTCAGCTCTACACATTCGTATATTCTAGGGAGAAAGCTAGGGGAACTGCGGCAAACAAACATGATATTTTTGTTTGTATAGATGACATTTTAGCTACTTGCCTAACGAAAAGACTTTGCGTTTCTCCAAAACCATCTTACTGTGAATTTCTCGGTCCATTGCATACGAATTCCACAGCAGTTTGTCCAGATATGCCTGAATGAAACCGGAAATATCCGGTTTTGTTTTGGCTAACTCAATCCCAGATATTGCTACAGCCTCTGTGTTTGTGTATTCCTGATATTATTCACGGAGTATATTTTTTTGAATGTTTTTTTTGAGGGAACATTTAATATTGTGCTTGGAAACAATAATTGGTTCCACATGGAGCCACCAGCTCTACACATTCGTATTTTCTAGGGAGAAAGCTAGAGGAACTGCGGCAAACAAACATGATATTTCTGTTTGTATAGATGACATTTTATGCACTTGCCTAACGAAAAGACTTTGCTTTTCTAGAAAACCATTTGTACTGTGATTTTCTCGGTCCATTGCATTTGAATTCCACACCACTTTGTCCGGATATGACTGGATGAAACCAGAAATATCGGGTTGTGTTTTGGCTAACTCAATCAGAAATATTGTGAAAGCCTCTGTGTTTGTGTTTTCTGGATATTATCGATGGACTTTATTGTTTTGAATGTTTTTTAACAGGGAACATTTAAAATGTGCTTGGAAACACTAATTGGTTCCACATGGAGACACAAGCTCTACACATTCGTATTTTCTAGGGAGAAAGCTAGAGGAACTGCGGCAAACACACATGATATTTCTGTTTGTATAGATGACATTTTATGCACTTGCCTAACGAAAAGACTTTGCTTTTCCAAAACCATTTTTACTGTGATTTCCTCGGTCCATTGCATATGAATTCCAGACTACTTTGTCCGGATATAACTGGATGAAACCGTTAATATCCGGTTGTGTTTTGTCTAACTCAACTCAAAACATTGTAGAAGACTCTGTGTTTGTGTTTTCTGGATATTATCGATGGACTTTATTATTTTGAATGTTTTTTTATCAGGGAACATTTAATTTAGTACCGTTGAAACACTAATTGGCTCATCATGGGAACACCAGCTCTCCACATTCGTATTTTCTAGGGAGAAAGCGAGAGGAACTGTGGCAAACAAACATGATATTTCTGTTTATATCAATGACATTTTATGCACTTGCCTAACCAAAAGACTTTGTTTTTCTCCATAACCATTTTTACTGTGATTTTCTCGGTCCATTGCATACGAATTCCACAGCACTTTTTCCACGTATGTCTGGATGAAAACAGAAATATCCGGTTCTATTTTGGATAACTCAATCCCAGATATTGTTACCACCTCTGTTTGTGTATTCCGGATATTATCCACAGACTTTATTGTTTAGAATGTTTTTTATCAGGGAACATTTAATTTTGAGCTGTGAAACACTAATTGTTTCCACATCGAGACACCAGCTCTACACATTCGTATTTTCTAGGGAGAAAGCTAGATGAACTGCGGCAAACAAACATGATATTACTGCTTGTATAGATGACATTTGATGCACTTGTCTAACGAAAAGACTTTGCTTTTCTCCTAAACCATTTTTACTGTGATTTTCTCCATCCGTTGCATGTGAATTCCACACAATTTTTCTGCATATGACTGGATAAAACCAGAAATATCTGGTTGTGTTTTGGGTAACTCAACACGAAATATTGTGAAAGCCTCTGTGTTTGTTTTTTCTGGATATTATCGATGGACTTTATTGTTTTGAATGATTTTATCCTGGATCATTTAATTTTGTACCATAGAAGCACTAATTGGTTCATCATAGGGAAACCAGCTCTACAGATTCATATTTTCTAAGGAGAAATCTAGAGGAACTGCGGCAAAGAAACATGATATTTCTGTTTGTATACATGACATTTTATGCACTTGCCTAATGAAAAGACTTTGCTTTTCTCCAAAACCATTTTTACTGTGATTTGCTCGGTCCATTGCATACGAATTCCGCACCACTTTGTCCGGATATGAGTGGATGAAACCGGAATTATCCTGTTTTGTTTTGGCTAACTCAATCCGACATATTGCTACAGCCTCTATGTTTGTGTATTCCTGATATTATCCACGGAATTTAATGTTTTGAATGTTTTTTTTTTCAGGGAACATTTAATTTTGTGCTTGGAAACCCTAATTGGTAACTCATGGAGACACCAGCTCTACACATTCGTATTTCCTAGGGAGAAATCTAGAGGAACTGTGGCAAACAAACATGATATTTCTGTTTGTATAGATGACATTTTATGCACTTACCTAATGAAAAGATTTTGCTTTTCTCCAAAACCATTATTTCTGTGATTTTTTCGGTCCATTGCATAAGAATTCCACACCAGTTTGTCCAGATATGACTGGAAGAAACCAGAAATATCCGGTTGTGTTTTGGCTAACTCAATCAGAAATATTGTGAAAGTTTCTGTGTTTGTTTTTTCTGCATATTATCGATGGACTTTTTGTTTTCAATGATTTCAGAAGGGAGCATATAATTTTGTACCGTTGTAACGCTAATTGGTTCATCATGGGAACACCAGCTCTGCACATTCTTATTTTCTAGGGAGAAAGCTAGAGGAACTGCGGCAAACAAACATGACATTTCTGTTTGTATAGATGACATTTTATGCACTTGCCTAACGAAAAAACTTTGCTTTTCCCAAAATCACTTTTACTGTGATTTTTTCAGTCCATTGCATACGAATTCCACACCAGTTTGTCCGGATATGACTAGAAGAAATCGCAAATATCAGGTTTTGTTCTGGCTAACTCAATCCGAAATATTTTGAAAGTTTCTTTGTTTGTGTTTTCTGGATATTATCGATGGACTTTATTGTTTTGAATCTTTTTTATCAGGGAACATTTAATTTTGTGCTTGGAAACCCTAATTGGTTCCACATGGAGACACCAGATCTACACATTCCTATTTTCTAGGGAGAAAGCTAGAGGAACTGCGGCAAACAAACATGATATTCCTGTTTGTATAGATGACATTTTATGCACTTGCCTAACGAAAAGACTTTGCTTTTCTCCAAAAGCAATTTTGCTGTGATTTTCTCGGTCCATTGCATACAAATTCCACACTACTTTTTCAGGATATGACTGGATTAAACCGGAAATATCCGTTTTTGTGTTTTTTTTTTTTTTTTGCTAACTCAATCCCAGATATTGCTACAGCCTCTGTGTTGTGTATTCCTGATATTATACATGGAGCTTATTGCTTTGAATGTTTTTTATCAGGGAACATTTAATTTTGTGCTTGGAAACACTAATTGGTTCCATATGGATTCACCAGCTCTACACACTCGTATTTTCTTGTGAGAAAGCAAGAGAAACCGCTGCAAACAAACATGATATTTCTGTTTGTATAGATGACATTTTATGCACTTGCCTAACGAAAAGGCTTTGCTTTTCTCCAAAACCATTTTTACTGTGATTTTCTCGGTCCATTGCATATGAATTCCACACTGCATTGTCCGAATATGCCTGTATATAACCCAAAATATCTGTTTGTGTATTGCTAACTCAACGCGAAATATTGTGAACATTTCTGTGTTTGTGTTTTCCTTATATTATCCACGGACTTTATTGTTTTGAAATTTTTTTTATCAGGGAACATTTAATTTTGTGTTGCAAACACTAATTGGTTCCACATGGAGACACAAGTTGTACAAATTCCTATTTTCTAGGGAGAAAGCTGGAGGAACTGCGGCAAACAAAGTTGATATTTCTGTTTGTATAGATTACATTTTATGCACTTGCCTAAGGAAAAGTCTTTGCTTTTCTCCAAAAGCATTTTTACTGTGATTTTCTGGGTCAATTGCATACGAATTCCACACCACTTTGTCTGGATATGACTGGATGAAACCGGAAATATCCGGTTTTGTTTTGGCTAACTCAATCCCAGATATTGCTACAGCCTCCTTGTTTATGTTTTCTGGATATTATAGATGGACTTTATTGTTTTGGATATTTTTATCAGGGAAATTTTAATTTTGTGCTTGCAAACACTAATTGGTTCCACATGGAGACACTAGCTCTACACATTCATATTTTCTAAGGGGAATGCTAGAGGAACCGTGGCAAACAAACATGATATTTCTGTTTGTCTAGATGACATTTTATGCACTTGCCTAACGAAAAGACTTTGCTTTTCTCCAAAACCATTTTTACTTTGATATTCTCAGTCCAATACATGCAAATTCCACACCAGTTTGTCCGGATGTGACTGGAAGAAACCAGAAATATCCGGTTGTGTTGTGGCTAACTCAATCCGAAACATTGTGAAAGCCTGTGTGTTTGTATTTTCTGGATATTATCGAGGGACCTATTGTTTTGAATGTTTTTATCAGGGATCTTTTAATTTTGTACCGTTGAAACACTAATTGTCTCATAATGGGAACCTCAGCTCTACACATTCGTATATTCTAGGAGAAAGCTAGGGGAACTTCGGCAAACAAACATGATATTTCTGTTATATAGATGACATTTTAGCTACTTGCCTAATGACAAGACTTTGCGTTTCTCCAAGAAAATTTTTACTCTGAATTTCTCGGTCCATTGCATACGAATTCCACAGCAGTTTGTCCGGATATGCCTGAATGAAACTGGAAATATCCGGTTTTGTTTTGGCTAACTCAATCCCAGATATTGCTACAGCCTGTGTGTTTGTGTATTCCTGATATTATCCACGGACTATATTTTTTTAATGTTTTTTTTTTGAGGGAACATTTAATATTGTGCTTGGAAACACTAATTGGTTCCGCATGGAGCCACGAGCTCTACACATTCGTATTTTCTAAGGAGAAAGCTAGAGGAACTGCGGCAAACAAACATGATATTTCTGTTTGTATAGATGACATTTTATGCACTTGCCTAACGAAAAGACTTTGCTTTTCTACAAAACCATTTGTACTGTGATTTTCTCGGTCCACTGCATACGAATTCCACACCAGTTTGTCCAGATATGACTGGATGAAACCAGAAATATCCGGTTGTGTTTTGGCTAACTCAATCTGAAATATTGTGAAAGCCTCTGTGTTTGTCTTCTGGATATTATCGTTGGACTTTATTGTTTTTTTTTTATTTTTTTATTTAACTTTTATTTAATGAATATAAATTTCCAAAGTATAGCATGAAAGCCTTAGGGAAATGAGAAAATAAGGCAGGAAGGGGTTAAAATGGAGTTGCTTGAGCTAACTGTATATTGTTTTGCTTCTGTGCAAAATGCTTTGGCTTGCAAAATGCTGCTATGAGATAATTGAACTTTAGCTGAACTTGTGGCATGTGATAATTGTTTTAAGTTTTAAAAACCACAAAAACAGAAGTTGATCGGAAATGTACCCAACCTATGTCATGATGACCCCATATTTGTGCTTACTCAAGTACCTTGTGATCTGTACCCTGGAAAAACCCTTTACCTTGTGATTTATTTGTCATGCTGTGGTTTATCTTGTGATCTTTTGTAATGCTGTGGAGATATGCTAATGTTGTGGTTTTAAGCCTTAAATACTTTGTGCGATTGATGATCGGGGCCTCTCTTCTCGCACGGCACCAGAGGGTGCTGTTGTGCTTAGAGTTGGCCCATCTGCGCAGATGTAATAAACTTCCTCATGCCCTTTGCAGCGATTGGAGTGGAATTCGTGTTTCTGGGGTCGGTAGAATTGTGAGACACCTTTCGGGGGTCTTACATTCTTGGGGGCTCGTCCGGGATTCGAGACCCCAGACCCACGCTCCATTTTCCAATCGGAGGTAAGTCTTTGCTGTTTTAAGTATTTTTGTGTGTTTTGTTGATTTTTTATTATTTTATTTTTTCCCGGGGCGCTTGACGTACCGGAGCTTTATGTTTTAGCTGTTTTCCCGGCGCGCTTGACGTACCGGAGGTTTATGTTTTACCTGTACGGGCGCTAGACGCCGAAAGAATTGAGCCAGTAGTAGGTAAGGACAGACGTGTCCGCGACCCCTGGCTCATACCCTGGAGGACGCTCCAGTGGTGGTCTGCGGGAGAAGGGCTGGTGGCAGCAGCCACTCCCGTCGGAAGTTTTGTTTTCAGTTTTGTTGCGCGCAGGTCTCGTCTTATTAGGGCGCGCAGGTCTTGTTCCATTGTTGTGTGCAGTGTTTTTGTGAGTTGTGTGATTGTTTTCTGTGTTCTAATATATCTTCCTTATTTGCCTTTCCCCTCCAACATGGGACAGGAATTAACTGCACCTTTGAGTCTTACTTTAGGTCATTAAAGAGAGGTCCAGGAGCGGGCCCAAAACTTGTCTATAAGAGTGCAGAAGAAGAACTGGACAAGTTTCTGTACGTCCGAGTGGCCAGCCTTAAACATCGGGTGGCCACGGGATGGGACTTTTAACTCTCAAATTATCTTACAGGTGAAGAGCCAGGTCTGCAGGGGAGGTAAAGAAGGGCACCCGAATCAAGTGCCCTACATATTTGTGTGGGAGGACCTGGCGAAAAACCCCCCAGACTGGGTAAAACCTTTCCTCCTTTCCAACAGGGCGGTGGCAGAGCTCGATCCTACTATACCCACCACCGCCCTGAGGATGAAGCCCAGTTCTAAGTTGTCAGCAGTTGCCCTGGGGGTGGCGTCGAGCCCCAAACCCCCTCCGATCCTACCCGCAACACCCCTAGTATTGGAAATTGCAGACCAGGGCAAATACCTCAACCCTCTATCCATTGCAGGAATTGGACACCCTCAAACCTGAAAAACCCTTAGCTCCTCCAGTCTAGCAGGAAGATATTTCACCACCTTTTTCCCCCCGCCTCCTTAGGAGGGCACCTTATATCCCCCGCTTCCCAAAAAGGCCCGCGGTGCCCTTTTTGAAAACCAGAAGAGAAATGGAGGAGAAAGAATCCGATAAAATAGAGGAGGAAGGACCCCCAGCCCGTTCTAGCTGGCCGTCCTCCTCCTCCATATAACTGGGATCACAAGCCCTGACAGAACTTGCAGGGCCTGTTTTACTAACATTAATTTTACTACACTTAAATGGAACTCTGTAAAAGGCTCAGTCTCTAATGCCAGACTCCCCTGAGGAGTTTAGCTGAAGGGGTTAAAGTTATTTAGTTAAAAAAGGGAAGTTTAAGATGGGCTAAGAAAGAGGAACTAACTAGGATCCTGGCCACCACAGTTAAAAGAAAGCAAAAGTAAGGAAAAATTAGGATAGGCAGGGACCCCGGAGACTGGCAAAAGCACAGAGAAGTGCCCAAAAGGACAAGTCCGCCTAAGGTCCAACTAACAACGAGAATCTAGTGGTGCAAGACGGCGAGAGAAGACGACAGCAGCGGAGTGGTGAGACCGGGCGACATCGGCCCCTCCCTCACTGGGACACATGTGGTCTGAATAGTGCTGGGGATGCGGGCTCTGCCCAGGTTCCCGTAGATAATGCTCCATCACCCCCTGCGGTGTCTGGGAGGGGCCCACGCGATATCCCCCTAGCGTCCGGAGTTCAACGGAGATAACAGTGGGAGACGGCCGAACGAGGACAGTGGTCTGGGTTTCCACCTTCAACCTCCCCCGAGGACTCTGCTCGGCAGGCAGGGCTGATCGCTATGGACCATGCACTCCGTGCAGCTAAGATAAAGGAGCAGGTGGCAATGCACAAGAACAGCAGGTACGCTCTCGCCACTATCCACAGGGAACTCAAAATGGACAGAGGCTTTATCGACCAGGAAGAAAAATTACGCCAATGTTTCCCTGATTTGGACTACCAAAGGTACTGGGGTCAGACACCGGGCCGGCTTTCGTCTCCAGGGTAAGTCAGACGGTGGCACAGGTGTTGGAAATAGAAAGTTACATTGTGTTTACAGGGTAAATCAGATGGTGGTAGCGGTAGCCAAGGTACTGGGGATATAGTTTGGTAAAACGTATGATCAATGGTGGAGACTGGCACTGGAGACTGGGTCAAATTGCTGCTGCACATTTTTATAATGCTACATATTTTTTATATGCTGCTACCCTTTTGCAACTTCCCTATCCTGCCAGGCTCTGCTTAGATGTCTGCCTTTTAGGGCTTTAAAGGCTTCCTGAAGAAGCAGTCCCTGGCTCTGCTCTCCGAGCAGCAGAAGATGAGTGACTGCGAGTTTGCCTATGTACACATGCTGACTCAGGACTATTTGCTGTATATCCTGAAGATGCTGCAGCCTGGACTGGGATTGAGCAAGACGTCCAGAGTGCTGCAGAACGTCACCTTCTCCATCCAGCAAGAAGTGGAAGATAGGCTTCTTTAGTTTATTAAAAATAAAATTGTTTATCACCCACGCCTTGGTCCTGACCCAGCAGTGCCGAAGTTTAAAAATTAAGGACATAAAAGAAAAGAGTATTGTTGGTAAAAAGGGCTAAAGAAAAAAGAGCTTTTTATATAAGAAAAGGACATGGTTTGTAAGAATAACTTTATCCGGATGGCTAGTTTACTCTAGACTAAAATAAAAGTGGTAAAATGTTTAAAGTAAGTCGAAGAGGGTGTGTGAAAGTCACAGTCACAAAAAGTATTTGGGTCAATTCAGCTAAACAGGCACCAGGTATCAACCCAAATTTGTGTAACTTCTTCAGGGTTGTGTTTTCCGTTCTTGTCTCTGTTGTATTTTCTGTTTTTAAACTCTAATGCCTTTTTGTAACTTTTTCTATCCTGCGGGGCATACTTTCCCTACCCTGCAGACTTGCTTCTGTGCTCATGAAATTGGCTGCAAGGCACAGAGATGTGCTTGTAAACCTGTGTCTGGCAGCGGATTTGGTGGGCGCCGGTAATGGGCAGCCCACGTATTCCAATAATAATCACGTGGGAGGAAGAAACACCTGGGACATCTCCGGCCTGTTTTCTGATCAGACTCCCCTATAAAACAAAGGACCGGGCGGAAGCGTATACTTAATTACCTCTTAATTCTTTTTTTTTTTTTGACAGGCAGAGTGGACAGAGAGAGAGACAGAGAGAAAGGTCTTCCTTTTGCCGTTGGTTCACCCTCCAATGGCCGCTGCGGTAGGCGCGCTGCGGCCGGCGCACCGCGCTGATCCGATGGCAGGAGCCAGGTGCTTCTCCTGGTCTCCCATGGGGTGCAGGGCCCAAGCACTTGGGCCATCCTCCACTGCACTCCCTGGCCACAGCAGAGAGCTGGCCTGGAAGAGGGGCAACCGGGACAGGATCGGTGCCCCGACCGGGACTAGAACCCGGTGTGCCGGCGCCGCAAGGCGGAGGATTAGCCTAGTGAGCCGCGGCGCCGGCTTAATTACCTCTTAATTCTAATTGTTACCAATTTCTTTCCAAAAAAATCTTAGCCATTTCAGGACACTTAGTAAGATAGGGCCTGCTCCTCGGGGTATGCAACTGACCACTGGTTATATTCTAAACACCCTGCTCCCTTTCTTTATTTCAGGCCTTTACAAAATTTAAAAAGTAATTCCTAAAATTTTAAGATTAAAATTTGACAAAAAGAAAAGGGGGGAATGAAAGCCTTAGGGAAATGAGAAAATAAGGCAGGAAGGGGTTAAAATGGAGTTGCTTGAGCTAACTGTATATTGTTTTGCTTCTGTGCAAAATGCTTTGGCTTGCAAAATGCTGCTATGAGATAATTGAACTTTAGCTGAACTTGTGGCATGTGATAATTGTTTTAAGTTTTAAAAACCACAAAAACAGAAGTTGATCGGAAAAGTACCCAACCTATGTCATGATGACCCCATATTTGTGCTTACTCAAGTACCTTGTGATCTGTACCCTGGAAAAACCCATTACCTTGTGATTTATTTGTCATGCTGTGGTTTATCTTGTGATCTTTTGTAATGCTGTGGAGATATGCTAATGTTGTGGTTTTAAGCCTTAAATACTTTGTGCGATTGATGATCGGGGCCTCTCTTCTCGCACGGCACCAGAGGGTGCTGTTGTGCTTAGAGTTGGCCCATCTGCGCAGATGTAATAAACTTCCTCATGCCCTTTGCAGCGATTGGAGTGGAATTCGTGTTTCTGGGGTCGGTAGAATTGTGAGACACTTCGCTTTAGACGACACATTAGGGACAGATCCCACATGGGGTTTAAGTACACAGTGACTCCTGTTGCTGACTTAACAATTTGACACTCCTGTTCATGGCGTCAGTAATCTCCCTAGGCTCTAGTCATGAGTTGCCAGGGCTATGGAAGCCTTTAGAGTTCGCTGACTTTGATCTTATTCCGATAGGGTCATAGTCAAAGTGGAAGTTCTCTCCTCCCTTCAGAGAAGGGTACCTCCTTCTTTGATGGCCCCGTTCTTTCCACTGGGATCTCACTCACCAAGATCATTCATTTAGGTCTTTTTTTCTTTTTTCTATGATATCTTGGCTTTCCATGCCTGCTATACTCTCATGGGCTCTTCAGCCAGATCTCAATGCCTTGAGGGCTGATTCTGAGGCCAGAGTGTTGTTTAGGACATCTGCCATCCTATGAGTCTGCTGTGTATCCCACTTCCCATGTTGGATCTTTCTCTCCCTTTTTGATTCTATCAGTTAGTATTAGCAGATACTTGTCTTGTTTGTGTGATCTCTTTGACTCTTAGACCTATCAGAGCTATCAATTGTGAGCTGAAATTGATCACTTGGACTAGTGCGATGGCATTGGTACATGCCATCTTGATGGGATTGTGTTGGAATCCCCTGGCACATTTCTAACTCCAGCTTTTGCGGCCAGTCCGAATGAGCATGTTCCAAATTGTTCATCTCCTCCCTCACTTTTTCCACTCTTAGATTTAACAGGGATCACTTTTCAGTTAAAATTTAAACACCTGAGAATAATTGTGGTTTAATTACTGAGTTCAACCAATAGTACTAGAACAACAACAACAACAACAACAAATACTAAAAAGGATAAAGTATTACATTGTACATCTAAAGTCAGGACAGGAGCTGATCAGTTCATTGTTGCTTATAGTGTCCATTTCACTTAACAGGTTTCCCCTTTGGCGCTCAGTTGTCACCGATCAGGGAAAACAAATGATATTTTTCTCTTTGGGACTGGCTTAATTCACTCAGCATGATGTTTTCCAGATTGCTCCATCTTGTTGCAAATGACTGGGTTTCGTTGTTTCTTACTGCTGTATAGTATTCTATGGAGTACATGTCCCATAATTTCTTTATCCAGTCTACTGTTGATGGGCATTTGGGTTGGTTCCAGGTCTTAGCTATTGTGAATTGAGCTGCAATAAACATTAATGTGCAGATGACTTTTTTATTTGCCAAATTAATTTCCTTTGGGTAAATTCCAAGGAGTGGGATGGCTGGGTTGTATGGTAGGGTTATGTTCAGGTTTCTGAGGAATCTCCAGACAGACTTCCATAGTGGCTTAACCAGTTTGCATTCCCACCAACAGTGGGTTAGTGTCCCTTTTTCCCCACATCCTCTCCAGCATCTGTTGTTGGTAGATTTCTGAATGTAAGCCATTCTCACCAGGGTGAGATGGAACCTCATTGTGGTTTTGATTTGCATTTCTCTGATTGCTAGTGATCTTGAACATTTTTTCATGTGTCTGTTGGCCATTTGGATTTCCTCTTTCGAAAAATGTCTATTGAGGTCCTTGGCCCATCTCTTAAGTGGGTTGTTTGATTTGTTGTTGTGGATTTTCTTGATTTCTTTGTAGATTCTGGTTATCAATCCTTTATCTGTAGTATAGTTTGCGAATATTTTTCCCATTCTGTTGGTTGCCTCTTCACTTTCCTGACTGTTTCTTTTGAAGTACAGAAACTTCTCAATTTGATGCAATCCCAAATGTTAATTTTGGTTTTCACTGCCTGTGCTGTTGGAGTATTTTCCAGGAAGTCTTTGCTGTGCCTATATCTTGCAGGGTTTCTCCAATGCTCTCTAATAATTTGATGGTTTCGGGTCGTAGATTTAAGTCTTTAATCCATGTTGAGTGAATTTTTGTGTAAGGTGATAGGTATGGGTCTTGATTCAAGCTTCTGCACGTGGAAATCCAATTTTCCCAGCACCATTTATTGAATAGACTGTCCTTATTCCAGGGATTAGATTTGGATCTTTGGTCAAATATAAGTTGGCTGTAGATGTTTGGATTGATTTCTGGTGTTTCTATTCTGTTCCATTGGTCTATCCATCTGTTTCTGTACCAGTACCATGCTGTTTTGATAACAACTGCCCTGTAGTATGTCCTAAAATCTGGTATTGTGATGCCTCCGGCTTTGTTTTTGTTGTACAGGATTGCTTTGCCTATTCAAGGTCTTCTGTGTCTCCATATGAATTTCAGCATCATTTTTTCCAGATCTGAGAAGAAAGTCTTCGGGATCCTGATGGGTATTGCATTGAATGTATAAATTGCTTTTGGGAGAATAGACATTTTGATGATATTGATTCTTCCAATCCATGAGCATGGAAGATTTCTCCATTTTTTGGTGTCCTCTTCTATTTCTTTCTGTAAGGTTTTGTAGTTTTCATCGTAGAGATCATTAACGTCTTTGGTTAAGTTTATTCCAAGGTATTTGATTGTTTTTGTAGCTATTGTGAATGGGATTGATTTTAGAAGTTCTTCCTCAGCCGTGGCATTGCCTGTGTATACAAAGGCTGTTGATTTTTGTGCATTGATTTTATATCCTGCTACTTTGCCAAACTCTTCGATGAGTTCCAGCAGTCTTTTAGTAGAGTTCTTTGGGTCCCCTAAATAAAGAATCATATCATCTGCAAAGAGGGATAGTTTGAGTTCGTCCTTCCCAATTTGTATCCCTTTAATTTCTTTTTCTTGCCTAATAGCTCTGGCCAAAACTTCCAGAACTATATTGAATAGCAGTGGTGAGAGAGGGCATCCCTGTCTGGTACCAGATTTCAGTGGAAATGCTTCCATCTTTTCCCCATTCAATAGGATGTTGGCCGTGGGTTTTTCATATATTGCTTTGATTGTATTAAGGAATGTTCCTTCCATACCCAGTTTGCTTAGAGTTTTCATCATGAAAGGGTTTTGTATTTTATCAAATGCTTTCTCTGCGTCTATTGAGAGAATCATATGGTTTTTCTTCTGCAGTCTGTTAATGTAGTGTATTACGTTGATTGTTTTGCGAATGTTGAACCATCCCTGCATACCGGGGATGAATCCCACTTGTCTGGGTGGATGATCTTTCTGATGTGTTGTTGCATTCTATTGGCCAGAATTTTATTGAGGATTTTTGCATCTATGTTCATCAGGGATATTGGTCTGTAATTCTCTTTCAATGTTGCATATCTTTCTGGCTTAGGAATTAAGGTGATGGTGGCTTCATAGAAAGAATTTGGGAGGATTCCCTCTTTTTCGATTGCTCTGAATAGTTTGAGAAGAATTGGAGTTAGTTCTTCTCTAAATGTCTGGTAGAACTCAGCAGTGAATCCCTCTGGCCCTGGGCTTTTCTTTGTTGGGAGGGCCTTTATTACTGTTTCAATTTCTGTGTCAGTTATTGGTCTGTTTAGGTTTTCTATGTCTTCCTGGCTCAATTTAGGGAGGTTGTATGTGTCCAAGAATCTGGCATTTCTGATAGATTTCCCTGTTTGCTGGCATACAAGTCCTTGTAGTAATTTCTGATGATTCTTTTTATTTCTGTGGCGTCTGTTGTTACGTTTCCCATTTCATCTCTGATCCTATTGATTTGGGTCTTTTCTCTTCTTTTTTTAGTTAGTTGGGCCAATGGGGTGTCAATTTTGTTTATTTTTTCAAAAAAACAGCTCCTCGTTTGGCTGATTTTTTGTAATGTTTTTTTTGGATTCAATCCTGTTGATTTCTTCTCTGATTTTAATTATTTCTCTTCTCCTACTGGGTTTGGGTTTGGTTTGCTGCAGATTTTCTAGATCCTTGAGATGACTTGAAAGCTCATCTATTTGGTGCCTTTCCAATTTCTTGATGTAGGCACCTATTGATATAAACTTTCCTCTTAACACTGCTTTTGTTGTATCCCATAGGTTTTGGTATGTTGTGCTGTTATCCTCATTTACTTCCAGAAAATTTTTGATTTCTCTTTTAATTTCTTCTATGACCCATTGTTCATTCAGGAGCATGTTGTTCAATCTCCATGTGTTTGCACGTGCTCTAGGGATTCCTGAGTTGCCAATTTCCAATTTCATTCCTTTGTGGTCTGAGAAGCTGCATGGTATGATTCTAATTCTTTTGAATTTGCTGAGACTTGCTTTATGGCCTAGTATGTGGTCAATCCTAGAGAGGGTTCCATGTACTGCTGAGAAGAATGTAAAGTCCTTAGATGTAGGATGAAATGATCTGTAGATATCTGTTAGATCCATTTGGGCTATAGTGTTATTTAAATCTACTGTATCCTTGTTGATCTTCTGTCCTGTTGATCTGTTTATCTCTGAGAGTGGAGTATTGAAGTCCCCCAGTACTATTGTATTGGGGTCTAAGTCTCCCTTTAAGTCCCTTAACAAGTCTTTTAAATAAGCTGGTGCCCTGTAATTAGGTGCATATACATTGATAATCATTATATCTTCCTGTTGAATGGATCCCTTAATCATTATATAGTGCCCCTCTTTGTCTCTCCTAACAGTTTTTGTGGTAAAGTTTATGTTGTCCGATATTAAGATGGCTACACCTGCTCTCTTTTCATTTCTGTTGGCGTGGTATATCTTTTTCCAGCCTTTCACTCTCAGCCTGTATGGATCATTGTTGGATAGATGGGTTTCTTGTAAGCAGCAAAAGGATGGGTTTTGTTCCTTAACCCAATCAGCCAATCGGTGTCTTTTAACTGGACAGTTCAAGCCATTAACATTCAGTGTGACTATTCAGAAGGAGTAACTTTGCCCTGCCATTAGCCAAAGATACTTTCTAATATATGGCTTGAGATTCCTGTGATCGTTTGCTGTGAGGTTTCCTACCTTTACCTTCTTTCATATTGGTGACCATGTTTCTGTGTTTCTGTATGTAACACATCTTTAAGCATCTTTTGCAGGGCTGGACGAGTGGCGACAAATTCTTTCAATGTCTGTTTGCTGTGAAAGGTCTTTATTTCACCTTCATTTATAAATGAGAGCTTTGCAGGATATAATATTCTGGGCTGGCAGTTTTTCTCTCTTAGCACCTGGGCTATGTCTCACCATTCTCTCCTAGCTTGTAGGGTTTCTGAAGAGAAGTCAGCTGTGAGTCTAATTGGAGATCCTCTGAGAGTAATCTGGCGTTTCTCTCTTGCACCTTTTAGAATCTTTTCTTTGTGTTTCACTGTGGTGAGTTTTATTACGACGTGTCGTGGTGAGGATCTCTTTTGGTCATGTTTATTAGGGGTTCTATGAGCTTCCTGTATTAGGATGTCTCTGTCTTTCTCCAAACCTGGGAAATTTTCTGCTAGTATCTCACTAAAAAGGCCTTCTAATCCTTTCTCTCTCTCCATGCCTTCAGGTACTCCTAGAATCCGAATGTTGGGTTTTTTAAGAGTATCCTGTAGATTCCTGACAGTATTTTTTAGATTTCTGATTTCTTCTTCTTTTCTTTGATTTGATTGTTTCCTTTCCTGTTCTCTGTCTTCTAAGTCTGATATTCTCTCTTCTGCTTCGTCCATTCTGTTTTTAAGACTCTCTAATGTGTTTGCATTTGATCTATTGAATTCTTCATTTCATTATGATTTCTCATCACTATCACCATTTCTTGTTCCACTAGTTGTTTCATTTCAATTTCATTCCTCCTTAATATTTCATTTTCACAAGAGAGATTTTCTATCTTGTCCATTAAATATTTCTGTAGTTCAAGAATTTGTTTTTGAGAACTTCTTAATGTTCTTATCAATTTTTTGAGATCTGCTTCTTGCATTTCTTCGATCTCCTCATCTTCATAATCTTGAATTGGGGTGTCTTTTCCATTTTGGGGCGTCATAGTGTCTTCCTTGTTCTTGTTACCTCGGTTTTTGCGTTTGTTGTTTGGCATGTTGGAGATATTTGGTTTCTTCACTGTGGTGTTTTTTCTTGTTACACTATGGCTCTATATTAAGTGGACTGTCTGCTTTCAGTGGTGCCTTAGAGGCTTGAGATGAGTGTGGCCTGAGAGCTGTGTTTGGTCCCTCAGGGCTGAGGGTGTGTCAAAGAAGACACTCCCAGGTTAGGTGTGGTAAATCTCTCTCTTTTTTGATTCAAAAGGGAAGTTATTCCGCACAGCTGAATGTAATTGGAGGTAGTTAGCAGGCAAATGATATACACACAGGAGCCAGAGATAGGAAGCTCTTTCCCACGGACCACACAGGGAATCTCTGCTGCCCTCAGTGTGGGCACCAATTCTCCTGCAATCTCCCACTGGGTTGCCAAGTTAGATGCTAATCACCTGTTATTTCACCCCTCCCCCCAAAGTCAGGTTTTTCTGCTAGGCTCAGGGCTGGTGCAGACCTGAGGTCGCCCTGCTTATGACGTATGTCCAAAATGGCGCCTGCTCTTTCTTGCTCGCCTTTGAGAGGTGAGCGGAGAGAGAGAAACTTGTGTCCGTATCAGTCGCTTTTTTTTATTTTTTCCTCTCTCTCTTCTAGTTAGCCTGGTGAAATTTTCCCCACGAAGTTTCAAGCCTCGTTCCCTCTAGCCTCCTCTTTCCGCTTGCCCGCTGGTGTCTCGGGCTATTGTGGTTGGGTTCACCTTGCGTTCCAGCGCTGGTGCGTTGAGTCTGCTGCTGGTGTCCCGAAATTGGGCTCCCACGCTCTCCAAGCAGGTACACTGTGAATCTCTAGTTCCGGAAGAGTTTCCTATGCTGTTTCATCCCCTACTCTTCCTTGACACTGCAGTATCTCCACTTATATTAACCGGTCTCTCTCTCATCGGACTAATAGTGTGCTCCCTTCCTATTCCGCCATCTTGCCACACATCCGATAGACTTTATTGTTTTGAATGTTTTTAATATGGGAGATTTAATTTTGTGCAGTAGAACACTCATTGCTTCCACATGGGAACTCCAGCTCTACACATTCGTATTTTCTAGTGAGAAAGCTAGAGGAATTGCGACAAACAAACATGATATTTCTGTTTGTATACATGACATTTTATGCACTTGCCTAAGGAAAATATGTTGCTTTTCTCCAAAACCAATTTTCTGTGATTTTCTGGGTCCATTGCATACAAATTGCACACCACTTTGTCCAGATATGACTGGATGAAACCAGAAATATACAGTTGTGTTTTGGCTAACTCAATCCAAAATATTGCTACAGCCTCTTTGTGTGTGTTTTCTGGATATTATCAACGGACTTATTGTTTTGAATGTTTTTTTCAGGGAACATTTAATTTTGTATCGTTGAAACACTAATTGGACCATCATGGGAACACCAGCTCTACACATTCGTATTTTCTAGGGAGAAAGCTAGAGGAACTGCGGCAAAAAAACACGATATTTCTGCTTTATAGATGACATTTTATCTACTTGCCTAACGAAAAGACTTTGCTTATCTCCAAAACCATTTTTACTCTGATTTTATCGGTCCATTGCATGCGAATTCCAAAGCACTTTGTTCAGATATGACTGGATGAAATGAGAAATATCCGGTTGTGTTTTGGGTAACTCAATCCGAAATATTGTGAAAGCCTCTGTGTTTGTGTTTTCTGGATATTATCAATGGAATTTATTGTTTTGAATATTTTTATGAGGGAACATTTAATTTTGTACCATTGAAACACTAATTGGTTTCTCATGGGAACACCAGCTCTACACCTTCGTATTTTCTATGGAGAAAACTAGAGGAACTGCGGCAAACAAACATGATATTTCTGTTTGTATAGATGACATTTTATGCACTTGCCTAATGAAAAGACTTTGCTTTTCTCCAAAACCATTTGTACTGTGATTTTCTCGGTCCATTGCATACGAATTCTACACCAGTTTGTCCGGATATGACTGGATGAAACCAGAAATATCCGGGTTTGTTTTGGCTAACTCAATCCCAGATATTGCTACAGCCTCTGTGTTTGTGTTTTCTGGATATTATCCACGGACTTTATTGTTTTCAATGATTTTTATCGGGGAACATTTAATTTTGTGCTTGGAAACACTAATTGGTTCCACATGGAGCCAACAGCTCTACATATTTGTATTTTCTAGGGAGAAAGCTAGAGGAACGGCGGCAAGCAAACATGGTATTTCTCTTTGTGTAGATGACATTTTATCTACTTGCATAACGAAAAGACTTTGGTTTTCTTCCACACCATTTTTACTGTGATTTTCTTGGTCCATTGCATACGAATTCCACACCAGTTTTTCCAGATATGGCTGGAAGAAACCGGAAATATTCGGGTTTGTTCTGGCTAACTCAATTCCAGATATTGCTACAGCCTCTGTGTTTGTGTTTTCCGGATATTATCCACGGATTTTATATTTTTCAAAGTTTTTTATCGGGGAACATTTAATTTTGTGCTTGGAAACCCTAATTCGTTTCACATGGAGACACAAGCTCTTCACATTCGTATTTTTAAGGCAGAAAGCTAGAGGAACTGCAGCAAACAAACATGATATTTCTGTTTGTCTAGAAGAGATTTTATGCACTTGCCTAATGAAAAGACTTTGCTTTTCTCCAAAACCATTTTACTGTGATTTTCTCGGTCCATTGCATATGAATTCCACACCACTTTTTCCAGATATGACTGGATAAATCAAGAAATATCCGGTTGTGTTTTGGGTAACTCAATCCGAAATATTGTGAAAGCATCTGTGTTTGTGTTTTCTGGATATTATCGATGGACTTTATAGTTTTGAATGTTTTTAATACGGGAGATTTAATTTTGTACCGAAGAAACACTAATTGGTTCATCATGGGAACACCAGCTCTACACATTCATATTTTCTAGGGAGATAGCTAGAGGAACTGCGGCAAACAAACATGATATTTCTGTTTGTATAGATGACATTTTATGCACTTGCCTAATGAAAAGACTTTGCTTTTCTACAAAACCATTTGTACTGTGATTTTCTCGGTCCATTACATACGAATTCCACAGAAGTTTGTCCGGTTATGACTGGATGAAACCGGAAATATCTGGTTGTGTTTTGGCTAAGTCAATCCGAAATATTGTGAAGCCTCTGTGTTTGTGTTTTAGGGATATTATCGATGGACTTTATTGTTTTGAATATTTTTATAAGGGAACATTTCATTTTGTACCGTAGAAACACTAATTGGTTCATCATGGGGACACCAGCTCTACATATTCCTATTTTCTAGAGAGAAAGCTATAGGTACTGCGGAAAATAAACATGATATTTCTGTTTGTATAGATGACATTTTATGCACTTGCCTAATGAAAACACTTTGCATTTCTCCAAAACCATTTTTACTGTGATTATCTTGCTCCACTACATACGAACGCCAAACCCCTTTTTCCAGATATGACTGGATAAAACCAGAAATATCTTTTTGTGTTTTGGCTAAGTCAATCTGAAATATTGTGAAAGCCTCTGTGTTTATGTTTTCTGGATATTATCGATGGACTTTATAATTTTGAATGTTTTTATCAGGGAACATTTCATTTTGTGCCGTTGAAACACTAATTGTTTCCACATGGGGACACCAGTTCTACACATTCGTATTTTCTAGGGAGAAAGCCAGAGGAACTGCGGCAAACAAACATGATATTTCTGTTAGTATCGATGACATTTTATGCACTTGCCTAATGAAAAGACTTTGCTTTTCTCCAAAACCATTTATACTCTGATTTTCTCGGTCCATTGCATGCGAATTCCAAACCACTTTGTCCGGATATGACTGGATGAAACCAGAAATATCCTGTTGTGTTTTGGCTAACTCAATCTGAAATATTGCTACAGCCTCTGTGTTTGTGTTTTTTGGATATTATCAACGGACTTTATTGTTTTGAATATTTTTTTCAGGGAATATTTATTTATGTACCATAGAAACACTAATTGGTTCATCATGATGACACAAGCTGTACACTTTCGTAGGTTCTAGGGAGAAAGCTAGTGGAACTGCAGCAAACAAACATGATATTTATGTTTGTGTAGATGACATTTTATGCACTTGCCTAACGAAAAGACTTTGCTTTTCTCCAAAACCATTTTTACTGTGATTTTTTCGATCCATTGCCTACGAATTCCACACCAGTTTGTCTGGATATGACTGGATGAAACTGGAAATATCCGGTTTTGTTTTGGCTAACACAATCCCAGATATTGCTACAGCATCTGTGTTTGTGTATTCCTGATATTATCCGAGGACTATATTTTTTTGCATGTTTTTTTCAGGAAACATTTCATTTTGTGCTTGGAAACACTAATTGGTTCCACATGGAGACACCAGCTCTACATATTCGTATTTTCTAGGGAGAAAGCTAGAGGAACTATGGCAAACAAACATGATATTTCCTTTTGTCTAGATGACATTTTATGCACTTGCCTAACGAAAAGACTTTGCTTTTCTCCAACACCATTTTTACTGTGATTTTCTCGGTCCATTGCATACAAATTCCACACCAGTTTTTCCAGATATGACTGGATGAAACAGGAAATATCCGGGTTTGTTCTGGCTAACTCAATCCCAGATATTGCTACAGCTTCTGTTTTTGTCTTTTCCGGATATTATCCAGAGACTTTATTTTTTTGAATGTTTTCATCGGGGAGCATTTCATTTTGTACCGTTGAAACCCTAATTGGTTCGTCATGGAGACACCAGCTCGAAACATTCGTATTTTCTAGGGAGAAAGATACAGGAAATGCGAAAAAAAACATGATATTTCTGTTAATATCGATGACATTTTATGCACTTGAGTAACAAAAAGACTTTGCTTTTCTCCCAAACCATTTTTACTGTGATTTTCTCGGTCCATTGCATATGAATTCCACACCAGTTTGTCCGGATATGACTGGATGAAACCGGAAATATCTGGTTGTGTTTTGGCTAAGTCAATCCGAAATATTGTGAAGCCTCTGTGTTTGTGTTTTAGGGATATTATCGATGGACTTTATTGTTTTGAATATTTTTATCAGGGAACATTTCATTTTGTACCGTAGAAACACTAATTGGTTCATCATGGGGACACCAGCTCTACACATTCCTATTTTCTAGGGAGAAAGGTAGAGGAACTGCGACAAACAAACATGATATTTCTGTTTGTATAGATGACATTTTATGCACTTGACTAATAAAAGACTTTGCTTTTCCCAAAAACCATTTTTACTGTGATTTTCTCTGTCCATTGCATACGAATTCCAAACCAATTTTTCCGGATATGACTGGATTAAACCAGAAATATCCTGTTGTGTTTTGGCTAACTCTATCGGAAATATTGTGAAAGCCTCTGTGTTTCTGTTTATGGATATTATCAACAGACTTTATTGTTTTGAATGTTTTTATCAGGGAACATTTAATTTTGTACCGTTGAAACACTAATTGGTTGATCATGGGAAAAGCATCTCTACACATTTGTATTTTCTAGGGAGAAAGCTACAGGAACTGCAGCAAACAAACATGATATTTCTGTTTGTCTATATGACATTTTATGCACTTTCCTAACGAAAAGTCTTTCCTTTTCTCCAAAACCATTTTTACTCTGATTTTGTCGGTGCATTGCATACGAATTCCAAAATATTTTCTCCGGATATTACTGCATGAAACCGTTAATATCCGGTTGTGTTTTGGCTAACTCAACCCGAAACTTTGTAGAAGATTCTATTTTTCTGTTTTCTGGATATTATTGATGGACTTTATTATTTTGAATGTTTTTTTATCAGGGAACATTTACTTTAGTACCTTTGAAACAATAATTGGCTCATCATGGGAACACCAGCTCTACACATTCGTATTTCCTAGGGAGAAAGTGGAAAGAACTGCGGTAAACAAACATGATATTTCTGTTTGTATAGATGACATTTTATGCCCTTCCCTAACGAAAAGACTTTGCTTTTCTCCAAAATCATTTTTACTGTGATTTTCTCGGTCCATTACTTGTGAATTCCACACCAGTTTGTCCGGATATGACTTGATGAAAACAGAAATATCTGGTTGTGTTTTGGCTATATCAATCCGAAATATTGTGATAGATTCTGTGTTTGTTTTTTCCTGATATTATCCACGGACTTTATTGGTTTGAATGTTTTTTATCAGGGAACATTGAATTTTGTGATTGGAAACACTAATTGGTTCATCATGGGAACACCAGCTCTACACATTCGAATTATCTAGGGAGAAAGCTAGAAGAACTACGGCAAACAATCATGACATTTCTGTTTGTATAGATGACATTTTATGCAGTTGCCTAACGAAAAGACTTTGCTTTTCTCCAAAACCATTTGTATTGTGATTATAGCGGTCCATTGCATACGAATTCCACACCACTTTGTCCGGATATGACTGATGGAAGCAGAAATATCCGGTTGTGTTTTGGCTAACTCAATGGAAATATTTTGAAAGTTTCTGTGTTTGTGTTTTCTAGTTATTATCGATGGACTTTATGGTTTTGAATATTTTGATCAGGGAACATTTAATTTTGTGCTGGGAAACACTAATTGGTTCCACATGCAGACACCAGCTCTACACATTCGTATTTTCTAGGGAGAAAGCTAGAGGAAATGCGGCATACATACATGATATTTCTGTTTATATAGATGACATTTTATGCACTTCCCTAATGAAAAGACTTTCCTTTTCTCCAAAACCATTTTTACTCTGATTTTCTCGGTCCATCGGATTGAATTCCACACCACATTGTCCGGATATGACTGGATGAAACCAGAAATACTCGTTTGTGTTTTGGCTATCTCAATGCGAAATATTGTGAAAGTTTCTGTATTTGTGTTTTCTGGATATTATCGATGGACTTGAATGTTTTCAATGTTTTTATCAGGGAAAATCTAATTTTGTACCGTTGAAACACTAATTGCTTCATCATGGGAACACCAGGTCTACACATTCATATTTTCTAGGGAGAAAGCAAGAGGAACTGAGGCAAACAAACAAGATATTTCTGTTTGTATCGATGACATTTTATGCACTTGCCTAACGAAAAGACTTTGCTTTTCTCCAAAACCATTTTTACTATGATTTTCTCAGTCCATTGCATACGAATTCCAAACCACTTTTCCACAAATGACTGGATGAAACCAGAAATATCCAGTTGTGATTAGGCTAACTCAATCTGAAATATTGTGAAAGCCTCTGTGTTTCTGTTTTCTGGATATTATTGATGGACTTTATTGTTTTGAATGTTTTTCATCACGGAACATTTATTTTTGTGCTTGGAAACAATAATTGTTTCCACATGCAGACACCAGCTCTACACATTCGAATTTTCTAGGGAGAAAGCTAGAGGAACTGCGGCAAACAAACATGATATTTCTGTTTGTATCGATGACATTTTATGCACTTGCCTAACGAAAAGGCTTTGCTGTTCTCCAAAACCATTTTTACTGTGATTTTCTCCGTCCATTGCATACAAATTCCACACCTCTTTGTCCGGATATGACTGGATGAAACCGGAAATATCCAGTTGTGTTTTGGCTAACTCAATCCCAGATATTTCTAGAGCCTCTGTGTGTGTTTTTTCAGGATATTATCAATGGACTTTTTTGTTTTGAATATTTTTATCAGGGAATATTTATTTTTGTACCGTAGAAACAGTAATTGGTTCATTATGGGGACACCAGCTGTACACATTCATATTTTCTAGGGAGAAAGCTAGTGGAACTGCGGTAAACAGACATGATATTTCTGTTAGTATATATGACATTTTATGCACTTGACTAACGAAAAGACTTTGCTTTTCTCCAAAACAATTTTTACAGTGATTTTCTCGGTCCATTGCATACGAATTCCACACCACATTGTCCGGAAATGACTGGATGAAACCAGAAATATCCAGTTTTTTTTTTTTTTTTTTTTGCTAATTCAATCCCAGATATTGCTACAGCTTCTGTGTTTATTTATTCCTGATTTTATCTACAGACTTTATTGTTCTGAATATTTTTCATCAAAGAACATTTAATTTTGTGCTTGGAAACACTAATTGGTTCCACATGGAGACACCAGCTCTACACATTTGTATTTTCTAGGGAGAAAGCTAGAGGAACTGCGACAAAAAAACATGATATTTCTGTTTGTATCAATGACATTTTATGCACTTGCCTAATGAAAAGACTTTGCTTTTCTCCAAAACCATTTGTACTGTGATTATAGTGGTCCATTGCATAAAATTCCACAACAGTTTGTCCGGATATGACTGGATGAAACCGAAATATCCGGGTTTGTTTTGGCCAACTCATCCCAGATATTGCTACATTCTCTGTGTTTGTGTTTTCTGGATATTATCCACGGATTTTATTGTTTTGAATGTTTTTTATCGGGGAACATTTAATTTTGTACCGTAGAAACATTAATTGGTTCATCATGGGAAGACTAGCTCTGCACATTCGTATTTTCTAGGGAGAAAGCTAGAGGAACTGCGGCATACACACATGATATTTCTGTTTATATAGATGACATTTTATGCACTTGCCTAATAAAAAGACTTTGCTTTTCTCCAAAATCATTTTTACTGTGATTTTCTTGGTCCACTGCATATGAATTCCAAACCACTTTGTCCGGATGTGCCTGGATGAAACCGGAAATATCCAGTTGTGTTTTGTCTAAATGAATCCGAAAAATTGAGAAAGCCTCTGTGATTCTGTTTTCTGGATATTATCAATGGACTTATTTTTTGAATTTTTTTATCTGGGAACATTTAATTTTGTACCGTTGAAATATTAATTGGTTCTTCATGGGAACACCAGCTCTACACATTCGTATTTTCTAGGGAGCAAGCTAGAGGAACTGTGGCAAACAAACATGATATTTCTGTTTGTATAGATGACATTTTATGCACTTGCATAACGTAAAGAGTTTGATTTTCTCCAAAAACCATTTTACTGTGATTTTCTCGGTCCATTGCATACGAATTCCACACCACTTTGTCCAGATATGACTGGATGAAACCAGAACTATCCGGTTGTGTTTTGGCTAACTCAATCCGAAATAATGTGAAAGCCTTTGTGTTTGTGTTTTCTGCATATTATCGATGGACTTTATTGTTTTGAATATTTTTATCAGGGAACATTTAATTTTGAACTGTTGAAACACTAATTGTTTCCACCTGAGGACACCAGCTCTACACATTCATATTTTCTAAGCAGAAAGCGAGAGGAACTGCGGCTGACAAACATCATATTTCTGTCAGTATCGATGACATTTTATGTACTTGCCAAACGAAAAGACTTTGTTTTTCTCGAAAACCATTTGTACTGTGATTTTCTCGGTCCATTGCATTTGAATTCCACACCAGTTTGTCTGGATATTACTGGATGAAACCGGAAATATCCAGTTTTCTTTTGGCTAACTGAATCCCAGATATTGCTACAGCATCTGTGCTTGTGTATTCCTGATATTATCCAAGGACTATATTTTTTTGCATGTTTTTTTCAGGGAACATTTAATTCTGTGCTTGGAAACATTAATTGGTTCCACATGGAGACACCAGCTCTACACATTCGTATTTGCTAGGGAGAAAGCTACAGAAACTGCGGCAAACAAACATGATATTTCTGTTTGTAAAAATGACATTTTATGCACTTTCCTAAAGAAAAGACTTTGCTTTTCTCCAAAACCATTTTTACTGTGATTTTCTCGGTCCATTGCATACTAACTCCACACTACTTTGTCGGATATGACTGGATGAAATTAGAAATATCCGGTTGTGCTTTAGCTAACTCAATCCTAAATATTGTGAAGGCCTCTGTGTTTGTTTTTTCTGGATATTATCGATGGACTTTATTGTTTTGAATATTTTTATCAGGAACATTTATTTTTGTACCGTAGAAACACTAATAGGTTCATCATGGGGACACCAGCTCTACACATTCGTATTTTCTAGGCAGAAAGCTAGTGGAACTGTGGCAAACAAACATGATATTTATGTTTCTGTAGATGACATTTTATGCACTTGCCTAACGAAAAGAATTTGCTTTTCTCCAAAACCATTTTTACTGTGATTTTCTTGGTCCATTGCATACGAATTCCACACCACATTGTCCGGATATGACTGGATGAAACCGGAAATATCCAGTTGTATTTTGGCTAACTCAATCCCAAATATTGCTACAGCCTCTGTGTTTGTGTATTCCTGATATTATCCACGTACTATATTTTTTGGATGTTTTTTTTTTTTCAGGGAACATTTATTTTCTGCTTGGAAACACTAATTGGTTCCACATGGAGACACCAGCTCTACACATTCCTACTTATTAGGGACAAAGTTAGAGGAACTGTGGCAAACAAACATGATATTTCTGTTTGTGTAGATGACATTTTATGCACTTGCCTAATGAAAAGACTTTGCTTTTCTCCAAAACCATTTTTACTCTGATTTTCTCGGTCCATTGCATATGAATTCCACACAAGTTTGTCCAGATACTACTGGATGAAACCAGAAATATTCGGTTGTGTTTTGGCTAACTCAATCCGAAATATTGTGAAAGGCTCTGTGTTTGTGTTTTCTGGATATTATCGATGGACTTATTGTTTTGAATGTTTTTATCAGGGAACATTTAATTTTATACCGTGGAAACACTAACTGGTTGATCATGGGAACACCAGATCTACACATTCGTATTTTCTAGGGAGAAAACTAGAGGAACTGCGGAAAAACAAACATGATATTTCTGTTTGTATAGATGACATTTGATGCACTTGCCTAACGAAAAGACTTTGCTTTTCTCCAAAACCATTTTTACTGTGATTTTCTCAGTCCATTGCATACGAATTCCGCATCACTTTGTCCAGATATGACTGGATGGAACCAGAAATATCCGGTTGTGTTTTGGCTAACTCAATCCGAAATATTGTGAAAGGCTCTGTGTTTGTGTTTTCTGGATATTATCGAGGGACTTTATTGTGTTGAATGTTTTTAAAGGGGAACATTTAATTTGTACCGTTGAAATATTAGTTGGTTCATAATGGGAACACCAGCTCTACACATTCGTATTTTCTAGGGAGAAAGCTAGAGGAACTGCGGTAAAGAAACATGATATTTCTGTTTGTATAGATGACATTTTATGCACTTGCCTAATGAAAAGACTTTGCTTTTCTCCAAAACCATTTGTACTGTGATTATAGCGGTCCATTGCATAAAATTCCACAACAGTTTGTCCGGATATGACTGGAGGAAACCGAAATATCAGGGTTTGTTTTGGCCAACTCATCCCAGATATTGCTACATTCTCTGTGCTTGTGTTTTCTGGATATTATCCACGGATTTTATTGTTTTGAATGTTTTTTATCGGGGAACATTTAATTTTGTACCGTAGAAACATTAATTGGTTCATCATGGGAAGACTAGCTCTACATATTCGTATTTTCTAGGGAGATAGCTAGAGGAACTGTGGCAAACAAACATGATATTTCTGTTTCTATAGATGATATTTTATGCACTTGCCTAACGAAAACTTTGTTCTTCTCCAAAACAATTTTTACTGAGATTTTCTCGGTCCATTGCATACGAATTCTACACCATTTTGTCAAGATATGACTGGATGAAACCGGATATATCGGGTTGTGTTTTGGCTAACTCAATCCCAGATATTGCTACAGCCTCTGTGTTTGTGTTTTCTGATATTATCAATGGTCTTCATTGTTTTGAATGTTTTTCATCAGGGTACATTTTATTTTGAGCTTGGATACGGTAAATGGTTCCACATGGAGACACCAGCTCTACACATTCCTATTTTCTAGGGATAAAGCTAGAGGAACAGTGGCAAACACACATGATATTTCTGCTTGTATAGATGATATTTTATGCACTTGCCTAACGAAAAGACTTTGCTTTCTCCAAAAGCAATTTTTACTGTGATTTTCTCGGTCCCTTGCATACGTATTCCACACCAGTTTGTCCGGATATGACTGGATGAAACCGGAAATATCCGTTTTTTTTTTGGCTAAATGAATTGGAAATATTGTGAAAGCCTCTGTGTTTGTGTTTTCTGGATATTATCAATGGACTTATTGTTTTGAATGATTTTATCAGGGAGCATTTAATTTTGTGCAGTTGAAATATTAATTGGTTCATAATGGGAACACCAGCTCTACATATTCGTATTTTCTAGGGAGAAAGCTAAAGGAATTGCGGCAAACAAACCTGATATTTCTATTTGTATAAATGATATTTTACGCACTTGCCTAAGGCAAAGAGTTTGATTTTCTCCAAAACTATTATACAGTGATTATCTCAGTCCATTGCATACAAATTCCACAGCACTTTGTCCAGATATGACTGCATGAAACCGGAAATATCCGGTTTTATTTTGGCTAACTCAATCCCAGATATTGCGACAGCCTCTGTGTTTGTGTTTTCTGGATATTACCAACGGACTTTATTGTTTTGAATCTTTTTTATCGGGAACATTATATTTTGAGCTTGGATACAGTAATTGGTTCCACATGGAGACACCAGCTCTACATATTTATTTTTTTAAAGGGAGAAAGCTAGAGGAAATGGGACAAACAAACATGATATTTCTGTTTGTATAGATGACATTTTATGCACTTGCCTAACGAAAAGTCTTTGCTTTTCTCCAAAACCATTTTTACTGTGATTTTCTCGTTCCATTGCATACAAATTCCACACCAGTTTGTCTGGATATGACTGGATGAAACCAGAAATATCCAGTTGTGTTTTGGCTAACTCAATCACAGATTTTGCTACAGCCTCTGTGTTTGTGTTTTCTGGAGATTATCGATGGACTTTATTGTTTTGAATGTTTTTATCAGGGAACATTGAATTTTGTACCGTTGAAATACCAATTGCTTCTACATGGGGACACCAGCTATACACATTCATATTATCTAAGCAGAAAGCTAGAGGAACTGGGCGAAACAAACATCATATTTCTGTCAGTATCGATGATATTTTATGCACTTGCCTAACGACAAGATTTGTTTTTCTCCAAAACCATTTTTACTCTGATTTCCTCGGTCCATTGCCTACGAATTCCACACCAGTTTGTCTGGATATGACTGGATGAAACAGGAAATATCCGGTTTTGTTTTGGCTAACTCAATCCCAGATATTGCTACAGCATCTGTGTTTGTGTATTCCTGATATTATACATGGACCTCACTGCTTTGAATGTTTTTTCCTGATATTATCCAAGGACTATATTTTTTGCATGTTTTTTTATCAGGGAACATTTAATTTTGTACCGTTGAAACACTAATTGGTTCATCATGGGGACACCAGCTCTACCGATTCGTATTGTCTAGGTAGAAAACTAGAGGAACTGCGGCAAACATATATGATATTTCTGTTTGTATAGAGGACATTTTATGCACTGGCCTAACGAAAAGCCTTTGCTTTTCTCCAAAACCATTTTTACTGTGATTTTCTCGATCCATTGCATACAAATTCCACACCAGTTTGTCCGGATATGACTGGATTAAACCGGAAATATCCGCTTTTTTTTTGGCTAACTCAATCCCAGATATTGCTACAGCCTCTGTGTTTGTGTATTCCTGATATTATCCGCAGATTTTATTATTTTGAATGTTTTTTATCAAGGAACATTAGATTTTGTGCTTTGAAACACTAATTGGTTCCACATGGAGACACCAGCTCTACACATTCCTATTTTCTAGGGAGAAAGGTAGAGGAACTGCGACAAACAAACATGATATTTCTGTTTGTATAGATGACATTTTATGCACTTGACTAATAAAAGACTTTGCTTTTCCCAAAAACCTTTTTTACTGTGATTTTCTCTGTCCATTGCATACGAATTCCAAACCAATTTTTCCGTATATGACTGGATAAAACCGAAACATCCTGTTGTGTTTTGGCTAACTCTTCGGAAATATTGTGAAAGCCTCTGTGTTCCTGTTTATGGATATTATCAACAGACTTTATTGTTTTGAATGTTTTTATCAGGGAACATTTAATTTTGTACCGTTGAAACACTAATTGGTTGATCATGGGAAAGGCATCTCTACACATTTGTATTTTCTAGGGAGAAAGCTACAGGAACTGCAGCAAACAAACATGATATTTCTGTTTGTCTAGATGACATTTTATGCACTTTCCTAACGAAAAGTCTTTGCTTTTCTCCAAAACCATTTTTACTCTGATTTTCTCGGTCCATTGCATACGAATTCCAAACTATTTTGTCCGGATATGACTGGATGAAACCATTAATATCATTTGTGTTTTATCTAACTCAACCCGAAACTTTGTAGAAGACTCTATGTTTCTGTTTTCTGGATATTATTGATGGACTTTATTATTTTGAATGTTTTTTATCAGGGAACATTTACTTTAGTACCTTTGAAACAATAATTGGCTCATCATTGGAACACCAGCTCTACACATTCGTATTTTCTAGGGAGAAAATGGAAAGAACTGCGGTAAACAAACATGATATTTCTGTTTGTATAGATGACATTTTATGCCCTTCCCTAACGAAAAGACTTTGCTTTTCTCCAAAATTATTTTTACTGTGATTTTCTCGGTCCATTGCATATGAATTCCACACCAGTTTGTCCGGATATGACTTGATGAAACCGGAAATATCTGGTTGTGTTTTGGCTATATCAATCCGAAATATTGTGATAGATTCTGTGTTTGTTTTTTCCTGATATTATCCACGGACTTTATTGGTTTGAATGTTTTTTATCAGGGAACATTGAATTTTGTGATTGGAAACACTAATTGGTTCATCATGGGGACACCAGCTCTACACATTCGAATTATCTAGGGAGAAAGCTAGAAGAACTACGGCAAACAATCATGATATTTCTGCTTGTATAGATGACATTTTATGCAGTTGCCTAATGAAAAGACTTTGCTTTTCTCCAAAACCATTTGTACTGTGATTATAGCGGTCCATTGCATAAGAATTGCAAACCATTTTGTCCGGATATGACTGATGGAAGCAGAAATATCCGGTTGTGTTTTGGCTAACTCAACGGAAATATTTTGAAAGTTTCTGTGTTTGTGTTTTCTGGTTATTATCGATGGACTTTATGGTTTTGAATATTTTTATCAGGGAACATTTAATTTTGTGCTGGGAAACACTAATTGGTTCCACATGCAGACACCCGCTCTACACATTCGTATTTTCTAGGGAGAAAGCCAGAGGAACTGCGGCATACACACATGATATTTCTGTTTATATAGATGACATTTTATGCACTTCCCTAATGAAAAGTCTTTCCTTTTCTCCAAAACCATTTTTACTCTGATTTTTTCGGTCCATTGGATTGAATTCCACACCACATTGTCCGGATATGACTGGATGAAACCAGAAATACCCGTTTGTGTATTGGCTATCTCAATGCAAAATATTGTGAAAGTTTCTGTATTTGTGTTTTCTGGATATTATCGATGGACTTGAATGTTTTCAATGTTTTTATCAGGGAACATCTAATTTTGTACCGTTGAAACACTAATTGCTTCATCATGGGAATACCAGGTCTACACATTCATATTTTCTAGGGAGAAAGCAAGAGGAACTGAGGCAAACAAACAAGATATTTCTTTTTGTATAGATGACATTTTATGCACTTGCCTAACGAAAAGACTTTGCTTTTCTCCAAAACCATTTTTACTGCGATTTTCTTGGTCCATTGCATACGAATTCCACACCACTTTTCCGCAAATGACTGGATGAAACCAGAAATATCCAGTTGTGATTAGGCTAACTCAATCTGAAATATTGTGAAAGCCTCTGTGTTTCTGTTTTCTGGATATTATTGATGGACTTTATTGTTTTGAATGTTTTTCATCACGGAACATTTATTTTTGTGCTTGGAAACACTAATTGTTTCCAAATGGAGACACCAGCTCTACACATTCGTATTTTCTAGGGAGAAAGCAAGAGGAACTGAGGCAAACAAACAAGATATTTCTTTTTGTATAGATGACATTTTATGCACTTGCCTAACGAAAAGACTTTGCTTTTCTCCAAAACCATTTTTACTGCGATTTTCTTGGTCCATTGCATACGAATTCCACACCACTTTTCCGCAAATGACTGGATGAAACCAGAAATATCCAGTTGTGATTAGGCTAACTCAATCTGAAATATTGTGAAAGCCTCTGTGTTTCTGTTTTCTGGATATTATTGATGGACTTTATTGTTTTGAATGTTTTTCATCACGGAACATTTATTTTTGTGCTTGGAAACACTAATTGTTTCCAAATGGAGACACCAGCTCTACACATTCGTATTTTCTAGGGAGAAAGCTAGAAGAACTGTGGCAAACAAACATGATATTTCTGTTTGTCTAGATGACATTTTATGCACTTGCCTAACGAAAAGACTTTGCTGTTCTCCAAAACCATTTTTACTGTGATTTTCTCGATCCATGGATACGAATTCCACACCAGTTTCTCCGGATATGACTGGATGAAACCGGAAATATCCAGTTTTGTTTTGGCTAATTCAATCCCAGATATTGCTACAGCCTCTGTGTTTGTTTTTTCTGGATATTATCCTTAGACTTTATTGTTTTGAATGTTTTTTTTTTCGGGGCACATTTTATTTTGAGCTTGGATACAGTAATTGGTTACATAGAGACACCAGCTCACATATTCATATTTTCTAGGGAGAAAGCTAGAGGAACTGCGGTAAACAAACATGATATTTTGGTTTGTATAGATGATATTATATGCACTTGCCTAACGAAAGACTTTGCTTTTATCTAAAACCATTTTTACTGTGATTTTCTTGGACCATTGCATATGAATTCCACACCAGTAGGTCCTGATATGACTGGATGAAACTGGAAATATCCGTTTTTTTTCTGGCTAACTCAATCCTATATATTGCTACAGCATCTGTGTTTGTGTTTTCTGGATATTATCCACGGATTTTATTGTTTTCATTGTTTTTTATCGGGGAACATTTTATTTTGATCTTGGATACAGTAATTGGTTCCACATGGAGACCCCAGCACTACATATTCGTATTTTCTAGGGAGAAAGCTAGAGGAACTGTGGCAAACAAACATGATATTTCTGTTTGTATAGATGACATTTTATGCACATGCCTAACGAAAAGACTTTGCTTTTCTCCAAAACCATTTTTACTGTGATTTTCTCAGTCCATTGCATAGGAATACCATACCACTTTTTCCGGATATGACTGGATGAAACCAGAAATACCAGTTTGTGTGTTGTCTAACTCAATGCGAAATGTTGTGAAAGATTCTGTATTTGTTTTTTCGGATATTATCGATGGACTTGAATGTTTTGAATGTTTTTATCAGGGAACATCTAATTTTGTACCGTTGAAGCACTAATTGGTTCATCATGGGAACACCAGCTCTCCACATTCGTATTTTCTAGAGAGAAAGCTAGAGGAACTGCGGCAAACAAACATGATGTTTCTGTTTGTTTCGTTGACATTTTATGCACTTGCCTAACGAAAAGACTTTGCTTTTCTCCCAAACCATTTTTACTGTGATTTTCTCGGTCCATTGCATAGGAATTCCACACCCGTTTCTCCTGATATGACTGGATGAAACCGGAAATATCCGCTTTTCTTTTGGCTAACTCAATCCCAGATATTGCTAGAGCCTCTGAGTTTGTGTATTCTTGATATTATCCACGGACTTTATTATTTTGGATGATTTTTTTATCAGGGAACATTTAATTTTGTGCTTGGAAACACTAATTGTTTCCACATGGAGACACCAGCTCTACACATTCGTATCTTCTAGGGAGAAAGCTAGAGGAACTGCGGAAAACCAACATGATATTTCTGTTTGTATAGGTCACATTTTATGCACTTGCCTAATGATAAGACTTTGCTTTTCTCCAAAACCATTTTTACTGTAATCCTCTCGGTCCATTGCATACGATTTCTGCACAGGTTTGTCCGGATATGACTGGATGAAACCGGAAATATCCAGTTTTGTTTTGGGTAAGTCAATCCCAGATATTCCTACAGCCTCTGTGTTTGTGTATTCCTGGTATTATACACGGACTTTATTGTTTTGAATGTTTTTTATCTGGGAACATTTAATTTTCTGCTTGGAATCACTAATTGGTTCCACATGGAGACACGAGTTCTACACATTCGTATTTTCTAGGGAGAAAGCTAGAGGAACTATGGCAAACAAACATGATATTTCCGTTTGTATAGATGACATTTTGTTTACTTTCCTAATGAAAAGACTTTGCTTTTCTCCAAAACCATTTTTACTGTGATTTTCTCGGTACACTTCATATGAATTCCACACCAGATTGTCCAGATATGACTGGATGAAACCAGAATTATCCGGTTGTGTTTTGGCTAACTCAATCCCAGATATTGCTACAGCCTCTGTGTTTCTTTTTTCTGGATATTATCGATGGACTTTCTTGTTTTGAATGTTTTTATCAGGGAACATTTCATTTTGTACCGTAGAAACACTAATTGGTTCCACATGGGGACACCAGCTCTGCACATTCGTATTTTCTAGGGAGAAAGCTAGAGGAACTGCATCAAACAAACCTGATATTTCTGTTTGTATAGATGACATTTTATGCACTTGCATAATGAAAAGACTTTGCTTTTCTCCAAATCCATTTGTACTGTGATTTTCTTGGTCCATTGCTTACGAATTCCACACTAGTTTGTCCGGATATGACTATATGAAACCGGAAGTATCCGGTTTTGCTTTGGCTAACTCAATCCGAAATATTGTGAAAGCATCTGTGTTTGTGTTTTCTGGATATTATCGATGGACTTTATTGTTTTGGATATTTTTAGCAGGGAACATTTAGTTTTGCACTGTTGAAACACTAATTGTTTCCACATGCAGACACCAGCTCTACATATTCGTATTTTCTAGGGAGAAAGCTAGAAGAACTGCGGTAAATAAACATGATATTTCTGTTTGTATAGATGAAATTTTATGCACTTGCTTAATGAAAAGAATTTGCTTTTCTCCAAAACCATTGTTACTGTGATTTTCTTAGTCCATTGCATATGAATTCCACACCACTTTGTCCAGATATGACTGAATGAAAACCGGAAATATCCGGTTTTGTTTTGGCTAACGCTATCCCAGATAATGCTACAGCCACTGTGTTTGTGTTTTCTGGATACAGTCAATGGACTGTATTGTTTTGAATGTTTTTTATCGGGGAACATTTTATTTTTAGCTTGGATACAAAAATTGGTTCCACATGGAGACATCAGTTCTACATATTCGTATTTTCTAGGGAGAAAGCTAGAGGAACTGTGGAAACAAACATGATATTTCTGTTTGTACAGATGACATTTTATGCACTTTCCTAATGAAAAGAGTTTGCTTTTCTACAAAACTATTTTTACTGTGATTTTGACGGTCCATAGCATAAGAATTCCAAACCACTTCGATAGGATATGACCGGATGAAACCAGAAATATCCTGTTGTGTTTTGGCTAACTCAATCCGAAATATTGTGAAAGCCTCTGTGTTTGTGTTTCTGGATATTATCGATGGAGTTTATTGTTTTGAATGTTTTTTATCAGGGAACTTTTAATTTTGTGCTGCAAATCACTAATTGGTTCCACATGGAGACACCAGCTCTACATATTCCTATTTTCTCGTGAGTAAGCTAGAGGAACTGTGGCAAACAAACATGATATTTCTGTTTGTATAGATGACATTTTATGCACTTGCGTAACGAAAAGACTTTGCTTATCTCCAAAATCATTTTTACTGTGACTTTCTTCGTCCATTGCATACGAATTCCACACCAGTTTGTCTGGATATGACTGGATGAAACCGGAAATATCCGGTTTTATTTTGGCTAACTCAATCTGAAATATTGTGAGCCTCTGTGTTTCTGTTTTGCGGATATTATCAATGGACTTTATTGTTTTGAATATTTTTATCAGGGAATTTTTAATTTTGTACCGTAGAAACCCTAATTGGTTCATCATAGGGACACCAGCTCTCCACATTCATATTTTCTAGGGAGAAAGCTAGAGAAATGTGGCAAACAAACATGATATTTCTGTTTGTATAGATGACATTTTATGCACTTGCCTAACGAAAAGTCTTTGCTTATCTCCAAAATAATTTTTACTGTGACTTTCTTGGTCCATTGCATACGAATTCCACACCAGTTTGTCTGGATATGACTGGATGAAACCGGAAATATCCGGTTTTATTTTGGCTAACTCAATCCGAAATATTGTGAAAGCCTCTGTGTTTGTGTTTCTGGATATTATCGATGGAGTTTATTGTTTTGAATGTTTTTTATCAGGGAACTTTTAATTTTGTGCTGCAAATCACTAATTGGTTCCACATGGAGACACCAGCTCTACATATTCGTATTTTCTCGTGAGTAAGCTAGAAGAACTACGGCAAACAATCATGATATTTCTGTTTGTATAGATGACATTTTATGCAGTTGCCTAATGAAAAGACTTTGCTTTTCTCCAAAACCATTTGTACTGTGATTATAGCGGTCCATTGCATAAGAATTGCAAACCATTTTGTCCGGATATGACTGATGGAAGCAGAAATATCCGGTTGTGTTTTGGCTAACTCAACGGAAATATTTTGAAAGTTTCTGTGTTTGTGTTATCTGGTTATTATCGATGGACTTTATGGTTTTGAATATTTTTATCAGGGAACATTTAATTTTGTGCTGGGAAACACTAATTGGTTCCACATGCAGACACCAGCTCTACACATTCGTATTTTCTAGGGAGAAAGCCAGAGGAACTGCGGCATACACACATGATATTTCTGTTTATATAGATGACATTTTATGCACTTCCCTAATGAAAAGTCTTTCCTTTTCTCCAAAACCATTTTTACTCTGATTTTTTCGGTCCATTGGATTGAATTCCACACCACATTGTCCGGATATGACTGGATGAAACCAGAAATACCCGTTTGTGTATTGGCTATCTCAATGCAAAATATTGTGAAAGTTTCTGTATTTGTGTTTTCTGGATATTATCGATGGACTTGAATGTTTTGAATGTTTTTATCAGGGAACATCTAATTTTGTACCGTTGAAGCACTAATTGGTTCATCATGGGAACACCAGCTCTCCACATTCGTATTTTCTAGAGAGAAAGCTAGAGGAACTGCGGCAAACAAACATGATGTTTCTGTTTGTTTCGTTGACATTTTATGCACTTGCCTAACGAAAAGACTTTGCTTTTCTCCAAAACCATTTTTACTGCGATTTTCTTGGTCCATTGCATACGAATTCCAAACCACTTTTCCGCAAATGACTGGATGAAACCAGAAATATCCAGTTGTGATTAGGCTAACTCAATCTGAAATATTGTGAAAGCCTCTGTGTTTCTGTTTTCTGGATATTATTGATGGACTTTATTGTTTTGAATGTTTTTCATCACGGAACATTTATTTTTGTGCTTGGAAACACTAATTGTTTCCAAATGGAGACACCAGCTCTACACATTCGTATTTTCTAGGGAGAAAGCTAGAAGAACTGTGGCAAACAAACATGATATTTCTGTTTGTCTAGATGACATTTTATGCACTTGCCTAACGAAAAGCCTTTGCTGTTCTCCAAAACCATTTTTACTGTGATTTTCTCGATCCATGGATACGAATTCCACACCAGTTTCTCCGGATATGACTGGATGAAACCGGAAATATCCAGTTTTGTTTTGGCTAATTCAATCCCAGATATTGCTACAGCCTCTGTGTTTGTTTTTTCTGGATATAATCCTTAGACTTTATTGTTTTGAATGTTTTTTTTTTCGGGGCACATTTTATTTTGAGCTTGGATACAGTAATTGGTTACATAGAGACACCAGCTCACATATTCATATTTTCTAGGGAGAAAGCTAGAGGAACTGCGGTAAACAAACATGATATTTTGGTTTGTATAGATGATATTATATGCACTTGCCTAACGAAAGACTTTGCTTTTATCTAAAACCATTTTTACTGTGATTTTCTTGGACCATTGCATATGAATTCCACACCAGTTAGTCCTGATATGACTGGATGAAACTGGAAATATCCGTTTTTTTTCTGGCTAACTCAATCCTATATATTGCTACAGCATCTGTGTTTGTGTTTTCTGGATATTATCCACGGATTTTATTGTTTTCATTGTTTTTTATCGGGGAACATTTTATTTTGATCTTGGATACAGTAATTGGTTCCACATGGAGACCCCAGCACTACATATTCGTATTTTCTAGGGAGAAAGCTAGAGGAACTGTGGCAAACAAACATGATATTTCTGTTTGTATAGATGACATTTTATGCACATGCCTAACGAAAAGACTTTGCTTTTCTCCAAAACCATTTTTACTGTGATTTTCTCAGTCCATTGCATAGGAATACCATACCACTTTTTCCGGATATGACTGGATGAAACCAGAAATACCAGTTTGTGTGTTGTCTAACTCAATGCGAAATGTTGTGAAAGATTCTGTATTTGTTTTTTCGGATATTATCGATGGACTTGAATGTTTTGAATGTTTTTATCAGGGAACATCTAATTTTGTACCGTTGAAGCACTAATTGGTTCATCATGGGAACACCAGCTCTCCACATTCGTATTTTCTAGAGAGAAAGCTAGAGGAACTGCGGCAAACAAACATGATGTTTCTGTTTGTTTCGTTGACATTTTATGCACTTGCCTAACGAAAAGACTTTGCTTTTCTCCCAAACCATTTTTACTGTGATTTTCTCGGTCCATTGCATAGGAATTCCACACCCGTTTCTCCTGATATGACTGGATGAAACCGGAAATATCCGCTTTTCTTTTGGCTAACTCAATCCCAGATATTGCTAGAGCCTCTGAGTTTGTGTATTCTTGATATTATCCACGGACTTTATTATTTTGGATGATTTTTTTATCAGGGAACATTTAATTTTGTGCTTGGAAACACTAATTGTTTCCACATGGAGACACCAGCTCTACACATTCGTATCTTCTAGGGAGAAAGCTAGAGGAACTGCGGAAAACCAACATGATATTTCTGTTTGTATAGGTCACATTTTATGCACTTGCCTAATGATAAGACTTTGCTTTTCTCCAAAACCATTTTTACTGTAATCCTCTCGGTCCATTGCATACGATTTCTGCAACGGTTTGTCCGGATATGACTGGATGAAACCGGAAATATCCAGTTTTGTTTTGGGTAAGTCAATCCCAGATATTCCTACAGCCTCTGTGTTTGTGTATTCCTGGTATTATACACGGACTTTATTGTTTTGAATGTTTTTTATCTGGGAACATTTAATTTTCTGCTTGGAATCACTAATTGGTTCCACATGGAGACACGAGTTCTACACATTCGTATTTTCTAGGGAGAAAGCTAGAGGAACTATGGCAAACAAACATGATATTTCCGTTTGTATAGATGACATTTTGTTTACTTTCCTAATGAAAAGACTTTGCTTTTCTCCAAAACCATTTTTACTGTGATTTTCTCGGTACACTTCATATGAATTCCACACCAGATTGTCCGGATATGACTGGATGAAACCAGAATTATCCGGTTGTGTTTTGGCTAACTCAATCCCAGATATTGCTACAGCCTCTGTGTTTCTTTTTTCTGGATATTATCGATGGACTTTCTTGTTTTGAATGTTTTTATCAGGGAACATTTCATTTTGTACCGTAGAAACACTAATTGGTTCCACATGGGGACACCAGCTCTGCACATTCGTATTTTCTAGGGAGAAAGCTAGAGGAACTGCATCAAACAAACCTGATATTTCTGTTTGTATAGATGACATTTTATGCACTTGCATAATGAAAAGACTTTGCTTTTCTCCAAATCCATTTGTACTGTGATTTTCTTGGTCCATTGCTTACGAATTCCACACTAGTTTGTCCGGATATGACTATATGAAACCGGAAGTATCCGGTTTTGCTTTGGCTAACTCAATCCGAAATATTGTGAAAGCATCTGTGTTTGTGTTTTCTGGATATTATCGATGGACTTTATTGTTTTGGATATTTTTAGCAGGGAACATTTAGTTTTGCACTGTTGAAACACTAATTGTTTCCACATGCAGACACCAGCTCTACATATTCGTATTTTCTAGGGAGAAAGCTAGAAGAACTGCGGTAAATAAACATGATATTTCTGTTTGTATAGATGAAATTTTATGCACTTGCTTAATGAAAAGAATTTGCTTTTCTCCAAAACCATTGTTACTGTGATTTTCTTAGTCCATTGCATATGAATTCCACACCACTTTGTCCAGATATGACTGAATGAAAACCGGAAATATCCGGTTTTGTTTTGGCTAACGCTATCCCAGATAATGCTACAGCCACTGTGTTTGTGTTTTCTGGATACAGTCAATGGACTGTATTGTTTTGAATGTTTTTTATCGGGGAACATTTTATTTTTAGCTTGGATACAAAAATTGGTTCCACATGGAGACATCAGTTCTACATATTCGTATTTTCTAGGGAGAAAGCTAGAGGAACTGTGGAAACAAACATGATATTTCTGTTTGTACAGATGACATTTTATGCACTTTCCTAATGAAAAGAGTTTGCTTTTCTACAAAACTATTTTTACTGTGATTTTGACGGTCCATAGCATAAGAATTCCAAACCACTTCGATAGGATATGACCGGATGAAACCAGAAATATCCTGTTGTGTTTTGGCTAACTCAATCCGAAATATTGTGAAAGCCTCTGTGTTAGTGTTTCTGGATATTATCGATGGAGTTTATTGTTTTGAATGTTTTTTATCAGGGAACTTTTAATTTTGTGCTGCAAATCACTAATTGGTTCCACATGGAGACACCAGCTCTACATATTCGTATTTTCTCGTGAGAAAGCTAGAGGAACTGTGGCAAACAAACATGATATTTCTGTTTGTATAGATGACATTTAATGCACTTGCCTAACGAAAAGACTTTGCTTATCTCCAAAATCATTTTTACTGTGACTTTCTTGGTCCATTGCATACGAATTCCACACCAGTTTGTCTGGATATGACTGGATGAAACCGGAAATATCCGGTTTTATTTTGGCTAACTCAATCCGAAATATTGTGAGCCTCTGTGTTTCTGTTTTGCGGATATTATCAATGGACTTTATTGTTTTGAATATTTTTATCAGGGAATTTTTCATTTTGTACCGTAGAAACCCTAATTGGTTCATCATGGGGACACCAGCTCTCCACATTCGTATTTTCTAGGGAGAAAGCTAGAGAAATGTGGCAAACAAACATGATATTTCTGTTTGTATAGATGACATTTTATGCACTTGCCTAACGAAAAGTCTTTGCTTTTCTCCAAAACCATTTTTACTGTGATTTTCTCGTTCCATTGCATACAAATTCCACACCAGTTTGTCTGGATATGACTGGATGAAACCAGAAATATCCGGTTGTGTTTTGGCTAACTCAATCACAGATTTTGCTACAGCCCCTGTGTTTGTGTTTTCTGGATATTATCGATTGACTTTATTGTTTTGAATGTTTTTATCAGGGAACATTGAATTTTGTACCATTGAAATACCAATTGCTTCTACATGGGGACACCAGCTATACACATTCATATTATCTAAGCAGAAAGCTAGAGGAACTGGGCGAAACAAACATCATATTTCTGTCAGTATCGATGATATTTTATGCACTTGCCTAATGACAAGATTTGTTTTTCTCCAAAACCATTTTTACTGTGATTTCCTTGGTCCATTGCCTACGAATTCCACACCATTTTGTCTGGATATGACTGGATGAAACCGGAAATATCCGGTTTTGTTTTGGCTAACTCAATCCCAGATATTGCTACAGCATCTGTGTTTGTGTATTCCTGCTATTATACATGGACCTCACTGCTTTGAATGTTTTTTCCTGATATTATCCAAGGACTATATTTTTTGCATGTTTTTTATCAGGGAACATTTAATTTTGTACCGTTGAAACACTAATTGGTTCATCATGGGGACACCAGCTCTACCCATTCGTATTGTCTAGGGAGAAAACTAGAGGAACTGCGGCAAACATATATGATATTTCTGTTTGTATAGAGGACATTTTATGCACTGGCCTAACGAAAAGCCTTTGCTTTTCTCCAAAACCATTTTTACTGTGATTTTCTCGATCCATTGCATACAAATTCCACACCAGTTTGTCCGGATATGACTGGATGAAACCGGAAATATCCGCTTTTTTTTGGCTAACTCAATCCCAGATATTGCTACAGCCTCTGTGTTTGTGTATTCCTGATATTATCCGCAGATTTTATTATTTTGAATGTTTTTTATCAAGGAACATTAGATTTTGTGCTTTGAAACACTAATTGGTTCCACATGGAGACACCAGCTCTACACATTCCTATTTTCTAGGGAGAAAGGTAGAGGAACTGCGACAAACCAACATGATATTTCTGTTTGTATAGATGACATTTTATGCACTTGACTAATAAAAGACTTTGCTTTTCCCAAAAACCTTTTTTACTGTGATTTTCTCTGTCCATTGCATACGAATTCCAAACCAATTTTTCCGTATATGACTGGATAAAACCGAAACATCCTGTTGTGTTTTGGCTAACTCTATCGGAAATATTGTGAAAGCCTCTGTGTTCCTGTTTATGGATATTATCAACAGACTTTATTGTTTTGAATGTTTTTATCAGGGAACATTTAATTTTGTACCGTTGAAACACTAATTGGTTGATCATGGGAAAGGCATCTCTACACATTTGTATTTTCTAGGGAGAAAGCTACAGGAACTGCAGCAAACAAACATGATATTTCTGTTTGTCTGGATGACATTTTATGCACTTTCCTAACGAAAAGTCTTTGCTTTTCTCCAAAACCATTTTTACTCTGATTTTCTCGGTCCATTGCATACGAATTCCAAACTATTTTGTCCGGATATGACTGGATGAAACCATTAATATCATTTGTGTTTTATCTAACTCAACCCGAAACTTTGTAGAAGACTCTATGTTTCTGTTTTCTGGATATTATTGATGGACTTTATTATTTTGAATGTTTTTTTATCAGGGAACATTTACTTTAGTACCTTTGAAACAATAATTGGCTCATCATTGGAACACCAGCTCTACACATTCGTATTTTCTAGGGAGAAAATGGAAAGAACTGCGGTAAACAAACATGATATTTCTGTTTGTATAGATGACATTTTATGCCCTTCCCTAACGAAAAGACTTTGCTTTTCTCCAAAATTATTTTTACTGTGATTTTCTCGGTCCATTGCATGTGAATTCCACACCAGTTTGTCCGGATATGACTTGATGAAACCAGAAATATCTGGTTGTGTTTTGGCTATATCAATCCGAAATATTGTGATAGATTCTGTGTTTGTTTTTTCCTCATATTATCCACGGACTTTATTGGTTTGAATGTTTTTTATCAGGGAACATTGAATTTTGTGATTGGAAACACTAATTGGTTCATCATGGGGACACCAGCTCTACACATTCGAATTATCTAGGGAGAAAGCTAGAAGAACTACGGCAAACAATCATGATATTTCTGTTTGTATAGATGACATTTTATGCAGTTGCCTAACGAAAAGACTTTGCTTTTCTCCAAAACCATTTGTACTGTGATTTTCTCGTTCCATTGCATACGAATTCCACACCAGTTTGTCTGGATATGACTGGATGAAACCACAAATATCCGGTTTTGTTTTGGCTAACGCCATCCCAGATATTGCTACAGCCTCTGTGTTTGTGTATTCCTCATATTATCCACGGACTTTATTGGTTTGAAGGTTTTTTATCAGGGAACATTTAATTTTGTGCTGCAAAATAGTAATTGGTTCCACAGGAAGACACCAGTTCTACACATTCGTATTTTCTAGGGAGAAAGCTAGAGGAACTGCGGCAAACAAACATGATATATCTGTTTGTACAGATTAAATTTTATGCACTTGCCTAACGAAAAGGCTTTGCTTTTTTCCATAACCATTTTTACTGTGATTTTCTCAGTCCATTGCATACGATTTCCACACCAGTTTGTCCGGATATGACTGGATGAAACCGGAAATATCCGGTTTTATTTTGGCCAACTCAATCCCAGATATTTTTACAGCCTCTGTGTTTGTGTTTTCGTGATATTATCCATTGATTTTATTGGTTTGAAAGTTTTTTTATCTTGGAACATTTAACTTTGTGATGTGAAACACTAATTGGTTCCACATGGAGACACCAGCTCTACACATTCGTATTTTCTAGGGAGAAAGCTAGAGGAGCTGCGGCAAACATGATATTTCTGTTAGTATAGATGACATTTTATGCACTTGCCCAATGAAAAGACTTTGCTTTTCTCTGAAACCATTTTTACTGTGATATTCTCGGTCCATTGCATATGAATTCCACACCACTTTCAGGATATTACTGGATGAAACCAGAAATATCTGGTTGTGTTTTGGCTAACTCAATCTGAAATATTGTGAAAGCCTCTGTGTGTGGTTTTTCTGGATATATCGATGGACTTTATTGTTTTGAATGTTTTTATCAGGGAACATTTAATTTTATACCGTTGAAATACTAATTGGTTCATCATGGGGACACCAGCTCTACACATTCGTATTTTTAGGGAGAAAGCTAGAGGAACTGCGGCAAACAAACATGATATTTCTGTTTGTATGGATGACATTTTATGCACTTGCCTAATTAAAAGCCTTTGCTTTTCTCCAAAACCATTTTTACTGTGATTTTCTTGGTCCATTGCATATGAATTCCAAACCACTTTGTCCAGATATGACTGGATGAAACCAGAAATATCCGATTGTGTTTTGGCTAACTAAATCCAAAATATTGTGAAAGCCTCTGTGTTTGTGTTTTCTGGATATTATCGATGGACTTTATTGTTTTGAATGTTTTTTCTCAGGGAACATTTAATTTTTTTTATTTTTTTTTATTTTTGACAGGCAGAGTGGACAGTGAGAGAGAGAGACAGAGAGAAAGGTCTTCCTTTGCCGTTGGTTCACCCTCTAATGGCCGCCGCGGTAGTGCTCTGCGGCCCGTGCACCATGCTTTTCCGATGGCAGGAGCCAGGTGCTTCTCCTGGTCTCCCATGGGGTGCAGAGCCCAAACACTTGGGCCATCCTCCACTGCACTCCCTGGCCACAGCAGAGAGCTGTTCTGGAAGAGGGGCAACCGGGACAGGATTGGTGCCCCGACCGGGACTAGAACCCAGTGTGCCGGCGCCGCAAGGCAGAGGATTAGCCTATTGAGCCACGGCGACAGCCAGGGAACACTTAAATTTGTGCTTTTAATCACTAATTGGTTCCACATGGAGACACAAGCTCTACACATTCATATTTTCTAAGGAGAAAGCTAGAGGAACTGTGGCAAACAAACATGATATTTCTGTTTGTATAGATGACATTTTATGCACTTGCCTAATGAAACGACTTTGCTTTTCTAAAAACCATTTGTACTGTGATTTCCTCGGTCCATTGTATATGAATTCCACACCACTTTGTCCGGATATGACTGGATGAAACCGGAAATATCCGGTTATATTTTGGCTAACTAAACCCCAGATATTGCTACAGCCTCTGTGTTTGTGTTTTCCTGATATTATCCACGGACTTTATTGGTTTGAATGTTTTTTATCAGGGAACATTTAATTTTGTGCTTGGATACAGTAATTGGTTCCACATGGAGACACCAGCTTACATATTCGTATTTTCTAGGGAGAAATCTAGTGGAACTGCGGCAAGAAACATGATATTTGTGTTAGTTTCGATGACATTTTATGCACTTGCCCAATGAAAAGACTTTGCTTTTCTCCAAAACCATTTGTACTGTGATTTTCTCGGTCCATTGCATACGAATTCCACACCAGTTTGTACGGATATGACTGGATGAAACCGGAAATATCCGGTTTTGTTCTGGCTAACTCAATCCCAGATATTGCTACAGCCTCTGTGTTTGTGTTTTCTGGATATTATCCATGGATTTATTGTTTTGAACGTTTTTTTTGGGGAACATTTTATTTTGAGCTTGTATACAGTAATTGGTTCCACATAGAGACTGCAGATCAATATACTCGTATTTTCTAGGGAGAAAGCTAGAGGAACTGTGGCAAACAAACATGATATTTCTGTTAGTATAGATGACTTTTTATCTACTTCTCTAACGAAAAGACTTTGCTTTTCTACAATGCATTTTCACTGTGATTTTCTCGGTCCATTACATACGAATTCCACACAACTTTGTCCGCAGATGACTGGATGAAACCAGAAACATCCGGTTGTGTTTTGGCTAACTCATTCCGAAATATTGTGAAAGCCTTTGTGTTTGTGTTTTCTAGATATAATCGATGGACTTTATTGGTTTGAATGTTTTTTATCAGGGAACATTTAATTTTGTGCTTTTAATCACTAGTTGGTTCCACATGGAGACACAAGCTCTACACATTCCTAATATCTAGGGAGAAAGCTAGAGGAACTGTGGCAAACAAACATGATATTTCTGTTTGTACAGATTACATTTTATGCACTTGCCTAATGAAATGACTTTGCTTTTCTACAAAACCATTTGTACTGTGATTTTCTTGGTCCATTGCATATGAATTCCACACCACTTGTCCGGATATGACAGGATGAAACCGGAAATATCCATTTTTTTTCTGGCTAACTCAATCCCAGATATTGCTACAGCATCTGTGTTTCTGTTTTCTGGATATTATCCATGGATTTTTTTGTTTTCAATGTTTTTTTATCAGGGAACATTTTATTTTGAGCTTGTGTAATGTAATTGGTTCCACATAGAGACAGCAGCTCTACATACTCGTATTTTCTAGGAAGAAAGCTAGAGGAACTGCGGCAAACAAACATGATATTTCTGTTTGTATATATGACATTTTATGCACTTGCCTAAAGAAAAGACTTTGCTTTTCTCCAAAACCATTTGTACTGTGATATTCTGGGTCGATTGCATACGAATTCCAAACCACTTTTTCCGCATATGACTGGATGAAACCAGAAATATCTGGTTGTGTTTTGGCTAACTAAATCCAAAATATTGTGAAAGCCTCTGTGTTTGTGTTTTCTGGATATTATCGATGGACTTTATTGTTTTGAATGTTTTTTCTCAGGGAACATTTAATTTTTTAATTTATTTTTTTATTTTTGATAGGTAGAGTGGACAGTGAGAGAGAGAGAGACAGAGAGAAAGGTCTTCCTTTGCTGTTGGTTCACCCTCTAATGGCCACCGCGGTAGTGCTCTGCGGCCCGTGCACCACGCTGTTCCGATGGCAGGAGCCAGGTGCTTCTCCTGGTCTCCCATGAGGTGCAGAGCCCAAACACTTGGGCCATCCTCCACTGCACTCCCTGGCCACAGCAGAGAGCTGTCCTGGAAGAGGGGCAACCGGGACAGGATTGGTGCCCCGACCAGGACTAGAACCCAGTGTGCCGGCGCCGCAAGGCAGAGGATTAGCCTCTTGAGCCACGGCGACAGCCAGGGAACACTTAAATTTGTGCTTTTAATCACTAATTGGTTCCACATGGAGACACAAGCTCTACACATTCGTATTTTCTAAGGAGAAAGCTAGAGGAACTGTGGCAAACAAACATGATATTTCTGTTGGCATAGATGACATTTTATGCACTTGCCTAATGAAACGACTTTGCTTTTCTAAAAACCATTTGTACTGTGATTTCCTCGGTCCATTGTATACAAATTCCACACCACTTTGTCCAGATATGACTGGATGAAACCAGAAATATCCGGTTTTGTTTTGGCTAACTAAACGCCAGATATTGCTACAGCCTCTGTGTTTGTGTTTTCCTGATATTATCCACAGACTTTATTGGTTTGAATGATTTTTTATAAGGGAACATTTAATTTTGTGCTGGGAAACACTAATTGGTTCCACATGCAGACACCAGCTCTACACATTCGTATTTTCTAGGGAGAAAGCTAGAGGAACTGCGGCAAACAAACATGATATTTCTGTTTGTATAGATGACATTTTATGTACTTGCCCAATGGAAAGACTTTGCTTTTCTCCAAAACCATTTTTACTGCGATTTTCCCGGTCCATTGCATGCGAATTCCACACCCGTTTGTCCGGTTATGACTGGATGAAACCGGAAATATGCATTTTTTTTGGATAATTACACCCCAGATATTGCTGCAGACTCTGTGTTTGTGTTATCCTGATATTATTCACGGACTTTATTGGTTTGAATGTTTTTTATCAGGGAACATTTAATTTTGTGCTTGGATACAGTAAACGGTTCCACATGGAGACAGCAGCTTACATATTCGTATTTTCTAGGGAGAAATCTAGTGGAACTGCAGCAAGAAACATGATATTTCTGTTAGTATCGATGACATTTTATGCACTTGCCTAACGAAAAGACTTTGCTTTTCTCCAAAACCATTTGTACTGTGATTTTCTCGGTCCATTGCATACGAATTCCACACCAGTTTGTACGGATATGACTGCATGAAACCGGAAATATCCGGTTTTGTTCTGGCTAACTCAATCCCAGATATTGCTACAGCCTCTGTGTTTGTGTTTTCTGGATATTATCCATGGATTTATTGTTTTGAACATTTTTTATTGGGGGACATTTTATTTTGAGCTTGTATACAGTAATTGGTTCCACATAGAGACTGCAGCTCTATATACTCGTATTTTCTAGGGAGAAAGCTAGAGGAACTGTGGCAAACAAACATGATATTTCTGTTTGTATAGATGACTTTTTATCTACTTCTCTAACTAAAAGACTTTGCTTTTCTACAATGCATTTTTACTGTGATTTTCTCGGTCTATTACATACGAATTCCACACCACTTTGTCCGAAGATGACTGGATGAAACCAGAAACATCCGGTTGTGTTTTGGCTAACTCATTCCGAAATATTGTGAAAGCCTCTGTGTTTGTGCTTTCTGGATATTATCGATGGACTTTATTGGTTTGAATGTTTTCTATCAGGGAACATTTAATTTTGTGCTGGGAAACACTAATTGGTTCCACATGCAGACACCAGCTCTACACATTCGTATTTTCTAGGGAGAAAGCTAGAGGAACTGCGGCAAACAAACATGATATTTCTGTTTGTATAGATGACATTTTATGTACTTGCCCAATGGAAAGACTTTGCTTTTCTCCAAAACCATTTTTACTGCGATTTTCCCGGTCCATTGCATGCGAATTCCACACCCGTTTGTCCGGTTATGACTGGATGAAACCGGAAATATGCATTTTTTTTGGATAATTACACCCCAGATATTGCTGCAGACTCTGTGTTTGTGTTATCCTGATATTATTCACGGACTTTATTGGTTTGAATGTTTTTTATCAGGGAACATTTAATTTTGTGCTTGGATACAGAAAACGGTTCCACATGGAGACAGCAGCTTACATATTCGTATTTTCTAGGGAGAAATCTAGTGGAACTGCAGCAAGAAACATGATATTTCTGTTAGTATCGATGATATTTTATGCACTTGCATAACGAAAAGACTTTGCTTTTCTCCAAAACCATTTGTACTGTGATTTTCTCGGTCCATTGCATACGAATTCCACACCAGTTTGTACGGATATGACTGCATGAAACCGGAAATATCCGGTTTTGTTCTGGCTAACTCAATCCCAGATATTGCTACAGCCTCTGTGTTTGTGTTTTCTGGATATTATCCATGGATTTATTGTTTTGAACATTTTTTATTGGGGGACATTTTATTTTGAGCTTGGATACAGTAATTGGTTCCACATAGAGACTGCAGCTCTATATACTCGTATTTTCTAGGGAGAAAGCTAGAGGAACTGTGGCAAACAAACATGATATTTCTGTTTGTATAGATGACTTTTTATCTACTTCTCTAACTAAAAGACTTTGCTTTTCTACAATGCATTTTTACTGTGATTTTCTCGGTCTATTACATACGAATTCCACACCACTTTGTCCGAAGATGACTGGATGAAACCAGAAACATCCGGTTGTGTTTTGGCTAACTCATTCCGAAATATTGTGAAAGCCTCTGTGTTTGTGCTTTCTGGATATTATCGATGGACTTTATTGGTTTGAATGTTTTCTATCAGGGAACATTTAATTTTGTGCTGGGAAACACTAATTGGTTCCACATGCAGACACCAGCTCTACACATTCGTATTTTCTAGGGAAAAAGCTAGAGGAACTGTGGCAAACAAACATGATATTTCTGTTTGTACAGATTACATTTAATGCACTTGCCTAATGAAATGACTTTGCTTTTCTACAAAACCATTTTTACTGTGATTTTCTCGGTCCATTGCATACGAATTCCACACCACTTTGTCCGGATATGACAGGATGAAACCGGAAATATCCGTTTTTTTTCTGGCTAACTCAATCCCAGATATTGCTACAGCATCTGTGTTTCTGTTTTCTGGAGATTATCCATAGATTTTATTGTTTTCAATGTTTTTTTATCGGGGAACATTTTATTTTGAGCTTGTATAAAGTAATTGGTTCCACATAGAGACAGCAGCTCTACATACTCGTATTTTCTAGGAAGAAAGCTAGAGGAACTGTGGCAAACAAACATGATATTTCTGTTTGTATAGATGACATTCTATGCACTTACCTAACGAAAAGACTTTGCTTTTCTCCAAAACCATTTTTACTGTTATTTTCTCAGTCCATTGCATATGAATTCCACACCACTTTTTCCGCATTTGACTGGATGAAACCAGAAATATACAGTTGTGTTTGGGCTAACTCAATCCGAAATATTGTGAAAGCCTCTGTGTTTGTGTTTTCTGGATATTATCGATGGACTTTATTGTTTTGAATGTTTTTATCAGGGAACATTTAATTTGGTACCGTTGAAACACTAGTTGCTTCATCATGGGAACACCAGCTCCACTCATTCGTATTTTCTAGGGAGAAACCTAGAGGAACTGCGGCAAAATACCTTACATTTCTGCTTGTATAGATGACATTTTGTGCACTTGCCTAACGAAAAGACTTTGCTTTTCTCCAAAACCATTTTTACTCTGATTTTCTCTGTACATTGCATATGAATTCCACACCAGTTTCTACGGATATGACTGGATGAAACCAAAAATATCCAGTTTTGTTTTGGCTAACTCAATCCCAGATATTGCTACAGCCTGTGTGTTTGTGTTTTCCTGTTATTATCCACGGACTTTATTGGTTTGAATGATTTTTATCACGGAACATTTAATTTTGTGCTTGGAAACACTAATTGATTCATCATGGAGCCACCAGCTCTACACATTCGTATTTTCTAGGGAGAAATCTACAGGAACTGCGGCAAACAAACATGATATTTCTGTTTGTATAGATGACATTTTATGCACTAGCCTAATGAAACGACTTTGCTTTTATACAAAACTATTTTTACTTTGATTTTTCGGTCCATTGCATACGAATTCCACACCACTTTGACAGGATATGACAGGTTGAATCCGGAAATATCCGGCTGTGTTTTTGCTAACTCAATCCGAAATATTGTGAAAGCCTCTGTGTTTACGTTTTCTGGATATTATCGATGGACTTTATTGTTTTGAATTTTTTTTTCAGGGAACATTTAATTTTGTACCGTAGAAACACTAATTGGTTCATCATGGGGACACCAACTCTACACATTCGTATTTTCTAGGGAGAAATCTAGAGGAACTGCGGAAAACAAACCTGATATTTCTGTTTGTCTAGATGATATTTTATGCACTGGCCTAAAGAAAAGGTTTTGCTTTTCTCCAAAAACAATTTTACTGTGATTTTCTCGGTCCATTGCATTCGAATTCCACACCACGTTCTCCCGATATGACTGGATGAAGCCAGAAATATCCGGTTGTATTTTGGCTAACTCAATACGAAATATTGTGAAAGTTTCTGTGTTTGTTTTTTCTGGATATTATCGATGGATTTTATTGTTTTGAATGATTTATCAGGGAACATTTCATTTTGCACCGTTGAAATGCTATGGAGACACCAGCTCTACACATTCGTATTTTCTAGGGAGAAAGCTAGAAGAACTGCGGCAAGCAAACATGATATTTCTTTTTGTATCGATGACATTTTATGCACCTGCCTAACGAAAAGACTTTGCTTTTCTCCAAAACCATTTTTCTGTCATTTTCTCAGTCCATTGCATACGAATTCCACACCAGTTTGTCAGGATATGACTGAATGAAACCTGAAATATCCGGTTGTGTTTTGGCTAACTCAATCCAAAATACTGTGAAAGTTTCTTTGTTTGTGTTTTCTGGATATTAACGATAGACTTTATTTTTTTGAATGTTTTTTATCGGGGAACATTTTATTTTGATCTTGGATACAGTAATTGGTTCCACATGGAGACACAAGCTCTAAACATTCGTATTTTCTAGTGAAAAAGCTAGAGGAACTGCAGCAAACACACATGATATTTTGTTTGTATAGATGACATTTTATGCACTTCCCTAATGAAAAGACTTTCCTTTTCTACAAAACCATTTTTACTTTGATTTTCTCGGTCCATTGCATATGAATTCCACACAAGTTTGTCCTGATATGACTGCATGAAACTGGAAATACGTCGTTTTCTTTTGGCTAACTCAATGTGAAATATTGTGAAAGCCTCTATGTTTCTGTTTTCCTGATATTATCCACGGGCTTTATTGTTTTTAATGTTTTTTATCAGGGAGTATTTAATTTTTTGATTGTAAACACTAATTGGTTCATCATGGGAACACCAGCTCTACACATTCGTATTTTCTAGAGAGAAAGCTAGAAGAACTACGGCAAACAATCATGATATTTCTGTTTGTATAGATGACATTTTATGGACTTCCCTAATGAAAACACTTTCCTTTTCTCCAAAACCACTTTACTTTGACTGTTTCAGTCCATTGCATATGAATTCCACTTTGTCTGGAAATGACTGGATGAAACCAGAAATATCCGGTTGTGTTTTGGCCACTAAACAGAAATATTGTGAAAGCCTCTGTGCTTGTGTTTTCTGGATATTATCGATGGACTTTATTCTTTTGAATATTTTTATCAGGGAACATTTAATTTTGTGCTTGGAAACACTAATTGCTTCCACATGGAGACACCAGCTGTACACATTCCTATTTTCTAGGGAGAAAGCTGGATGAACTGCGGCAAACAAACATGATATTTCTGTTTGTATAGATGACATTTTATGCACTTCCCTAATGAAAAGACTTTCCTTTTCTCCAAAACCATTTTTAGTTTTATTTTGTGGTCCATTGCATACGAATTCCACACCACTTTGTAGGGATATGTCTGGATGAAACCAGAAATACCCGTTTGTATTTGGCTAACTCAATGCGAAATATTGTGAAAGTTTCTGTTATTTTGTTTTCTTGATATTATCGATGGGCTTGAATGTTTAGAATTTTTTATCAGGGAACATCTAATTTTGTAACGTTGAAACACTAATTGGTTCATCATGGGAACACCAGCTCTACACATTCGGATTTTCTAGGGAGAAAGCTAGAGTAACTGCAGCAAACAAACATGATATTTCTGTTTGTATCGTTGATATTTTATGCACTTGCCTAAAGAAAAGACTTTGCTTTTCTCCAAAACCAATTTTACTGTGATTTTCTCGGTCCATTGCATACGAATTCCACACCACATTTTCCGGATATTACTGGATGAAACCAGAAATATCCCTTTGTGTAATGGCTAACTCAATGAGAAATATTGTGAAAGTTTCTGTGTTTGCGTTTTCTGGATATTATCGATGGACTTTTTTGTTTTGAATGTTTTTATCAAGGAACATTTAATTTTGTACCGTAGAAACAGTAATTGGTTCATCATGGGGACAAAAGCTCTACACATTCGTATTTTCTAAGGAGAAAGCTAGAGGAACTGCGGCAAACAAACATGGTATTTCTGTTTGTATAGATGACATTTATGCACTTGCCTAATGAAAAGACTTTCCTTTTCTACAAAACCATTTGTACTGTGATTTTCTCGGTCCATTGCTTACGAATTCCAAACCACTTTGTCCTCATATGACTGGATGAAACCAGAAATATCTGGTTGTGTTTTCGCTAACTCAATCCAAAATATTTTGAAAGCCTCTGTGTTAGTGTTTTCTGGATATTATTGATGGACTTTATTGTTTTCAATGTTTTTTATCAGGGAACATTTAATTCTGTGCTTAGAAACACTAATTGGTTCCACATTGAGACACAAGATCTACACATTCGTATTTTCTAAGGAGAAAGCTAGAGGAATTGTGGCAAACACACACGATATTTCTATTTGTATAGATGACATTTTATGCACTTGCCTAACGAAAAGACTTTGCTTTTCTCCAAAACCATTTTTACCGTGATTTTCTCGGTCCATTGCATACGAATTCCACAGAATGTTTTACGAATATGACTGGATGAAACCAGAAATACCCGTTTCTGTATTGGCTAACTCATCCTGAAACATTGTAGAGGACTCTGCGTTTGTGTTTTCTGGATATTATCGATGGACTATATTATTTTGAATGCTTTTTTATCAGGGTATATTTAATTTAGTACCATTGAAACACTAATTGGCTCATCATGGGAACACCAGCTCTAAATGTTTGTAATTTCTAGGGAGAAACAGAGAGGAACTGCGGGAAACAAACATGATATTTCTATGTGTATAGATGACATTTTATGCACTTCCCTAATGAAAAGACTTTGCTTTCTGCAAAACCATTTTTACTGTGATTTTCTCGGTCCATTGCATATGAATTCCACACCAGTTTGTCCAGATATGACTGGATGAAACCGGAAATATCCGGGTTTTTTTTGATAACTCAATCCGAAATATTGTGATAGATTCTGTGTTTGTGTTTTCCTGATGTTATCCCCGGGCTTTATTGTTTTGAATATCTTTATCAGGGAACATTTAATTTTGTGCTTGGAAACACTAATTGCTTCCACATGCAGACACCAGCTCTACACATTCGTATTTTCTAAGGAGAAAGCTAGAGGAACTGCGGCAAACAAACATGATATTTCTGTTTGTATAGATGATATTTTATTCACTTGCCTAATGAAAAGGCTTTGCTTTTCTCCAAAACCAATTTCACTGTGATTTTCTCTGTCCATTGCATACGAATTCCACACCTCTATGTGCGGATATGACTGGATGAAACCAGAAATATCCGGTTGTGTTTTGGCTAACTCAATCCCAGATATTGCTACAACCTCTGTGTTTGTTTTTTTTCTGGATATTATCAGTGGACTTTATTGTTTTGAATGTTTTTTATCAGGGGAGATATAATTTTGTACAGTAGAAACACTAATTGGTTCCACCTGGGGACACCAGCTCTACACATTTATATTTTCTAGGGAGAAAACTAGAGGAACTGCGGCAAACAATCATGATATTTCTGTTTGTATAGATGACATTTTATGCAGTTGCCTAATGAAAAGACTTTGCTTTTCTCCAAAACCATTTGTACTGTGATTTTCTCTGTCCATTACATACAAATTCCACTCCACTTTGTCCGGATATGACTGGATGAAACCAGAAATATCCCGTTGTGTTATGCCTATCTCAATCCGAAATAATGTGAAAGCCTCTGTGTTTGTGTTTTCTGGATATTATCGAGGGACTTATTGTTTTGAATGTTTTTATCAGGGAACATTTTATTTTGTACCATTGAAACACTAATTTTGTCATAATGGGAATACCAGCTCTACACATTCGTATTTTCTAGGGAGAAAGCTACAGGAACTGCGGCAAACACACATGATATTTCTGTTTGTATAGATGACATTTTATGCACTTCCCTAATGAAAAGACTTTCCTTTTCTCCAAATCCATTTTTACTTTTATTTTGCGGTCCATTGCATACGAATTCCACACCACTTTGTAGGGATATGACTGGATGAAACCAGAAATACCCGTTTCTATTTGGCTAACTCAATGCGAAATATTGTGAAAGTTTCTGTTATTTTGTTTTCTTGATATTATCGATGGGCTTGAATGTTTAGAATTTTTTTATCAGGGAACATCTAATTTTGTAACGTTGAAACACTAATTGGTTCATCATGGGAACACCAGCTCTACACATTCGGATTTTCTAGGGAGAAAGCTAGAGGAACTGCGGCAAACAAACATGATATTTCTGTTTGTATCGTTGACATTTTAAGCAATTGCCTAACGAAAAGACTTTGCTTTTCTCCAAAACCAATTTTACTGTAATTTTTTCCGTCCATTGCATACGAATTCCACACCACATTGTCCGGATATGACTGGATGAAACCAGAAATATCCCTTTGTGTATTGGCTAACTGAATGCGAAATATTGTGAAAGTTTCTGTGTTTGTGTTTTCTGGGTATTATCGATGGACTTTTTTGTTTTGAATGTTTTTTATCAAGGAACATTTAATTTTGTACCGTAGAAACATTAATTGGTGCATCATGGGGACAAAAGCTGTACACATTCGTATTTTCTAAGGAGAAAGCTAGAGGAACTGCGGCTAACAAACATGATATTTCTGCTTGTATAGATGACATTTATGCACTTGCCTAATGAAAAGACTTTCCTTTTCTACAAAACCATTTGTACTGTGATTTTCTTGGTTCATTGCTTACGAATTCCAAACCACTTTGTCCTCATATGACTGGATGAAACCAGAAATATCCAGTTTCGTTTTCGCTAAATCAATCCAAAATATTTTGAAAGCCTCAGTGTTTGTGTTTTCTGGATATTATCGATGGACTTTATTGTTTTGAATGTTTTTTATCAGGGAACATTTAATTTTGTGCTTAGAAACACTAATTGGTTCCACATGGAGACACAAGCTCTACACATTCGTATTTTCTAAGGAGAAAGCTAGAGGAATTGTGGCAAACACACATGATATTTCTGTTTGTATAGATGACATTTTATGCACTTGCCTAACAAAAAGACTTTGCTTTACTCCTAAACCATTTTTACTGTTATTTTCTCGGTCCATTGCATACGAATTCCACATCACTTTGTCCAGATATGACTGGATGAAACCAGAAATACCCGTTTCTGTATTGGCTAACTCAACCCGAAACATTGTAGAGGGCTCTGTGTTTGTGTTTTCTGGATATTATCGATGGACTTTATTATTTTGAATGCTTTTTTATCAGGGAACATTTAATTTAGTACCGTAGAAACAGTTATTGGTTCATCATGGGGACACCAGCTCTACACATTCATATTTTCTAGTGAGAAAGCTAGAGGAATTGCGACAAACAAACATGATATTTCTGTTTGTATAGATGACATTTTATGCACTTCCCTAACGAATAGACATTGCTTTTTCCAAAACCGTTTTTCCTGTGACTTTCTCGGTCCATTGCATATGTATTCCACACCAGGTTGTCCGGATATGACTGGATGAAACCGGAAGTATCCGGTTTGTTTTGGCTAACTCAATTAGAAATATTGTGATAGATTCAGTGTTTGTGTATTCCTGATATTATCCACGGGCTTGTTGTTTTGAATGTTTTTTATCAGGGAACATTTAATTTTGTGCTTGGAAACACTAATTAGTTCATCATGGGGCCACCAGCTCTACATATTCGTATTTTCTAGGGAGAAAGCTAGAAGAACTGCGGCAAACACACATGATATTTCTGTTTGTATAGATGACATTTTATGCACTTGCTTAACGAAAAGACTTTGCTTTTCTCCAAAAGCATTTTTACTGTGATTTTCTCGGTCCATTGCATACGAATTCCACATCACTTTGTCTGGATATGACTAGAGGAAACCAGAAATATCAGGTTGTGTTTTGGCTAACTCAATGGAAATATTGAGAAAGTCTCTGTATCTGTGTTTTCTGGATATTATCGATGGACTTTATTGTTTTGAATGTTTTTATCAGGGAACATTTAATTTTGTGCAGTAGAAACACTCTTTGGTTCCACATGGGGACACCAGCTCTACACATTCGTATTTTCTAGGGAGAAAGCTAGAGGAATTGCGACAAACAAACATGATATTTCTGTTTGTATAGATGACATTTTATGCACTTGCCTAAAGAAAAGACTTTGCTTTTCTGCAAAACCAATTTTCTGTGATTTTCTCGGTCCATTGCATAAAAATTCCACACCACTTTGTCCAGATATGGCTGGATTAAACCAGAAATATACGGTTGTTTTTTGGCTAACTCAATTCGAAATATTGTGAAAGCCTCTGTGTTTGTGTTTTCTGGATATTATCGATGGACTTTATTGTTTTGAATGATTTTATCAGGGAACATTTAATTTTGTGCAGTAGAAACACTCATTGGTTCCACATGGGGACACCAGCTCTACACATTCGTATTTTCTAGGGAGAAAGCTAGAGGAATTGTGACAAAGAAACATGATATTTCTGTTTGTATCAATGATACTTTATGCAATTGCCTAACAAAAAGACTTTGTTTTTCTCCAAAACCATTTTTACTGTGATTTTCTCGGTCCATTGGATACGAATTCCACAACACATTTTCCGGATATGACTGGATGAAAACAGAAATATCCGGTTGTTTTTTACTAACTCAATCCCAGATATTGTTACCGCTTCTGTGTTTGTGTATTCTGGATATTATCCACAGCCTTTATTGTTTACAATGTTTTTTATCAGGGAACATTTAATTTTGTACCATTGAAACACTAATTGTTTTCACATGGAGACACCAGCTCTACACATTCGTATTTTTAAGGGAGAAAGCTAGAAGAACTGCGGCAAACAAACATGATATTTCTCTTGGCTTCGATGACATTTTATGCACTTGCCTAAAGAAAAGACTTTGCTTTTCTGCAAAACCATTTTAACTGTGATTTTTTGGTCGAATGCATATGAATTCCACACCAGTTTCTCCGGATATGACTGGATGAAACCAGAAATATCCAGTTGTGCTTTGGCTAACTCAATCCAAAATATGGTGAAAGCCTCTGTGTTTGTGTTTTCTGGATATTATCAATGGACTGTATTGTTTTGAATGTTTTTTATCAGGGAACATTTGATTTTGTGATTGGAAACACTAATTGGTTCATCATGGGACCACCAGCTCTACATATTCGTATTTTCTAGGGAGAAAGCTAGAGGAACTGCGGCAAACAAACATGATATTTCTGTTTGTATAGATGACATTTTATGCACTTGCCTAACGAAAAGACTTTGCTTTTCTCAAAAGCATTTTTACTGTGACTTTCTCGGTCCACTGCATACGAATTCCACAGCACTTTGTCCAGATATTACTGGATGAAAGCAGAACTATCCGGTTGTGGTTTTGGCTAACTCAATCCGGAATATTGTGAAAGCCTCTGTGATTGTTTGCTGGATATTATCGATGGACTTTATTGTTTTGAATGCTTTATCATGGAACATGTAATTTTGTGCAGTGGAAACACTCATTGGTTCCACATGGGGACACCAGCTCTACACATTCGTATTTTCTAGGGAGAAAGCTAGAGGAATTGCGACAATCAAACATGATATTTCTGTTTGTATAGATGACATTTTATGCAATTGCCTAACGAAAATACGTTGCTTTTCTCCAAAACCCATTTTACTGTGATTTTCTCGGTCCATTGCATAAGAATTCCACACCTCTTTGTCCAGATATGACTGGATGAAGCCTGAAATATCCGGTTGTGTTTTGGCTAACTCAATCCGAAATATTGCTACAACCTCTGTGTTTGTGTTTTCTGGATATTATCAACAGACTTATTGTTTTGAATGTTTTTATCAGGGAACATTTAATTTTGTACCATTGAAACACTAATTGGTTCATAATGGGAACACCAGCTCTACACATTCGTATTTTCTAGGGAGAAAGCTAGAGGAACTGTGGCAAACAAACATGATATTTCTGTTTGTATCGATGATTCTTTATGCATTTGCCTAACAAAAAGACTTTATTTTTCTCCAAAACCATTTTTAATCTGATTTTCTCGGTCCATTGCATACGAATTCCACACCAGTTTGTCTGGATATGCCTGCATGAATCTGGAAATATACGGTTGTGTTTTGGCTAACTCAACCCGAAAAATTGTAGAAGACTCTGTGTTTGTGTTTTCTGGATATTATCAATGAACTTTATTAATTTGAATGTTTTTTTTTAATCAGGGAACATTTAATTTAGTACCATAGAAATACTAATTGGTTCATAATGGGAACACCAGCTCTACACATTCGTATTTTCTAGGGAGAAAGCTAGAGGAACTGTGGCAAACAAACATGATATTTCTGTTTGTATCGATGATTCTTTATGCACTTGCCTAACAAAATGCATTATTTTTCTCCAAAACCATTTTTACTGTGATTTTCTTGGTCCATTGCATACGAATTCCACAACACATTTTCCGGATATGACTGGATGAAAACAGAAATATCCGGTTGTGTTTTACTAACTCAGTCCCAGATATTGTTACCGCCTCTGTGTTTGTGTATTCCGGATATTATCCACAGGCTTTATTGTTTAGAGTGGTTTTATCAGGGAACATATAATTTTGTACCGTTGAAAAACTAATTGTTTCCACATGGAAACACCAGCTCTACACATTCGTATTTTCTAGGGAGAAAGCTAGAGGAACTGCGGCAAACAAACATGATATTTCTCTTTGCTTCGATGACATTTTATGCACTTGCCTAAAGAAAAGACTTTGCTTTTCTGCAGAACCATTTTAACTGTGATTTTTCAGTCGAATGCATACGAATTCCACACCACTTTGTCCGGATATGACTGGATGAAACCAGAAATATCCGGTTGTGCTTTGGTTAACTCAATCCAAAATATTGTGAAAGTTTCTGTGTTTGTGTTTTCTGGATATTATCAATGGACTGTATTGGTTTGAATGTTTTTTATCGGGGAACATTTTATTTTGAGCTTGGATACAGTAATTGTTTCCACATGGAGAAACCAGCTGAATATATTCGTATTTTCTAGGGAGAAAGCTAGAGGAACTGTGGCAAACAAACATGATATTTCTGTTTGTATAGATGACATTTTATGCACTTGCCTAACGAAAAGATTTGCTTTTCCCGAAAACCATTTTTCCTGTGATTTTCTCGGTCCATTGCATACGAATTCCACACCAGTTTGTCTGGATATGCCTGCATGAAACTGGAAATATACGGTTGTGTTTTGGCTAACTCAACCCGAAAAATTGTAGAAGACTCTGTGTTTGTGTTTTCTGGATATTATCAATGAACTTTATTAATTTGAATGTTTTTTATCAGGGAACATTTAATTTAGTACCATAGAAATACTAATTGGTTCATAATGGGAACACCACCTCTATACATTTCTATTTTCTAGGGCGAAAGCAAGAGGAACTGCGGCAAACAAACATGATATTTCTGTTTCTATAGATGATGTTTTATGCACTTGCCTAACGAAAAGACTTTGCTTTTCTCCAAAACCATTTTTACTGTGATTTTCTCGGTCCATTGCATACGAATTCCACATGAGTTTGTCCGGATATGCCTGCATGAAACCGGAAATATCCGGTTTGTTTTGGCTAGCTCAATCAGAAATATTGTGATAGATTCAGTGTTTGTTTTATCCTGATATTATCCACGGGCTTATGGTTTTGAATGTTTTTTTTTTTTTCGGAGAACATTTAATATTTTGCTTGGAAACACTAATTGGTTCCGCATGGAGACACCAGCTCTACACATTCGTATTTTATAGGGAGAAAGCTAAAGGAACTGTGGCAAACACACATGATATTTCTGCTTGTATAGATGACATTTTATGCACTTGCCTAACGAAAAGACTTTGCTTTTCTCCAAAAGCATTTTTACTGTGACTTTCTCGGTCCACTGCATACGAATTCCACAGCACTTTGTCCAGATATTACTGGATGAAACCAGAACTATCCGGTTGTGGTTTTGGCTAACTCAATCTGGAATATTGTGAAAGCCTCTGTAATTGTTTGCTGGATATTATCGATGGACTTTATTGTTTTGAATGTTTTTATCAGGGAACATGTAATTTTGTGCAGTGGAAACACTCATTGGTTCCACATGGGGACACCAGCTCTACACATTCGTATTTTCTAGGGAGAAAGCTAGAGAAATTGCGACAATCAAACATGATATTTCTGTTTGTATAGATGACATTTTATGCAGTTGCCTAACGAAAATACGTTGCTTTTCTCCAAAACCAATTTTACTGTGATTTTCTCGGTCCATTGCATAAGAATTCCACACCTCTTTGTCCAGATATGACTGGATGAAGCCAGAAATATCCGGTTGTGTTTTGGCTAACTCAATCCGAAATATTGCTACAACCTCTGTGTTTGTGTTTTCTGGATATTATCAACAGACTTATTGTTTTGAATGTTTTTATCAGGGAACATTTAATTTTGTACCATTGAAACACTAATTGGTTCATAATGGGAACACCAGCTCTACACATTCGTATTTTCTAGGGAGAAAGCTAGAGGAACTGTGGCAAACAAACATGATATGTTGCCTAACAAAAAGACTTTATTTTTCTCCAAACCATTTTTACTGTGATTTTCTTGGTCCATTGCATACGAATTCCACAACACATTTTCCGGATATGACTGGATGAAAACAGAAATATCCGGTTGTGTTTTACTAACTCAGTCCCAGATATTGTTACCGCCTCTGTGTTTGTGTATTCCGGATATTATCCACAGCCTTTATTGTTTAGAATGGTTTTTATCAGGGAACATATAATTTTGTACCATTGAAAAACTAATTGTTTCCACATGGAAACACCAGCTCTACACATTCGTATTTTCTAGGGAGAAAGCTAGAGGAACTGCGGCAAACAAACATGATATTTCTCTTTGCTTCGATGACATTTTATGCACTTGCCTAAAGAAAAGACTTTGGTTTTCTGCAAAACCATTTTAACTGTGATTTTTCAGTCGAATGCATACGAATTCCACACCACTTTGTCCGGATATGACTGGATGAAACCAGAAATATCCGGTTGTGCTTTGGCTAACTCAATCCAAAATATTGTGAAAGTTTCTGTGTTTGTGTTTTCTGGATATTATCAATGGACTGTATTGTTTTGAATGTTTTTTATCGGGGAACATTTTATTTTGAGCTTGGATACAGTAATTGTTTCCACATGGAGAAACGAGCTGAATATATTCGTATTTTCTACTGAGAAAGCTAGAAGAACTGCGGCAAACAAACATGATATTTATTTTTTATAGATGACATTTTATGCACTTGCCTAACGAAAACACTTTGCTTTTCTCCAAAACCATTTTTCCTGTGATTTTCTCAGTCCATTGCATACGCATTCCACACCAGTTTGTCCGGATATGACTGGATGAAACCGGAAATATCCGGTTATGTTTTGGCTAACTGAATCCGAAATATTGTGAAAGCCTCTGTGTTTGTCTTTTCTGGATATTATCCACGGACTTTATTGTTTTGAAAGTTTTTATCAGGGAACATTTAATTTGGTACCGTTGAAACATTAATTGGTTCAAAGTGGGAACACCAGCTCTACACATTTGTATTCTCTAGGGAGAAATCTAGAGGAACTGCGGCAAACAAACTTGATATTTCTGCTTGTATAGATGACATTTTATGCACTTGCCTAACAAAAACACTTTGCTTTTCTACAAAACCATTTTTACTGTGATTTTCTCAGTCCAATGCATACGAATTCCACACCAGTTAGTCCGGATATGACTGGATGAAACCGGAAATATCCGCTTTTGTTTTGGCAAACTCAATCCCAGATATTGCTACAGCCTCTGTGTGTGTTTTTTCTGGATATTATCAAAGGACTTTATTGTTTTGAATGTTTTTTTATCAGCGAACATTTAATTTTTTTAACTTTTATTTAATGAATATAAATTCCCAGTGTACAGTTTATGGATTACAATGGCTGCCCCCTCCCATAACTTCCCTCCCACCCACAACCCTCCCCTCTCCTGCTCCCTCTCCCCTTCCATTCACATCAAGATTCATTTTCAATTCTCTTTATATACAGAAGATCAATTTAGTATAAAAGTTTCAACGGTTTGCACCCACATAGAAACACAAAGTGAAACATACCGTTTGAGTACTAGTTATAGCATTAAATCAAAATGTACAGTACATTAAGGACAGAGATCCCACATGAGGAACAAGTGCACAGTGACTCCTATTGTTGACTCAACAACTTAACACTCTAGTTTATGGCGCCAGTAACCACCCTAGGCTGTCGTCATGAGTTGCCAAGGCTATGGAAGCCTTCCGAGTTTGCCGACTCTGATCATATTTAGACAAGTTCATAAAAGACAGAGTGAGGATAGTAACCAATGATCCTAAGAGTGGCATTTACTAGGTTTGAACAATTCTACAGCATTAAGTGGGGAAGAGGACCATCAGTACACACAGGTTGGGAGTAGAGCCATTGGTGGTCGAGTAGAGCTTATGATTACAAAGGAATGAGGCCCAAGTGCGCTAGTCAGGGTCTAGAACAAAGGACAGAGTCTTTATTAGAGGAGCTAAGAAAGCTGCTGTCTAAGCTACAATTAAGTTTTCTGATTGAGAGGCAAATAGAACCTGACAGAAGGGGCTTGATTATAATCTGGTGGGCTTTAGGCCTTGTAAGTTAAGAGGCCCAGACCTATCTATCTCTTCACATGGGGTATATCCTAAGGGAGGTGTGAACCTCCTAGGGGAAGGCACTCTGTTGACTTTCATTACTTGGCTGGCCTGGGAGAGAGCTGGCCAGGTAAAGGCTGGTGGCATCTCTAACAAGAAATTTACAGTTCTGCCTGCAATGATGCTGACCCTACTTGGCCATCCCCTCAGCTACAGTGGTCACTTTGGAAGTTGGGCTGAGTGAAGGGCTTTTCAGCTTAGAGCCAATAAGATCTGTGGCTCTGACCTGGGCATCCTTCGACTCCAGGGCAGGTCCATTTCCAGTGATCCAACTCTTGGCAGAGCTGCCAGGGCTCTTCACAAGCTGACTTCTGCTGAAGCCCAGGCTTACCACATTGAAAGCCACTGCAGTGGACTGGCCTGTTGGGTCTCCTTGAGGGCAGATCACTGTACAGATCAGCCATGAATAGGCCTGCCACCCATTGCTTCTGATGCCTAGCTTTCTTTTCCTCCTGGTTTGTGTTCAAGCAGACCAGAGGATGCAAGTCAAGGGAGTGCCCATGTCCCTTCTCTAATCTTTGGTGGCCTGAACTACAAGTCTATAGTCACAGGCATGTTCTGTAGTAGTTTTTCTAAGGTAGACAATGCCCATGAGGAAAATTATATTCTCACTTTAAAACTTGCTTTCCCTTTGGTCTGAAATGGAGGTTTTTTCTACTTACTGTATACTTCGCTGATGGCGAAGTGAATCTAGATATGAGATTATTATTTAAGTTCTTATTTTGGCTATGTTGTTACAGAAAAATGTTAGCCATCTTTATTATAAGGTCCAGATATTTAATTGTACGTCCTACAGATTCCTTCCTAATAGAATTAGTTTCCTACCTTGAAGAGAATAGAGAAATGAAAGAACAAGTTGGGCTTAGAATAGAGAATTGAGGGAGCATGTCCTAGACCACTTGCTAACAAAAGCAATATTACATGAATACTTAGAAAACCGTTTCAACCATTAGATAACAACTTAAGAAAACATTTACCAGAAGGTCCAATGCCTTCTATAAATTTTAAGAATCATGTATTTGAAAACACCTCTTAAATATCTAACGTGGTGTAGTTTGTTTAACCAGTAAACGTAAGCACAACCATATAAAATGATTTTAGTTTCTTTCTACCCACAAGTTTAAAACATATGATACACAGATTCAGGTCACACAAATTAAAATGTATATTTGATTGATTTTAGCAGCTTAAATTTATGGACAATCTTATCCATAAGCCATTTAAAATAAACTCTTAATAAAATTTCCCCATGTGGACATACAATATGTACACACACATAACATAGCATAATAGACCAATATAGCAATTTTAATAATAGCTTTTAAAATCTTTAACTCTTTTTGTAGATTGCCAATTGAGTTGAATTCCTTTTTGTTTTTAGTAACCTCAGTTAACCATACTTTCTCTCAGTTGGTACTGTTAATACAGTATTGGCTTCATGTGTTTACAGAGCCATCCCAAAGTACTGAATACAATAGAAGTGGCTGGAAAAGGTCCATAGGAACCTATAGGAGGACAGCTAAACACAGATCCAACAATGCTTTAGTTTTATGAGCAGCAAATCATATATAACTGCGGATGACAGAAGACTTTAATCGCCATGTTTACAATTATAAACTCATCAGCCAACAAGAGGCACTTGCTTACTTCACAGTATTTTTGAAAGCACCTGTAGGATTTTACAAGTATTTAACCCTTTAGGCCTCTGGGGCTTTCTCATTAAGATAACTATCATGTCTAGTAACACAAGATCATTAGACTTTTAATTCTCCAACATTTGCATTAATAGCATTTTCCATTATAGAAACTTAAAGTTTGGTACCACATCACATCTCACAGTACTTCTAATATAATCCAAATAGCCTGATTAGTTGGTGTCTCTATAGGATGAGAGACATAGGCCCTTTGATTTTTTCAGTTGGGCCCAAACTGGAAAAACCAAAGTCCAGGATTTACTGGAAATTTTAGAGTCCAGCTTGTTTGAAACTTTGATTTTTTGAATGCCTGTCAAGAATGCCAAGTAGGCTCAAAATCCAAAATATCTGGTTGAAATAAGATTCCTTAAAATCATGACATAACATAGACCAAATTTGATCATTGTTACAAGGTGATTATTCAAATCTTTGAAAATAAGCACATATTTAAATAACCCATAGCTCTTCATAAGAGTTCAGCTGTTTTTGAACAATTAGAATTTAACAGACATCAAGAGAACATAATAGATTACTTTAGCACATTGCTTTAACAGAGCCTCAGAGTTTCATTCTATGTCAAAGAGAAATTGAGCTTCCTGTGATCTTTTGCTGTGAGGTTTCCTTCCTTTACCTTATTTCATATTGATGACCATGTTTCTGTGTTTCTGTGTGTAACACATCTTTAAGCATCTTTTGCAGGGCAGGATGAGTGGCAACAAATTCTTTCAGTTTCTGTTTGCTATGAAGTCTTAATTTCACCTTCATTCACAAATGAGAGCTTTGCAGGATATAATATTCTGGGCTGGCAGTTTTTCTCTCTTAATGCCTGGGCTATGTCTCGCCATTCCCTTCTAGCTTGTAGGGTTTCTGATGAGAAGTCTGCTGTGAGTCTAATTGGAGATCCTCTGAGAGTAATCTGACGTTTCTCTCTCGCACCTTTTAGAATCTTTTCTTTATGTTTCACTGTGTGAGTTTGATTACAACGTGTCGTGGTGATGATCTCTTTTGGTCACGTTTATTAGGGGTTCTATAAGCTTCCTGTACTAAGATGTCTCTGTCCTTCTCCAAACCTGGGAAATTTTCTGCTAGTATCTCACTGAAAATGCCTTCTAATACTTTCTCCCTCTCCATGCCTTCAGGAACTCCTAGAACCCGAATGTTAGGTTTTTTAATAGTATCCTGTAGATTCCAGAAAATATTTTTTAGATTTCTAATTTCGTCTTCTTTTCTTTGATTTGCCTGTTTCCTCTCCTGTTCTCTGTCTTCTAAGTCTGATATTCTCTCTTCTGCTTCGCCCATTCTGTTTTTAAGGCTCTCTAATGTGCTTGTCATTTGATCTATTGAATTCTTCATTTCATTATGATTTCTCATCACTATCAGAGATTCTTGTTCTACTAGTTGTTTCATTTCATTTTAATTCCTCCTTAATATTTCATTTTCACGAGAGAGATTTTCTATCTTGTCCATTAAAGACTGCTGTAGTTCAAGAATTTGTTTTTGAGAACTTCTTAATGTTCTTATCAATTTTTTGAGATCTGCTTCTTGCATTTCTTCGATCTCATCATCTTCATAATCTTGAATTGGGGTGTCTTTTTCATTTGGGGGTGTCATAGTGTCTTCCTTGTTCTTGTTAGCTTGGTTTTTGCGTTTGTTGTTTGGCATGTTGGAGATATTTGCTTTCTTCACTGTGGTGTTTTTTCTTGTTACACTATGGCTCTATATTAAGTGGACTGTCTGCTTTTGGTGGAGCCTTAGAGGCTTGAGATGAGTGTGGCCTGAGAGCTGTGTTTGATTCCTCAGGGTTGAGGGTGTGTCAAAGATGACACTCCCAGGTTAGGCATGGTAAATCTCTCTCTCTTTTTTTTTTGATTCAAAAGGGAAGTGATTCCGCACAGCTGAACGTAATTGGAGGTAGTTAGCAGGCAAATGATATACCCCCAGGAGCCAGAGATCAGAAGCTCTTTCCCAAGGACCACACAGGGAATCTCTGCTGCCCTCGGTGTGGGCTCCAATTCTCCTGCAGTCTCCCACTGGGTTGCCAAGTTAGATGCTAATCTCCTGTTATTTCACCCCTCCCCCAAGAGTCAGGTTTTTCTGCTAGGCTCAGGGCCGCTTCAGACCTGAGGTCGGCCTTCTTATGACGTATGTCCAAAATGGCGCCTGCTCTTTGTCTTGCTAGCCTTGGAGAGGTGAGTGGAGAGAGAGAAACTCGTGTCCGTATCGGTCACTTTTTTTTTTCCTCTCTCTTTTCTAGTTAGCCTGGTGAAATTTTGCCCACGGTGTTTCAAGCCTCATTCCCTCTAGTCTCCTCTTTCCGCTTGCCCGCTGGTTTCTCGGGCTATTAAGGTTCGGCTCACCTCGCGTTCCAGCGCTGGTGTGTTAAGTCTGCCGCTGGTGTCCCGAAGTTGGGCTCCCACGTCTCCACCCAGGTCCACTGTGAATCACTAGTTCCAGAAGAGTTTCCTCTGCTGTTTCTTCGCCTACTCTTCCTTGACCCTGCAGTATCTCCACTTTTATGAACCTGTGCTTGCAGATCTACCAATGTGCTCCTTTCCTATTCCGCCATCTTGCCGCTCTCCAAGGAACATTTAATTTTGTGCTTGGAAACACTAATTGGTTCCACATGGAGACACCAGCTCTACACATTCGTAGTTTCTAGAAGAAAGCTAGAGGAACTGCCTCAAACAAACATGATATTACTGTTTGTGTTTTTGCTAACTCAATCGGAAATATTGTGAAAGCCTCTGTGTTTGTCTTTTCTGGATATTATCGATGGACTTTATTGTTTTGAATATTTTTATCAAGGAACATTTAATTTTGTACCGTAGAAACACTAATTGGTTTATCATGGGAACACCAGCTCCACACATTCTTGTTTTCTAGGGAGAAAGCTAGAGGAACTGCGGCAAAAAAACATGATATTTCTGTTTGTATAGTTGACATTTTATGCACTTGCCTAACGAAAAGACTTTGCTTTTCTCCAAAATCATTTTTAGTGTGATTTTCTCGGTCCATTGCATATGAATTCCACACCAGTTTGACCGGATATGAGTGGATGAAACCGGAAATATCCGGTTTTGTTTTGGCTAACTCAATCCCAGATATTGCTACAGCCTGTGTGTTTCTTTTTTCTGGATATTATCAATGGACTTTATTGTTTTGAATATTTTTATCAGGGTACATTTTATTTTGAGCCTGGATACAGTAATTGGTTCCACATGGAGAAACCAGCTGAATATATTCGTATTTTCTACGGAAAAACTAGAGGAACTGCGGCAAACAAACATGATATTTATTTTTGTATAGATGACATTTGATGCACTTGCCTAAAGAAAATACTTTGCTTTTCTCCAAAACCATTTTTGCTCTGATTTTCTCGGTCCATTGCATATGAATTCCAAACAACTTTGTCGGGATATGACTGGATGACACCAGAAATATACAGTTGTGTTTTGGCTAACTCAATCCGAAATATTGTGATAGCCTCTGTGTTTGTGTTTTCCTGATATTATCGATGGACTTTATTATATTGAAAGTTTTTATCAGGGAACATTTAATTTTGTACCATTGAAACATTAATTGGTTCATAATGGGAACACCAGCTCTACACATTCCTATGTTCTAGAAGAAAGTTAGAGGAACTGCGACAAACAAACATGATATTTCTGTTTGTATAGATGATATTTTATGCAGTTTCCTAATGAAAAGACATTGCTTTCCCCAAAACCATTTTTACTCTGATTTTCTTGGTCCATTGCATGCGAATTCCACACCGCTTTTTCCGGATATGACTGGATGAAACCAGAAATATCCGTTTTTGTTTTGGCTAACTCAATCCGAAATATTGTGATAGCCTCTGTGTTTGTGTTTTCTGGATATTATCGATGGACTTTATTGTTTTGAGTGTTTTTATCAGGGAAGATTTCAATTTGTACCTTTGAAACAGTAATTGGTTCATTATGGGGACAACAGCTCTACACATTCGTATGTTCTACGGAGAAAGCTAAAGAACTGTGGCAAACAAACATCATATTTCTGTTCGTATAGATGACTTTTTATGCACTTTCCTAATGAAAAGACTTTGCTTTTCTCTAAAACCATTTTTACTCTGATTTTCTTCGTCCATTGCATGCGAATTCCACACCGCTTTTTCCGGATATGACTGGATGAAACCAGAAATATCCGGTTGTGTTGTCGCTAACTCAATCCGAAATATTGTGATAGCCTCTGTGTTTGTGTTTTCTGGATATTATCGATGGACTTTATTGTTTTGAATGTTTTTATCAGGAAACATTTCAATTTGTACCTTTGAAACAGTAATTGGTTCATTATGGGGACAACAGCTCTACACATTCGTATTTTCCAGGGAGTAAGCTAGAGGAACTGCAGCAAACAAACATCATATTTCTGTTGGTATAGATGATATTTTATGCACTTGCCTAACGAAACCACTTTGCTTTTCTCCAAATCCATTTTTAGTCTGATTTTCTTGGTCCATTGCATATGAATTCCGAACAACTTTGTCCGGATATAACTGGATGAAACCAGAAATATACGGTTGTGTTTTGGCTAACACAATCTGAAATATTGTGATAGCCTCTGTGTTTGAGTTTTCCTGATATTATCCATGTACTTTATTGTTTTGAATGTTTTTTTCTGGGAACATTTAATTTGTACCATAGAAGCACTAATTGGTTCATCATGGGGCACCAGCTCTACACATTCATATTTTCTAAGGAGAAAGCTAGAGGAACTGCGGCAAAAAAACATGATATTGCTATTTGTATAGATGACATTTTATGCACTTTCCTAACAAAAAGCCTTTTCTTTTCTCCAAAACCATTTTAAGTGTGATTTTCTCAGTCCATTGCATACATTTCGAAACCACTTTGTTCGGATATGACTGGATGAAACCAGAAATATCCATCGTGTTTTGTCTAACTCAATCAGAAATATTGCTACAGCCTCTGTGTTTGTGTTTTCTGGATATTATCGATGGACTTTATTGTTTTGAATATTTTTATCAGGGTACATTTAATTTTGTACCGTTGAAACACTAATTCGTTCATCATGGGGACACCAGCTCCAGACATTCTTATTATCTAGGGAGAACGCTAGAGGAACTGCGGCAAAAAAACATACATGATATTTCTGTTTGTATAGATGACATTTTATGCACTTGCCTAACGAAAAGACTTTGCTTTTCTCCACAACCATTTTTTCTGTGATTTTCTCGGTCCATTGCATATGAATTCCACACCACTTTGTCAGGATATGACTGGATGAAACCAGAATTATCAGGTTGTGTTTAGGCTAACTGTATCCAAAATATTGTGAAAGCCTCTCTGTATGTGTGTTCTGGATATTATCGATGGACTTTATTGTTTTGAATGTTTTTTTTATCAGGGAACATTTCATTTTTAACCATTGAAACACTAATTGGTTCATCATGGGGACACCAGCTCTACACATTCTTATTTTTTAGGTAGAAAGCTAGAGGAACTGCGGCAAACAACCATGATATATCTGTTTGTATAGATGACATTTCATGCAGTTGCCTAACAAAAAGACTTTGCTTTTCTCCAAAACCATTTGTACTGTGATTTTCTCGGTGCATTGCATAGAATTCCCAACCACTATGTCCGAATATGACTGGATGAAACCAGAAATATCCGGTTTTGTTTTGGGTAACTCAATCCGAAATATTGTGAAAGCCTCTGTGTTTGTGTTTTCTGGATTTTTTCGAAGGACTTTATTGTTTTGCATGTTTTCATCAGGGAACATTTAATTTTGTACCGTAGAAACACTAATTGGTTCAACATGGGGACACCAGCTCTACACATTCGCATTTTCAAAGGAGAAAGCTAGAGGAACTGCCACAAAGAAACATGATATTACTGTTTGTATAGATGACATTTTATGCAATTGCCTAACGAAAAGACTTTGCTTTTCTCCAAAACCATTTTTACCGTGATTTTCTCAGTCCATTGCATACGAATTCCACACCAGTTTGTCCGGATATGACTGGATGAAACCGCAAATATCCGGTTTTGTTTTGGCTAACGCAATCCCAGATTGCTACAGGCTCTGTGTTTGTGTATTTCTGATATTGTCCACGGACTTTATTGTTTTGAATGTTTTTATCAGGGAACATTTAATTTCATTCTTGGAAAGAATAATTGGTTAAACATGTCAACACCAGCCCAAATATCCATATTTTCTAGGGAGAAAGCTAGAGGAACTGCGGTAAGCAAACATGATATTTCTGTTCGTATCGATTAGATTTTATGCACTTGCCTAAAGAAGAGACTTTGCTTTTCTCCAAAACCATTTGTACTGTGATTTTCTCAGTCCATTGCATACGAATTCCACACCAGTTTATCCGGATATGACTGGATGAAACCGCAAATATCTGGTTGTTTTTGGCTAACGCAATCCCAGATTGCTACAGCCTCTGCGTTTGTGTATTCCTGATATTATCCACGGACTTTATTGTTTTGAATGTTTTTATCAGGGAACATTTAATTTCATTCTTGGAAAGAATAATTGGTTCCACATGGCGACACCAGCTCTACACATGTGTATTTTCTAGGGAGAAAGCTAGAGGAACTGCGGCAAACAAACATGATATTTCTGTTTGTATAGATGATATTTTATGTACTTGCCTAACGAAAAGAATTTTGATTTCTACAAAGCCATTTTTCTGCGATTTTCTCAGTCCATTGCATAGGAATTCCACACCACTTTGTCCGGATATGACTGGATGAAACCAGAAATATCCGGTTGTGTTTTGGCTAACTCAATCGGAAATATTGTGAAAGTTTTTGTGTTTCTGTTTTCAGGATATTATCGATGGACCTTGTTGTTTTGAATGTTTTTATCAGGGAACATTTCATTTTGTAACTTAGACACACTAGTTGGTTCATCATGGGGACACCAGCTCTACCCATTCGTATTTTCAAAGGAGAAAGCTAAAGGAACTGTGGCAAACAAACATGATATTTCTGTTTGTATAGATGACATTTTATGCAGTTGCCTAATGAAAAGACTTTGCTTTTCTCCAAAACCAATTTTACTGTGATTTTCTCGGTCCATTGCATATGAATTCCTCACCCGTTTGTCCGCACATGACTGGATGAAACCGGAAATATCCGGTTTTGTTTTGGCTAACTCAATCCCAGATATTGCTACAGGCTCTGTGTTTGTGTACTCCTGATATTATCCACGGACTTTATTGTTTTCAACGATTTTTATCAGGGAACATTTTATTTTGAGGTTGGATACAGTAATTGGTTCCACATGGAGACACCAGCTCTACACATTCCTATTTTCTAGGGAGAAATCTAGAGGAACTGCGGCAAACAAACACGATATTTCCGTTAGTATCGATGACATTTTATGCACTTGCCTAATGAAAAGACTTTGCTTTTCTCCAAAATCATTTGTACTTTGATTTTCTCGGTCCATTGCATACGAATTCCACACCAGTTTGTCCAGATATGACTGGATGAATCCGCAAATACCTGGTTTTTTTTGGCCAACGCAATCCCAGATTGCTACAGCCTCTGTGTTTGTGTATTCCTGATATTATCCACGGGCTTTATTGTTTTGAATGTTTATTATCGGGGAACACTTTATTTTGAGCTTGGATACATTAACTGGTTCCACATGGAGACACCAGTTCTAGGCATTCGTATTTTCTAGGGAGAAAGGTAGAGGAACTGCGGCAAACATGATATTTCTGTTTGTATCGATGAGATTTTATGCAGTTGCCTAACGAAAAGTCTTTGCTTTTCTCCAAAACCATTTTTACTGTGATTTTCTCAGTCCATTGCATATGAATTTCACACGACTTTATCCGGATATGACTGGATGTAACCAGAAATATCCGGTTGTGTTTTGGCTAATTCAATCGGAAATATTGTGATAGACTCTGTTTGTGTTTTCTGGATATTATCGATGGAATTTATTGTTTTGAATGTTTTTATCAGGGAACTTTTAATTTTGTAGCATTGAAACACTAATTGGATCATCATAGGGACACTAGTTCTACACATTCGTATTTTCTAGGGAGTAAGCTAGAGGAACTGTGGCAAACAAACATGATATTTCTATTTGTATAGATGACATTTTATGCACTTGCCTAACGAAAAGACTTTGCTTTTCTCCAAAACCATTTTTACTGTGATTATCTCGGTCCATTGCACACGAATTCCAAACTAGTTTGTCCGGATATGACTGGATGAAACTAGAAATATACGGCTGTGTTTTGGCTAACTCAATCCGAAATATTGTGATAGCTTCTGTGTTTGTGTTTTCCTGATACTATCTTCGGACATTATTGTTTTGAATGTTTTTTTATCAGGGAACATTTAAAATGTGCTTGGAAATGCTTATTGGTTCCACATGGAGACACCAGCGCTACACATTTGTATTTTCTAGGGAGAAAGCTAGAGGAATTGTGGCAAAGTAACATGATATTTCTGTTTGTATAGATGACATTTTATGCACTTGCCTAACGAAAAGGCTTTGCTTTTCTCCAAAACCATTTTTACTGTGATTTTCTCGGTCCATTGCATATGAATTCCACACCAGTTTCTCCAGATATGACTGGATGAAACTGAAAATATCCGTTTCTGTTTTGGCTTACTCAATCCCCGATATTGCCACAGCGTCTATGTTTGTTTTTTCTGGACATAATCAATGGACTTTATTATTTTGAATGTTTTTATAGCAGGAAGCATTTTATTTTGAGATTGGATACAGTAATTGGTTCCACATGGAGACACCAGCTCTACATATTCATATTTTCTATGGAGAAAGCTAGAGGAACTGTGGCAAACAAACATGATATTTCTGTTAGTATCGATGACATTTTATGCACTTGCCTAACCAAAAGACTTTGCATTCTCCAAAACCATTTTTACTCTGGTTTTCGATCCACTGCATACGAATTCCACACCAGTTTGTCCGGATCTGACTGGATGAAACCGGAAATATCGGATCTGTTTTGGCTAACTCAATCCCAGATATTGCTACAGCCTCTGTGTTTGTGTTTTCTGGATATTATCAATGGTCTTTATTGTTTTGAATGTTTTCTATCGGGGAACATTTCATTTTGTACCATTGATACACTAATTGGTTCATAATGGGGACACCAGCTCCATACATTCGTATTTTCTAGGGAGAAAGCGAGAGGAACTGCGGCAAACAAACATGATATTTGTGTTTGTATAGATGACATTTTATGCACTTGCCTAACTAAAGACTTTGCTTTTCTCCAAAACCATTTGTACTGTGATTTTCTCGGTCCATTGCATACGAATTCCACACCTGTTTGTCCGGATATGACTGGATGAAACCGGAAATATCCGGTTTTTTTTGGCTAACTCAATCCCAAATATTGCTACAGGCTCTGTGTTTGTGAACTCCTGATATTATCCACGGACTTTATTGTTTTGAATGTTTTTTTCTGGGAACATTAAATTTTGTGCTGCGAAACACTAATTGGTTCCACATGGAGACACCAGTTCTAGGCATTTGTATTTTCTAGGGAGAAAGCTAGAGGAACTGCGGCAAACAAACATGATATTTCTGTTTGTATCGATGACATTTTATGTACTTGCCTAACGAAAAGACTTTGCTTTTCTCCAAAACCATTTTTACTCTGATTTTCTCGGTCCATTGCATACAAATTCCACACCACTTTGTCCGCATATTGTTGCCATTGATTTCTCTACAATGTTGCAATGGGTTCGTTTCTGAGAAGAGCAGGGTGGTGTGGGTAAGAGGCGCGGAGTCAACATACAGACCCCGGGAGCCGGGTGATAGCTGGCTTGAGGCGAGCAGCCGGCAGACACGTTTATTGCAGTTGATACAACAGCTTATATAGCCAAGACCAGCCAATCTGGTCAAGGGGCGGTCTATACCCCAACCAATCACAGCCTGTTGCCAGGCAGTTTCCAGAGCCATCCAATCACAGCCTGTAGCCAGGCAGTTTCAAAGCCATTCCTGACTAACTGACGATCGCTTGCCAGTGGCCACCTTCGCATAGCCTTCTCATTCCACTACATTTCCCCCTTTTTGTTTATTTTTGAGCAACGGGAGGCATGATTCTTGGCCATACCATTGTTGACCCCGTTTCCATGTGGTCTCCGTACGCAGCTGTGCCTGTCTTAGGTTGTCCCCCAGGGGATCTTACCCATGATTGACTAACCAGCGCTCAAATCAAGAGACCACAGGATTACTTGCTCAGATAGGGGTAGGAATGAGGAATAACGGTTATCAGGAATGGCATGACTGCACACAGGCTGTGGGCCATTTGAGTAGCTGACCAGAGCTAGTGGGGTATACAACAGTAACAGATATGGCTTTGGGCAGTTTCTCAGGGTAGGATGATAGGGCAGGTGCATCTGCTAACAAGGCGGATTCTCGGTCTTGTTCAGCTGGTTCTGGTTGGCTGTCAGTTGCAGGCTTGATGTTTCTGGCTGGTACCCAAATGGGCTGTTCCGCATGCTCTGGAAAGACACAAGCATATCCTCGACCTTTGGTTAATAGAAGCCTTTTTACAGGCATTGGAATCCAGGGCCTGAATTTTGCGTACACTTCGACATTAATAGCAAACATGCTGATGGCATGGGGTCTAGCAGCTGCCCTGAGAGATTGGGGTATCCGAGTACTGCCACAAATGTGGGGATCCTCACGGGGTGCGGATGGGATTACCTCGAATGAGTTGTCTAGAGGTCCTCTTAGTTCATCCCACGGGTATGTGGGGGGTGGCTGACTAGGCATTGCTACCTTGTTTGCTACGTTGTTTTATTCACTGTTGGAGTTCTCCCTCCCTAAGTCAGCAACCGTTGTCTGTGAGACAGGGACCTGGAGTGTCAGGCTCCTATCACTCACAGATTCACTATCTTTGATAATCCGCAGAGGATTCTGAGAGGGGGTATCTTTCCCATATCTGAGCGCTTAAGAGCGGCACGGTACGCCAACTCTAGCCAAAGGAAAGACACGTATAGCACTGCTACCGTAACAAAGCAAATTCCTAGCACCTCAACTGTGGATGGCATTTTGCAGGGGGTTTCCCTATGCTAGACAAACAGATAGTGGTGTATCAGATCGTACGTATGCCTTGTGCTTAGTGGGGGACTTCCTTGATTCGTTAGGTCAAGGCCGTATGCCCACACGGTGTCTCCGGAGCGTCACCTCTCTCGAGTGAGGGAAGATGACTTGGTTCCGAATTCTGGGATGATCAGTCCCTTATGTGAATTCGCCGGGCGAACCGAAAGTAAAAGGAGGAGCCGAGAAGCGATGTACGCTTCAGGGCGGTGTGTGCTAACCTGGGGTCACTTAGACCGAGGACAAGGACAAGGAAAGGGGCGTAGGAGGGGGTTCTGTGCTCACCCTCACAGAACCAAACAGCACACAAAACACCGAGGGGCCTACTTGCCGAAATCTAGGGGGGACCTCGCCGAGTCCGACACACTGTCTCTTTCTCAGTCACGTTGGCGCGCCAGATGTTGCAGTTGATTTCTCCACAATGTTGCAGTGGGTTCGTTTCTGAGAGGAGAGCGTGGTGGGGGCAAGAGGAGCGGAGTCAACAGACAGACCCCGGGAGTCCGGTGAGAGCAGGCTTGAGGCGAGCACCCGGCAGACTCGTTTATTACAGTTAATACAACAGCTTATATAGCCAAGACCAGCCAATCTGGTCAAGGGGTGGTCTATACCCCAACCAATCACAGCCTGTTGCCAGGCAGTTTCCAGAGCCATCCAATCACAGCCTGTCGGAAGGCAGTTTCAAATCCATCCAATCACAGCCTGTCGCCAGGCAGTTTCCAGAACCATCCAATCACAGCCTGTCCATGCCTTCAGGAACTCCTAGAACCAGAATGTTAGGTTTTTTAATAGTATCCTGTAGATTCCCGACAATATTTTTTAGATTTCTAATTTCTTCTTCTTTTCTTGATTTGCCTGTTTCCTCTCCTGTTCTCTGTCTTCTAAGTCTGATATTCTCTCTTCTGCTTCGCCCATTCTGTTTTTAAGGCTCTCTAATATGTTTGTCATTTGATCTATTGAATTCTTCATTTCATTATGATTTCTCGCCACTATCACAGTTTCTTGTTCTACTAGTTGTGTCATTTCATTTTGATTCCTCCTTAATATTTCATTTTCAAGAGAGAGATTTTCTATCTTGTCCATTAAAGATTTCTGTAGTTCAAGAATTTGTTTTTGAGAACTTCTTAATGTTCTTATTAATTTTTTGAGTTCTGCTTCTTGCATTTCTTCGATCTCATCATCTTCATAATCTTGAATTGGGGTGTCTTTTTCATTTGGGGGCGTCATAGTGTCTTCCTTGTTCTTGTTAGCTTGGTTTTTGCGTTTGTTGTTTGGCATGTTGGAGATATTTGCTTTCTTCACTGTGGTGTTTTTTCTTGTTACACTATGGCTCTATATTAAGTGGACTGTCTGCTTTCGGTGGAGCCTTAGAGGCTTGAGATGAGTGTGGCCTGAGAGCTGTGTTTGATTCCTCAGGGTTGAGGGTGTGTCAAAGATGACACTCCCAGGTTAGGCATGGTAAATCTCTCTCTCTCTTTTTTTGATTCAAAAGGGAAGTGATTCCGCACAGCTGAACGTAATTGGAGGTAGTTAGCAGGCAAATGATATACCCCCAGGAGCCAGAGATCAGAAGCTCTTTCCCAAGGACCATACAGGGAATCTCTGCTGCCCTCGGTGTGGGCTCCAATTCTCCTGCAGTCTCCCACTGGGTTGCCAAGTTAGATGCTAATCTCCTGTTATTTCACCCCTCCCCCCATAGTCAGGTTTTTCTGCTAGGCTCAGGGCCACTGCAGACCTGAGGTCACCCTGGTTATGACATATGTCCAAAATGGCTCCTGCTCTTTGTCTTGCTAGCCTTTGAGAGGTGAGGGGAGAGAGAGAAACTCGTGTCCGTATCGGTCACTTTTTTTTTTTTCTCTCTCTTCTAGTTAGCCTGGTGAATTTTTGCCCACGGAGTTTCAAGCCTCATTCCCTCTAGTCTCCTCTTTCCGCTTGCCCGCTGGTTTCTCAGGCTATTAAGGTTCGGCTCACCTCGCGTTCCAGTGCTGGTGTGTTGAGTCTGCTGCTGGTGTCCCAAACTTGGGCTCCCACACTCTCCTCGCAGGTCCACTGTGAATCACTAGTTCCAGAACAGTTTCCTCTGCTGTTTCTTCACCTACTCTTCCTTGACCCTGAAGTATCTCCACTTTTATGAAACTGAGTCTTGCCGAACAACCAATGTGCTCCTTTCCTATTCCACCATCTTTCCACTCTCCAGGGAACATTTAATTTTCTGCCTGGAAACACTAATTGGTTCATCATGGGGACACCAGCTGTACACATTCGTATTTTTAGGGAGAAAGCTAGAGGAACTGCCTCAAACAAACATGATGTTTCTCTTTGTATAGATTACATTTGATGCAATTGCCTAACGAAAAGACTTTGATTTTCTCCAAAACCATTTTTACTGTGATTTTCTTGGGCCTTGGCATACGAATTCCACACCAGTTTGTCCGGATATGACTGGATGAAACCGGAAATATCCGGTTTTGTGTTGGCTAACTCAATCCCAGATATTGCTACAGCCTCTGTGTTTCTTTTTTCTGGATATTACCAATGGACTTTATTGTTTTGAATGTTTTTTATTGGGGAATATTTTATTTTGAAATTGCATACAGTAATTGGTTCCACATGGAGACACCAGCTCTACATATTCGTATTTTCCAGGGAGTAAGCTAGAATAACTGCGGCAAACAAACATGATATTTCTGTTTGTATAGATGACATTTTATGCGCTTGCCTAATGAAAAGACTTTGCTTTTCTCCAAAACCATTTGTACTGTGATTTTCTCTGTCCATTGCATAAAAATTCCAAACAACTTTTTCCGGATATCGCTGGATGAAACCAGAAATATCCGGTTGTGTTTCTGCTAACTCAATCCGAAATATTGTGAAAGCCTCTGTGTTTGTGTTTTCTGGATATTATCGATGGACTTTATTGTTTTGAATGTTTTTATCAGGGAACATTTAATTTTGTACCGTTGAAACACTAATTGGTTCATCATGGGGACAACAGCTCTACACATTTGTATTTTTATGGAGAAGTCTTGAGGAACTGCGGCAAACAAACATGATGTTTCTGTTTGTATCATTGGCATTTGATGCACTTGCCTAACGAAAAGACTTTGCTTTTCTCCAAACCATTTTTACTGTGATTTTCTCGTTCCATTAAACACGAATTCCAAACCAGCTTGTCCGGACATAACTGATTGAAACCGGAAATATCCGGTTTTGTTTTGGCTAACTGAATCCCAGATATTGGTACAGCCTCTGTGTTTGTGTTTTCTGGATATTATCGATGGACTTTATTGTTTTGAATGCTTTTTATCGGGGAATATTTTATTTTGAGCTTGGATTCAGTAATTGGTTCCACATGGAGACACCAGCTCTACCTATTTGTATTTTCTAGGGAGAAAGCTAGAGGGACTGCGGCAAACAAACTTGATATTTCTGTTAGTATCGATGACATTTTATGCACTTGCCTAACGAAAAGACTTTGCTTTTCTCCAAAACCATTTTTATGTGATTTTCTCGGTACATTGCATACGAATTCCACAGAAGTTTGTCCGGATATGACTGGATGAAACTGCAAATATCCGGTTTTGTTTTGCCTAACTCAATCCGAATTATTGTGATAGCCTCTGTGTTTGTGTTTTCTGGATATTATCGAAGTACTTTATTATTTTGCATGTTTTTATCAGGGAACATTTAATTTTGTACCGTAGAAACACTAATTGGTTCATCATGGGTACACCAGTTCTACACATTCATATTTTCAAAGGAGAAAGCTAGAGGAAGTGCGACAAAGAAACATGATATTTCTGTTTGTATCGATGACATTTTAAGCACTTTCCTAAAAAAAAGACTTTGCTTTTCTCCAAAACCATTTTTAATGTGATTTTCTCGGTCCATTGCATACGAATTCCACAGCAGTTTGTCGGGATATGACTGGATGAAACCGGAAATATCCGGTTTTGTTTTGGCTAAAGCAATCCCAGATATTGCTACAGCCTCTGTGTTTGTGTATTCTTGATATTATCCACAGACTTTATTGTTTTAAATGTTTTTTATCAGGGAACATTTAATTTAGTGCTTGGAAACACTAATTGGTTCCACATGGAGACACCAGCTCTACATATTTGTATTTTTTAGGGAGAAAGCTAGAGGAACTGCCACAAGCATACATGATATTTCTGTTTGTATAGCTGAAATTTTATCTACTTCCCTAATGAAAAGACTTTGCTTTTCTCCAAAAACATTTTTACTGTGATTTTCTCGGTACATTGCATACGAATTCGACACCACTTTGTCCAGATATGACTGGATGAAAACAGAAATATGCGGTTGTGTTTGGGCTTACTCAATCCGAAATAGTGTGAAAGTTTCTGTGTTTGTGTTTTCTGGATATTATTGATGGACTTTATTGTTTTGAATATTTTTATCAGGGAACATTAAATTTTGTATCGTAGAAACACTAATTGGTTCGTCATGGGACACCAGCTCTACACATTCATATTTTCTGGGAAAAATGCTAGAAGAACTGTGACAAACTAACATGATACTTCTGTTTGTCTAGATGACATTTTATGCACTTGCCTAATGAAAAGACTTTGCTTTTCTCCAAAACCATTTTTAATGTGATTTTCTCAGTCCATTGCATACTAATTCCACACCAGTTTGTCCGGATATGACTGGATGAAACCCCAAATATCCGGTTGTGTTTTTGCTAACTCAATCCGAAATAATGTGAAAGCCTCTGTGTTTGTGTTTTCTGGATATTATCAATGGACTTTATTGTTTTGAATGTTTTTATCAGGGAACATTTAATTTTGTGCAGTAGAAACACTAATTGGTTCATCATGGGGACACCAGTTCTACACATTCGTATTTTCAAAGGAGAAAGCTAGAGGAACTGCGGCAAACACACATGATATTTATGTTTGTATAGATGACATTTTAAGCACTTGCCTAAAAAAAAGACTTTGCTTTTCTCCAAAACCATTTTTAATGTGATTTTCTCGGTCCATTGCATACGAATTCCACAGCAGTTTGTCGGGATATGACTGGATGAAACCGGAAATATCCGGTTTTGTTTTGGCTAAAGCAATCCCAGATATTGCTACAGCCTCTGTGTTTGTGTATTCTTGATATTATCCACAGACTTTATTGTTTTTAATTCTTTTTATCAGGGAACATTTAATTTCATTCTTGGAAAGAATAATTGGTAACATGGCAACACCATCTCAACATATCCGTATTTTCTAGGGAGAAAGCTAGAGGAACTGCGGCAAACAAACATGATATTTCTGTTTGTATAGATGACATTTTGTGCACTTGCCCAACGAAAAGACTTTGCTTTTCTCCAAAATAATTTTTACTGTGATTTTCTCGGTCCATTGCATACGAATTCCACACCACTTTGTCAGGATATGACTGGATGAAACCAGAATTATCCGGTTGTGTTTAGGCTAACTGAATCCAAAATATTGTGAAAGCCTCTGTGTTTGTGTGTTCTGGATATTGTCGATGGACTTTATTGTTTTGAATGTTTTTATTAGGGAACATTTAATTTTGTACCGTTGAAACACTAATTGGTTCATCATGGGGACACCAGCTCCGCACATTCTTATTTTTTAGCGAGAAAGCTAGAGAAACTGCGACCAACAAACATCAGATTTCTGTTAGTATAGATGTCATTTTATGCACTTGCCTAACGAAAACACTTTGCTATTTCCAAAAAAATTTTTACTGTGATTTCCTCATTCCATTGCATACGAATTCCAAACCAGTTTGTCCAGATATGACTGGATGAAACCGCAAATATCTGGTTTTGTTTTGGCTAATGCAATCCCAGATATTGCTACAGCCTCTGTGTTTGTGTATTCCTGATATTATCCACAGACTTTTTTGTCTTGAAATTTTTTTATCAGGGAACATTTAATTTCGTACTTGGAAATACTAATTGGTTCCACATGGCGACACCAGCTCTACACATTCGTATTTTCTAGGGAGAAAGCTAGAGGAACTGCGGCAAACAAACATGATATTTCTGTTTGCATCGATGACATTTTATGTACTTTTCTAACGAAAAGACTTTTGTTTTCTACAAAATCATTTTTCTGCGATTTTCTCAGTGCATTGCAAATGAATTCCCAACCACTTTGTCCGAATATGACTAGATGAAACCAGAAATATCTGGTTGTGTTTTGGCTAATTCAATCCGAAATATTGTGAAAGCCTCTGTGTTTGTGTGTTCTGGATATTATCAATGGACTTTTTTGTTTTGAATATTTTTATCAGGGAACATTTCATTTTGTACCGTTGAAATACTAATTGGTTCATCTTGGGGACACCAGCTCCGCACATTCTAATTTTCTAGGGAGAAAGCTAGAGGAACTGCGGCAAACAAACATAATATTTCTGTTTGTATAGATGACATTTAATGCAGTTGCCTAATGAAAAACTTTGCTTTTCTCCAAAAGATTTATACTCTTATTTTCTCGGTCCATTGCATGCGAATTACACACCAGTTTGTCAGGATATGACTGGATGAAACCAGAAATATCCGGTTGTGCTTTGGCTAACTCAATCAGAAATATTGTGAAAGTTTCTGTGTTTGTGTTTTCTGGATATTATCGATGGACTTTATTGTTTTGAATGTTTTTATCAGGGAACATTTCATTTTGTACCATAGACACACTAATTGGTTCATCATGGGGACACGAGTTCTACACATTCGTATTTTCTAGGGAGAATGCTAGAGGAACTGCGGCACACAAACATGATATATCTGTTTGTATAGAAGGCATTTTCTGCACTTGCCTAACGAAATACTTTGCTTTTCTCCAAAACCATTTGTACTGTGATTTTTTCGGTCCATTGCCTATGAATTCCACTCCAGTTTGTCTGGATATGACTGGATGAAACCGGAAATATCCGGTTTTGTTTTGGCTAACTCAATCCCAGATATTGCTACAGCCTCTGTGTTTGTCTTTTCTGGATATTATCAATGGCCTTTATTGTTTTGAATGTTTTTTATCAGGGAACATTTTATTTTGAGCTTGGATACAGTAATTGGTTCCACATGGAGACACCAGCTCTACACATTCGTATTTTCTAGGGAGAAAGCTGGAGGAACTCCGGCAAACAAACCTGATATTTCTGTTTGTATCGATGACATTTTATGTACTTGCCTAACGAAAAGCCTTTGCTTTTCTCCAAAACCTTTTTTACTCTGATTTTCTCGGTCCATTGCATACGAATTCCACACCACTTTGTCCGCATATTGTTGCCATTGATTTCTCTACAATGTTGCAGTGGGTTCCTTTCTGAGAAGAGCAGCGTGGTGGGGGCAAGTGGTGCGGAGTCAACATACAGACCCCGGGAGCCAGGTGATAGCAGGCTTGAGGCAAGCAGCCGGCAGACTCATTTATTACAGTTGATACAACAGCTTATATAGCCAAGACCAGCCAATCTGGTCAAGGGGCGGTCTATACCCCAACCAATCACAGCCTGTTGCCAGGCAGTTTCCAGAGCCATCCAATCACAGCCTGTTGCCAGGCAGTTTCCAGAGCCATCCAATCACAGCCTGTCACCAGGCAGTTTCCAGAGCCATCCAATCACAGCCTGTAGCCAGGCAGTTTCAAAGCCATTCCTGACTAACTGATGCTCGCTTGTAAGTGGCCACCTTCGCATGGCCTTCTCATTCCACTACATTTCCCCCTTTTTGTTTATTTTTGAGCAACGGGAGGCATGATTCTTGGCCATACCATTGTTGACCCCGTTTCCATGTGGTCTCCGTACGCAGCTGTGCCTGTCTTAGGTTGTCCCCCAGGGGATCTTACCCATGATTGACTAACCAGCGCTCAAATCAAGAGACCACAGGATTACTTGCTCAGATAGGAGTAGGAATGAGGAATAATGGTTATCAGAAATGGCATGACCGCACACAGGCTGTGGGCCATTTGAGTAGCTGACCAGAGCTAGTGGGGTATACAACAGTAACAGATATGGCTTTGGGCAGTTTCTCAGGGTAGGATGATAGGGCAGGTGCATCTGCTAACAAGGCGGATTCTCGGTCTTGTTCAGCTGGTTCTGGTTGGCTGTCAGTTGCAGGCTTGATGTTTCTGGCTGGTACCCAAATGGGCTGTTCCGCATGCTCTGGAAAGACACAAGCATATCCTCGACCTTTGGTTAATAGAAGCCTTTTTACAGGCATTGGAATCCAGGGCCTGAATTTTGCGTACACTTCGACATTAATAGCAAACATGCTGATGGCATGGGGTCTAGCAGCTGCCCTGAGAGATTGGGGTATCCGAGTACTGCCACAAATGTGGGGATCCTCACGGGGTGCAGATGGGATTACCTCGAATGAGTTGTCTAGAGGTCCTCTTAGTTCATCCCACGGGTATGTGGGGGGTGGCTGACTAGGCATTGCTACCTTGTTTGCTACGTTGTTTTATTCACTGTTGGAGTTCTCCCTCCCTAAGTCAGCAACCGTTGTCTGTGAGACAGGGACCTGGAGTGTCAGGCTCCTATCACTCACAGATTCACTATCTTTGATAATCCGCAGAGGATTCTGAGAGTGGGGTATCTTTCCCATATCGGAGCGCTTAAGAGCGGCACGGTACGCCAACTCTAGCCAAAGGAAAGACACGTATAGCACTGCTACCGTAACAAAGCAAATTCCTAGCACCTCAACTGTGGATGGCATTTTGCAGGGGGTTTCCCTATGCTAGACAAACAGATAGTGGTGTATCAGATCGTACGTATGCCTTGTGCTTAGTGGGGGACTTCCTTGATTCGTTAGGTCAAGGCCGTATGCCCACACGGTGTCTCCGGAGCGTCACCTCTCTCGAGTGAGGGAAGATGACTTGGTTCCGAATTCTGGGATGATCAGTCCCTTATGTGAATTCGCCGGGCGAACCGAAAGTAAAAGGAGGAGCCGAGAAGCGATGTACGCTTCAGGGCGGTGTGTGCTAACCTGGGGTCACTTAGACCGAGGACAAGGACAAGGAAAGGGGCGTAGGAGGGGGTTCTGTGCTCACCCTCACAGAACCAAACAGCACACAAAACACCGAGGGGCCTACTTGCCGAAATCTAGGGGGGACCTCGCCGAGTCCGACACACTGTCTCTTTCTCAGTCACGTTGGCGCGCCAGATGTTGCAGTTGATTTCTCCACAATGTTGCAGTGGGTTCGTTTCTGAGAAGAGCAGCGTGGTGGGGGCAAGAGGAGCGGAGTCAACACACAGACCCCGGGAGTCCGGTGAGAGCAGGCTTGAGGCGAGCACCCGGCAGACTCGTTTATTACAGTTAATACAACAGCTTATATAGCCAAGACCAGCCAATCTGGTCAAGGGGTGGTCTATACCCCAACCAATCACAGCCTGTTGCCAGGCAGTTTCCAGAGCCATCCAATCACAGCCTGTCGGAAGGCAGTTTCAAATCCATCCAATCACAGCCTGTCGCCAGGCAGTTTCCAGAACCATCCAATCACAGCCTGTAGCCAGGCAGTTTCAAAGCCATTCCTGACTAACTGACGCTCGCTTGTAAGTGGCCACCTTCGCATGGCCTTCTCATTCCACTACAGGATATGACAGGATGAAACCAGAAATATCCGGTTGTGCTTTGGCTAACACAATCCGAAATATTGTGAAAGCATCTGTGTTTGTGTTTTCTGGATATTATCGATGGACTTTATTGTTTTGAATGTTTTTATCAGGGAACATTTAATATTGTACCTTTGAAACACTAATTGGTTCATCATAGGGACACCAGCTCTACACATTCGTATTTTCTAGGGAGAAAGCTACAGGAACTGCGGCAAACAAACATGATATTTCTGTTTGTATAGATGACATTTTATGCACTTGCCTAACGAAAAGACTTTGATTTCTCCAAAACCATTTTTACTGTGATTTTCTCGGTCCATTGCATATGAATTCCACACCACTTTGTCCGGATATGAATGGATGAAACCAGAAATATCCGGTTGTGTTTTGGCTAACTCAATCTGAAATATTGTGAAAGTTTCTGTGTTTGTGTTTTCTGTATATTATCGATGGACTTTATTGTTTTGAATGTTTTTATCAGTGAACATTTAATTTCATTCTTGGAATCACTAATTGGTTCCACATGGCAACACCAGCTCTACACATTCGTATTTTCTAGGTAGAAAGTTAGAGGAACTGTGGCTTACAAACAATACATTGTTTGTATAGATGACATTTTATGCAGTTGCCTAACGAAAAGATTTTGCTTTTCTTCAAAACATTTTTTACTGTGATTTTCTCGGTCCATTGCATATGAATTCCACACCAGTTTTTCCAGACATGACTGGATGAAACAAGAAATATCCAGTTGTGTTTTGGCTAACTCAATCCGAAATATTGTGAAAGCCTCTGTGTTTGTGTTCTCTGGATATTATCGATGGACTTTATAGTTTTGAATTTTTTTATCAGGGAACATTTAATTTTGTACCGTTGAAACACTAATTGGTTCATCATGGGGACACCAGCTCTACACATTCGTATTTTCTAGGGAGAAAGCTAAAGGAACTGAGGGAAACAAACATGATATTTCTGTTTGTAGAGATGACATTTTATGCACTTGCCTAACGAAAAGACTTTGCTTTTTTTCTCCAAAACCATTTTTACTCTGATTTTCTCAGTCAATTGCATACGAATTCCACACCATTTTGTCCGGATATGACTGTATGATACCGGAAATATCCAGTTGTGTCATGGCTAACTCAATCCAGATATTGCTGCAGCCTGTGTTTGTGTATTCCTGATATTATCCACGGACTTTATTATTTTGATTTTTTTTAATCAGGGAACATTAAATTTTGGGCTTGGAAACACTAATTGGTTCCACATGGAGACAAAAGCTCTACACATTCGGATATTCCAGGGAGAAAGCTAGAGTAAATGCGACAAACAAACATGATATTTCCATTTGTATAGATGACATTTTATGCACTTGCCCAATGAAAAGCCTTTGCTTTTCTCCAAAACCATTTTTGCTCTGATTTTCTCGGTCCATTGCACACGAATTCCACACCAGTTTGTCCGGATATGACTGGATGAAACCGTTAATTTCCGTTTTTGTTCTTGCTAACTCAATCCCAGATAATGCTACAGCCTCTGTGTTAGTGTTTTCTGGATATTATCAATGGACTTTATTGTTTTGAATGTTTCTTTATCGGGGTACATTTTATTTTGAGCTTGGATACAGTAATTGATTCCACATGGAGACACCAGCTCTACATATTCATATTTCCTAGGGAGAAAGCTAGATTAACTGCTGGAGGGAAACATGTTATTTCTGTTTGTGTAGATGACATTTTATGCACTTGCCTAACGAAAAGACTTTGCTTTTCTCCAAAACCATTTTAACTCTGATTTTCTCGGTCCATTTTATACAAATTCCACACCACTTTGTCCGGATATGACTGGATGAAACCAGAAATATCCAGTTGTGTTTTGGCTAACTCAATCCAAAATATTGTGAAAGTTTCTGTGTTTGTGTTTTCCGGATATTATCGATGGACTGTATTGTTTTGAATGTTTTTATCAGGGAACATTTCATTTTGTACCATAGAAACACTAATTGGTTCATCATGGGTACACCAGCTCTATATATTCGTATTTTCTAAGGAGAAAGCTAGAGGAACTGTGCAAACAAACATGATATTTCTGTTTGTATAGATGACATTTTATGCACTTGCCTAACGAAAAGACTTTCATTTCTCCAAAACCATTTGTACTGTGATTTTCTCGGTCCATTGCATACGAATTCCACACCAGTTTCTCCGGATATGACTGGATGAAACCGGAAATATCAGATCTGTTTTAGCTAACTCAATCCCAGATATTGCTACAGCCTCTGTGTTTGTGTTTTCTGGATATTATGGATGGACTTTATTGTTTTGGATGTTTTTATCAGGGAACATTTAATTTTGTACCGTTGAAACACTAATTGGTTCATCATGGGTACACCATCTCTGCACATTCGTATTTTCTAGGGAGAAAGCTAGAGGAACTGCGGCAAACAAACATGATATTTCTGTTTGTATCGATGACATTTTATGCACTTGCCTAATGAAAAGACTTTGCTTTTCTCCAAAACCATTTCACTCTGATTTTCTCGGTCCATTGCATACGAAATCCCCACTAGTTTGTCCGGATATGACTGAAGGAAACCGGACATATCAGGTTTTGTTTTGGCTAATGCAATCCCAGATACTGCTACAGCCTCTGCGTTTGTGTATTCCTGATATTATCCACGGACTTTATGTTTTTTTTTATTAAACTTTTATTTAATGAATATAAATTTCCAAAGTATAGCTTATGGGTTACAATGGCTTCCCCCCTCGCACAACTTCCCTCCCGCCCGCAACCCTCCCCCCTCCCGCTCCCTCTCCCCCTCCATTCGTGTAAAGATTCATTTTCAATTCTCCCTACATACAGAAGATCAGTTTAGTATACATTAGGTAAAGACTTCAACATTTTGCCCACATAGCAACACCAAGTGAAAAAACTACCATTGGATTACTAATTATAGCATTAAATAGCAATGTACAGCACATTAAAGACAGAGATCCTACATAATTTTTTTCAAATTAATTAATTTTCTATGCCATTTCCATTTTAACACCAGGTTGTTTTTTTTTTCCTTTTTTTTTCGTTTCCAATTCTCTTTATATACAGAAGATCACTTCAGTCTATAATTAGCAAAGACCTCATCAGTCTGCGCCCACACAGAAACGCAAAGTATAAAAATATTGTTTCAGTACCAGTCATAGCATCCCTTGGCTTTAGACGACACATTAGGGACAGATCCCACATGGGGTGTAAGTACACAGTGACTCCTGTTGCTGACTTAACAATTTGACACTCCTGTTCATGGCGTCAGTAATCTCCCTAGGCTCTAGTCATGAGTTGCCAGGGCTATGGAAGCCTTTAGAGTTCGCTGACTTTGATCTTATTCCGATAGGGTCATAGTCAAAGTGGAGGCTCTCTCCTCCCTTCGGAGAAGGGCACCTCCTTCTTTGATGGCCCCGTTCTTTCCACTGGGATCTCACTCACAGAGATCTTTCATTCAGGTCTTTTTTTTTTCCCATGATATCTTGGCTTTCCATGCCTGCTATACTCTCATGGGCTCTTCGGCCAGATCTGAATGCCTTGAGGGCTGATTCTGAGGCCAGAGTGTTGTTTAGGACATCTTCCATTCTATGAGTCTGCTGTGTATCCCACTTCCCATGTTGGATCTTTCTCTCCCTTTTTGATTCTATCAGTTAGTATTAGCAGATACTTGTCTTGTTTGTGTGATCTCCTTGACTCTTAGAGCTATCAATTGTGAGCTGAAATTGATCACTTGGACCAGTGCGATGGCATTGGTACATGCCATCTTGATGGGATTGTGCTGGAATCCCCTGGCACTTTTCTAACTCCACCATTTGCGGCCAGTCCGATTGAGCATGTTCCAAATTGTTCATCTCCTCCCTCTCTTTTTCCACTCTTAGATTTAACAGGGATCTCTTTTCAGTTAAATTTAAACACCTAAGAATAATTGTGTGCCAATTACTGAGTTCAACCAATAGTACTAGAACAACAACAATAACAACAAATACTAAAAAGGATAAAGTATTACATTGTACATCTAAAGTCAGGACAGGAGCTGATCAGTTCATTGTTGCTTATTGTGTCCATTTCATTTAACAGGTTTCCCCTTTGGCGCTCAGTTGTCACCGATCAGGGAAAACAAATGATATTTTTCTCTTTGGGACTGGCTTAATTCACTCAGCATGATGTTTTCCAGATTGCTCCATCTTGTTGCAAATGACTGGGTTTCGTTGTTTCTTACTGCTGCATAGAGGTGAGGGGAGAGAGAGAAACTCGTGTCCGTAGGGTCACCTATTTTTTTTCCTCTCTCTCTTCAAACGGAGTTTCAAGCCTCATTCCCTCTAGTCTCCTCTTTCCGCGTGCCCGCTGGTTTCTCGGGCTATTAAGGTTATGCTCACCTCGCGTTTGTGTAGATGACATTTTATGCACTTCCCTAACGAAAAGACTTTGCTTTTCTCCAAAATGATTTTAACTCTGATTTTCTCGGTCCATTGCATACGAATTCCTCACCAGCTTGTCCGGATATGAATGGATGAAACCGGACATATCCAGTTGTGTTTTGGCTAACTAATCCGAAATATTGTGATAGCCTCTGTGTTTGTGTTTTCTGGATATTATCGATCGGCTTTATTGTTTGAATGTTTTTATCAGGGAACAAATTTAATTTGTACCGTTGAAACACTAATTGGTTCATCATGGGCACACCAGTTCTACACATTCGTATGTTCTAGGTAGAAAGCTTGAGGAACTTCAGCAAACAAACATCATATTTCTGTTTGTATAGATGACATTTTATTCACTTGCCTAACGAAAAAACTTTGCTTTTCTAGAAAACCATTTTTACTGTGATTTTCTCGGTCCATTGCCTACGAATTCCACAACAGTTTGTCCGGATATGACTGGATGAAACCGGAAATACCCGGGTTTGTCTGGCTAACTCAATCCCAGATATAGCTACAGCTTCTATGTCTTTTTTTCTGTATATTATCAATGGACTTTATTGAATTGAATGTTTTTTATCAGGGAACATTTTATTTTAGGCTTGGATATAGTAATTAGTTCCACGTGGAGACATCAGCTCTACACATTCATATTTTCTAGGGAGAAAGCTAGGGGAACTGCGGCAAACAAGCATTTTTTCTGTTAGTATCGATAACATTTTATGCACTTGCCTAACGAGAACACTTTCCTTTTCTCCAAAACCATTTTTACTGTGATTTTCTCGGTCCATTGCATACGAATTCCACACCACATTGTCCGGATATGACTGGATGAAACAGGAAATATCCGGTTGTGTATTGGCTAACTCAATCTGAAATATTGTGAAAGCCTCTGTGTTTGTTTTTTCTGCATATTATAAATTACTTTATTGTTTTGAATGTGTTTTTATCAGGGAACATTTTATTTTGAGCTTGGATACAGTAATTGGTTACACATGGAGACACCAGCTCTACACATTCGTATTTCCTGGGAGAAAGCTCGAGGACTGCGGCAAACAAACATGATATTTCTGTTTGTATAGATGACATTTTAAGCAATTGCCTAACGAAAAGACTTTGCTTTTCTCCAAAACCATTTTTACTGTGATTTTCTCGGTCCATTGCATATGAATTCCACACCACTTTGTCCGGATATGAATGGATGAAACCAGAAATATCCGGTTGTGTTTTGGCTAACTCAATCCGAAATATTGTGAAAGCCTCTGTGTTTGTGTTTTCTGGATATTATCGATGGACTTTATTGTTTTGATTGTTTTCATCAGGGAGCATTTCATTTTGTACCATTGAAACACTAATTGGTTCATCAGGGGACACCACCTCTACATATTCGTATGTTCTAGGGAGAAAGCTAGAGGAACTGCGGCAAACAAACATGATATTTCTGTTTATATAGATGACATTTTATGCACTTGCCTAATGAAAGACTTTGCTTTTCTCCAAAACCATTTTACTCTGATTTTCTCGTTCCATTGCATATGAATTCCACACCACTTTGTCCAGATATGACTGGATGAAACCGGAAATATCCGGTTGTGTTTTCCCTAACTCAATCAGAAATATTGTGATAGCCTCTGTGTTTGTGTTTTCTGGATATTATCGATGGACTTTATTGTTTTGAATGTTTTTTTTTATCAGGGAACATTAAATTTTGTGCTTTTAATCACTAATTGGTTCCACATGGAGACACAAGCTCTACACATTTGTATTTTCTAGGGAGATAGCTAGAGGAACTGCGGCAAACACACATGATATTTCTGTTTGTATAGATGGCATTTGATGCACTTGCCTAATGAAAAGACATGGTTTTTCTCTAAAACAAATTTTACTGTAATTTTCTCGGTCAATTGCATACGAATTCCACAGCACTTTTTTGGATATGACTGGATGAAACCGGAAATATCCGGTTTTGTTTTGGCTAACTAAACCCCAGATATTGCTACAGCCTCTGTGTTTGTTTTTTCCTGATATTATCCATGGACTTTATTGGTTTGAATGGTTTTTTTACGGGAACATTTTATTTTGTGCTTGGAAACACTAATTGGTTCATCATGCAGACACCAGCTCTACACATTCGTATTTTCTAGGGAGAAAGCTCGAGGAACTGTGGCAAACAAACATGATACTTCTGTTTGTATCGTTGACATTTTATGCACTTGATAACGAAAAAACTTTGCTTTTCTCCAAAACCATTTTTAGTGTGATTTTCTTGGTCCATTGCATACGAATTGCACACCACTTTTCCAGATATGACTGGATGAAAACGGAAATATCCGGTTTTGTCCTGGCTAATTCAATCCCAGATATTGCTACAGCCTCTGTGTTTGTGTTTTCCTGATATTATACACGGACTTTATTGGTCTGAATATTTTTTATCAAGGAACATTTAATTTTGTGCTGTGAAACATTAATTGGTTCCACATGCAGACACATGCTCTACAAATTCCTATTTTCTAAGGAAAAAGCTAGAGGAACTGCGGCAAACAAACATGATATTTCTGTTTGTATACATGACATTTTATGCATTTGCCTAACGAAAAGACTTTGCTTTTCTCCAAAACCATTTTTACTGTGATACTCGGTCCATTGCATACGAATTCCAAACCACTTTGTCCGCATATTACTGGATGAAATCAGAAATATCAGGTTGTGTTTGGCTAACTCAATCCGAAATATTGTGATAGATTCTGTGTTTGTGTTTTTCTTATATTATCCAAGGACTTTATTTTTTTGAAATTTTTTTATCAGGGAACATTTAATTTTGTGTTGCAAACACTAATTGGTTCCACATGGAGACACAAGATCTACACATTCGTATTTTCTAGTGAGAAAGCTAGAGGAACTGCGGCAAACAAACATGATATTTCTGTTTATACAGATGACATTTTATCTGCTTGCCTAATGAAAAAACTTTGCATTTCTCCAAAAAAAATTTTACTGTGAATTTCTCTGACCATTGCATATGATTTCCACAACAGTTTGTCCGGATATGCCTGAATGAAACCGGAAATAACCGGTTTTGTTTTGGCTAACTCAATCCCAGATATTGCTACAGCCTCTGTGTTTGTGTATTCCTGATATTATCCACGGACTATATTTTTTGAATGTTTTTTTTTTTGAGGGAACATTTAATATTGTGCTTGGAAACACTAATTGGTTCCGCATGGAGCCCCCAGCTCTACACATTCGTATTTTCTAAGGAGAAAGCTGGAGGAACTGCGGCAAACAAACATGATATTTCTGTTTGTATAGATGACATTTTATGCACTTGCCTAATGAAAAGACTTTGCTTTTCTACAAAACCATTTGTACTGTGATATTCTCGGTCCACTGCATACGAATTCCACACCACATTGTACAGATACGACTGGATGAAACCAGAAATATCCGGTTGTGTTTTGTCTAACTCAGTCCAAAATATTGTGAAAGCCTCTGTGTTTCTTTTCTGGATATTAAGAATGGACTTTATTGTTTTGAATGTTATTAATACGGGATATTTAATTTTGTGCAGTAGAACACTCATTGGTTCCACAGCTCTACACATTCGTATTTTCTAGTGAGAAAGCTAGAGGAATTGCGACAAACAAACATGATATTTCTGTTTGTATAGATGACATTTTATGCACTTGCCTAACGAAAAGACTTTGTTTTCTCCAAAACCAATTTTCTGTGATTTTCTGGGTCCATTGCATACAAATTGCACACCACTTTGTCCAGATATGACTGGATGAAACCAGAAATATACAGTTTTGTTTTGGCTAACTCAATCCAAAATATTGCTACAGCCTCGTTGTTTGTGTTTTCTGGATATAATCAACGGGCTTATTGTTTTGAATATTTTTATCAGGGAACATTTAATTTTGTATCGTTGAAACACTAATTGGTCCACCATGGGAACACCAGCTCTACACATTCGTATTTTCTAGGGAGAAAGCTAGAGGAACTGCGGCATACACACATGATATTTCTGTTAGTATCAATGACATTTTAAGCAATTGCCTAACGAAAAGACTTTGCTTTTCTCCAAAACCATTTTTACTGTGATTTTCTCGGTCCATTGTATACGAATTCCACAGAAGTTTGTCCGGATATGACTGGATGAAACCAGAAATATCCGTTTTTGTTTTGGCTAACTCAATCCGAAATATTGTGAAACCTCTGTGTTTGTGTTTTCTGGATATTATCGATGGTCTTTATTGTTTTGAATATTTTTATCAGGGAACATTTAATTTTGTACCGTTGAAACACTATTTGGTTCATAATGGGAACACCAGCTCTACACATTCATATTTTCTAGGGAGAAAACTAGAGGGACTACGGGAAACAAACATGATATTTCTGTTTGTATAGATGACATTTTATGCACTTGCCTAACGAAAAGACTTTGCTTTTCTCCAAAACCATTTGTACTGTGATTTTCTCGGTCCATTGCATACGAATTCCACACCAGTTTGTCCGGATATGACTGGATGAAACCGGAAATATCCGGGTTTGTTTTGGCTAACTCAATCCCAGATATTGCTACACCCTCTGTGTTTGTGTTTTCTGGATATTATCCAGGGACTTTATTGTTTTCAATGATTTTTATCGGGGAACATTTAATTTTGTGCTTGCAAACACTAATTGGTTCCACATGGAGACAAGAGCTCTACATATTTGTATTTTCTAGGAAGAAAGCTAGAGGAACTGTGGTAAGCAAACATGGTATTTCTCTTTGTGTAGATGATAATTTATCTACTTGGATAACGAAAAGACTTTGCTTTTCTACCACACCATTTTACTGTGATTTTCTCGGTCCATTGCATACGAATTCCACACCAGTTTTTCCATATGACTGGATGAAACCGGAAATATCCGGGTTTGTTCTGGCTAACTCAATCCCAGATATTGGTACAGCCTCTGTGTTTGTGTTTTCCTGTATTATCCACTGACTTTATTTTTTTCAATATTTTTTTATTGGGGAACATTTAATTTGTGCTTGGAAACACTGATTTGTTTCACATGGAGACACAAGCTCTACACAATCGTATTTCTTAGGCAGAAAGCTAGAGGAACTGCGGCAAACTGACATGATATTTCTACTTGTCTAGATTAGATTTTATGCACTTGCCTAATGAAAAGACTTTGCTTTTCTCCTAAACCATTTTTACTGTGATTTTCTTGGTCCATTGCATACGAATTCCACACCACTTTTTCCAGATATGACTGGATGAAACCAGCAATATCCGGTTCTGTTTTGACTAACTAAATCCGAAATATTGTGAAAGCCTCTTTGTTTGTGATTTCTGGATATTATCGATGGACTTTATTGTTTTGAATGTTTTTATCAGGGAACATTTTATTTTGAGCTTAGATACAGTAATTGGTTCCACATGGAGACACCAGCTCTACACATTCATATTTTATAAGGAAAAAGTTAGAGTAACTGTTGCAAACAAACGTGATATTTCTGTTTGTATAGATGACATTTTATGCACTTGCATAATGAAAAGACTTTGCTTTTCTACAAAACCATTTTTACTGTGATTTTCTCTGCCCATTGCATACGAATTCCACACCAGTTTGTCCGGATATGACTGCATGAAACCAGAAATATCCGGTTGAGTTTTGGCAACTGAATCCGAAATATTGTGAAAGCCTCTGTGATTGTGTTTTCTGGATACTATCCATGGACTTTATTGTTTTGAATGTTTTTATCAGGGATCATTTGATTTTGTACCGTAGAACACTAATTGGTTCATCATGTGGACACCAGCTCTACACATTCGTATTTTCTAGGGAGAAAGCTAGAGGAACTGCATCAAACAAACATGGTATTTCGGTTTGCATAGATGACATTTTATGCACTTGCCTAACGAAAAGACTTTGCTGTTCTCCAAAACCATTTTTCCTGTTATTTTCTCGGTCCATTGCATACGAATTCCACACCCATTTCTCCGGATATGACTGGATGAAACCAGAAATATCCAGTTGTGTTTTGGCTAACTCAATCCGAAATATTGTGAGAGCCTCTGTGATTGTGTTTTCTGGATATTATCCATGGACTTTCTGGTTTTGAATGTTTTTATCAGGGAACATTTAATTCTATACCGTAGAAACAGTAATTGGTTCATCATGGGGACACCAGCTCTACACATTCGTATTTTCTAAGGAGAAAGCTAGAGGAACTGCGGCAAACAAACATGATATTTCTGTTTGTCTAGATGACATTTTATGCACTTGCCTAACGAAAAGACTTTGCTTTTCTCCAAAACAATTTTTACTGTGATTTTCTCAATCCATGGACAAAAATTCCACAGCAGTTTCTCCAGATATGACTGGATGAAACCGGAAATATCCGGTTTTGTTTTGGCTAACTCAATCCCTGATATTGCTACAGCCTCTGTGTTTGTGTTTTCTGGATATTATCAATGGACTTTATTGTTTTGAATGTTTTTATCAGGGAACATTTCATTTTGAGCTTGGATACAGTAATTGGTTCCACATGGAGACACTGGTCTACACATTCGTATTTTCTAGGGAGAAAGCTAGAGCAACTGCGGCAAACAAACATGATATTTATGTTTATATAGATAACATTTTATGCAGTTGCCTAAGGAAATGACTTTGCTTTTCTCCAAAACCATTTTCACTGTGATTTTCTCAGTCCATTGCATAAGAATTCCACACCAGTTTGTCGGGATATGACTGGATGAAACGGGAAATATCCGGTTTGTTTTGGCTAATTCATTCCCAGATATTGCTACAACCTCTGTGTTTGTGTATTCCTGATATTATACATGGACCTTATTGCTTTGAATTTTTTTTTTTATCAGGGAACATTTAATTTTGAGCTTGCAAACACTAATTGGTTCCACATGGAGACACCAGCTCTACACATTCATATTTTCTAAGGGGAAAGCTAGAGGAACCGTGGCAAACAAACATGATATTTCTGTTTGTATAGATGACATTTTATGCACGTACCTAACGAAAATAATGCTTTTCTCTAACACCATTTTTACTTTGACATTCTCGGTCCATTACATACAAATTCCATACCACTTTGTCCGGATATGACTGGAAGAAACCAGAAATATCCGGTTGTGTTTTGGCTAACTCAATCCGAAACATTGTGAAAGCCTCTGTGTTTGTGTTTTCTGGATATTATCGAGGGACTTATTGTTTGGAATATATTTATCAGGGAACATTTAATTTTGTACCATTGAAACACTAATTGTCTCATAATGGGAACCTCAGCTCTACACATTCGTATATTCTAGGGAGAAAGCTAGAGGAACTGCGGCAAACAAACATGATATTTCTGTTTATATAGATGACATTTTATCTACTTGCCTAATGAAAAACTTTGCATTTCTCAAAAAAATTTTAACTGTGAATTTCTCGGACCATTGCATATGATTTCCACAACAGTTTGTCCGGATATGCCTGAATGAAACCCGAAATATCTGGTTTTGTTTTGGCTAACTCAATCCCAGATATTGCTACAGCCTCTGTGTTTGTGTATTCCTGATATTATCCACGGACTATATTTTTTGAATGTTTTTTTTTTTGAGGGAACATTTAATATTGTGCTTGGAAACACTAATTGGTTCCGCATGGAGCCACCAGCTCTACACATTCGTATTTTCTAAGGAGAAATCTAGAGGAACTGCGGCAAACAAACATGATATTTCTGTTTGTATAGATGACATTTTATGCACTTGCCTAACGAAACGACTTTGCTTTTCTACAAAACCATTTGTACTGTGATATTCTCGGTCCACTGCATACGAATTCCACACCACTTTGTACAGATATGACTGGATGAAACCAGAAATATCCGGTTGTGTTTTGGCTAACTCATTCCGAAATATTGTGAAAGCCTCTGTCTTTCTTTTCTGGATATTATCGATGGACTTTATTGTTTTGAATGTTTTTAATACGGGAGATTTAATTTTGTGCAGCAGAACACTCATTGGTTCCACATGGGAACTCCAGCTCTACACATTCGTATTTTCTAGTGAGAAAGCTAGAGGAATTGCGACAAACAAACATGATATTTCTGTTTGTATAGATGACATTTTATGCACTTGCCTAACGAAAAGACTTTGCTTTTCTCCAAAACCATTTGTACTGTGATTTTCTCGGTCCATTGCATACGAATTCCACACCAGTTTGTCTGGATATGCCTGCATGAAACTGGAAATATATGGTTGTGTTTTGGCTAACTCAATCCCAGATATTGCTACAGCCTCTGTGTTTGTGTTTTCTGGATATTATCCACGGACTTTATTGTTTTCAATGATTTTTATCGGGGAACATTTAATTTTGTGCTTGGAAACACTAATTGGTTCCACATGGAGACAACAGCTCTACATATTTGTATTTTCTAGGGAGAAAGCTAGAGGAACTGCGGCAAGCAAACATGGTATTTCTCTTTGTGTAGATGACAATTTATCTACTTGCATAACGAAAAGAGTTTGCTTTTCTACCACACCATTTTTACTGTGATTTTCTCGGTCCATTGCATACGAATTCCACACCAGTTTTTCCAGATATGACTGGATGAAACCGGAAATATCCGGGTTTGTTCTGGCTAACTGAATCCCAGATATTGGTACAGCCTCTGTGTTTGTGTTTCCTGTATTATCCACGGACATTATTTTTTTCAATGTTTTTTATCGGGGAACATTTAATTTTTTGCTTGGAAACACTAATTCGTTTCACATGGAGACACAAGCTCTACACATTCGTATTTCTTAGGCAGAAAGCTAGAGGAACTGCGGCAAACAAACATGATATTTCTGCTTGTCTAGATGACATTTTATGCACTTGCCTAATGAAAAGACTTTGCTTTTCTCCTAAACCATTTTTACTGTGATTTTCTCGGTCCATTGCATATGAATTCCACACCAGTTTGTCCGGATATGCCTGAATGAAACCGGAAATATCCGGTTTTGTTTTGGCTAACTCAAACCCAGATATTGCTACAGCCTCTGTGTTTGTGTATTCCTGATATTATCCATGGACTATATTTTTTGAATGTTTTTTTTTGAGGGAACATTTAATATTGTGCTTGGAAACACTAATTGGTTCCGCATGGAGCCACCAGCTCTACACATTCGTATTTTGTAAGGAGAAATCTAGAGAAATTGCGGCAAACAAACATGATATTTCTGTTTGTATAGATGACATTTTATGCACTTGCCTAACGAAAAGACTTTGCTTTTCTACAAAACCATTTGTACTGTGATATTCTCGGTCCACTGCATACGAATTCCACACCACTTTGTACAGATATGACTGGATGAAACCAGAAATATCCGGTTGTGTTTTGGCTAATTCAATCCGAAATATTGCGAAAGCCTCTGTGTTTCTTTTCTGGATATTAAGAATGGACTTTATTGTTTTGAATGTTTTTATCAAGGAACATTTAATTTTGTGCAGTAGAACACTCATTGGTTCCACATGGGAACTCCAGCTCTACACATTCGTATTTTCTAGTGAGAAAGCTAGAGGAATTGCGACAAACAAACATGATATTTCTGTTTGTTTAGATGACATTTTATGCCTAACATGCCTAACGAAAATATGTTGCTTTTCTCCAAAACCAATTTTCTGTGATTTTCTGGGTCCATTGCATACAAATTGCACACCACTTTGTCCAGATATGACTGAATGAAACCAGAAATATACAGTTGTGTTTTGGCTAACTCAATCCAAAATATTGCTACAGCCTCGTTGTTTGTGTTTTCTGGATATAATCAACGGACTTATTGTTTTGAATATTTTTATCAGGGAACATTTAATTTTGTATCATTGAAACACTAATTGGTCCATCATGGGAACACCAGCTCTACACATTCGTATTTTCTAGGGAGAAAGCTAGAGGAACTGCGGCATACACACATGATATTTCTGTTAGTATCAATGACATTTTATGCACTTGCCTAATGAAAAGACTTTGCTTTTCTCCAAAATCATTTTTACTCTGTGTTTATCGGTCATTGCACGCGAATTACAAACCACTTTGTCCAGATATGACTGGATGAAACGAGAAATATCCGGTTGTGTTTTGGGTAACTCAATCCAAAATATTGTGAAAGCCTCTGTGTTTCTGTTTTCTGGATATTATCGATGCACTTTATTGTTTTGAATATTTTTTATCAGGGAACATTTAATTTTGTACCGTTGAAACACTAATTGGTTTCTCATGGGAACACCAGCTCTACACATTCATATTTTCTAGGGAGAAAACTAGAGGAACTGCGGCAAACAAACATGATATTTCTGTTTGTATAGATGACATTTTATGCACTTGCCCAATGAAAAGACTTTGCTTTTCTCCAAAACCATTTGTACTGTGATTTTCTCGGTCCATTGCATACGAATTCCACACCAGTTTGTCCGGATATGACTGGATGAAACCGGAAATATCCGGGTTTATTTTGGCTAACTCAATCCCAGATATTGCTACAGCCTCTGTGTTTGTGTTTTCTGGATATTATCCACGGACTTTATTGTTTTCAATGATTTTTATCGGGGAACATTTAATTTTGTGCTTGGAAACACTAATTGGTTCCACATGGAGACAACAGCTCTACATATTTGTATTTTCTAGGGAGAAAGCTAGAGGAACTGCGGCAAGCAAACATGGTATTTCTCTTCGTGTAGATGACAATTTATCTACTTGCATAACGAAAAGACTTTGCTTTTCTACCACACCATTTTTACTGTGATTTTCTCGGTCCATTGCATACGAATTCCACACCAGTTTTTCCAGATATGACTGGATGAAACCGGAAATATCCGGGTTTTTTCTGGCTAACTGAATCCCAGATATTGGTACAGCCTCTGTGTTTGTGTTTCCTGTATTATACACGGACTTTATTTTTTTCAATGTTTTCTATCGGGGAACATTTAATTTTGTGCTTGGAAACACTAATTCGTTTCACATGGAGACACAAGCTCTACACATTCGTATTTCTTAGGCAGAAAGCTAGAGGAACTGCGGCAAACAAACATGATATTTCTGCTTGTCTAGATGACATTTTATGCACTTGCCTAATGAAAAGACTTTGCTTTTCTCCTAAACCATTTTTACTGTGATTTTCTCGGTCCATTGCAGATGAATTCCACACCAGTTTGTCCGGATATGCCTGAATGAAACCGGAAATATCCGGTTTTGTTTTGGCTAACTCAATCCCAGATATTGCTTAAGCCTCTGTGTTTGTGTATTCCTGATATTATCCACGGACTATATTTTTTGAATGTTTTTTTTGAGGGAACATTTAATATTGTGCTTGGAAACACTAATTGGTTCCGCATGGAGCAACCAGCTCTACACATTCTTATTTTCTAAGGAGAAATCTAGAGGAACTGCGGCAAACAAACATGATATTTCTGTTTGTATAGATGACATTTTATGCACTTGCCTAACGAAACGACTTTGCTTTTCTACAAAACCATTTGTACTGTGATATTCTCGGTCCACTGCATACGAATTCCACACCACTTTGTACAGATATGACTGGATGAAACCAGAAATATCCGGTTGTGTTTGGCTAACTCAATCCGAAATATTGTGTTAGCCTCTGTGTCACTTTTCCGGATATTATCGATGGACTTTATTGTTTTGGATGTTTTTAATACGGGAGATTTAATTTTGTGCAGTAGAACACTCATTGGTTCCACATGGGAACTCCAGCTCTACACATTCGTGTTTCCTAGTGAGAAAGCTAGAGGAATTGCAACAAACAAACATGATATTTCTGTTTGTATAGATGACATTTTATGCCTAACTTGCCTAACGAAAATATGTTGCTTTTCTCCAAAACCAATTTTCTGTGATTTTCTGGGTGCATTGCATACAAATTGCACACCACTTCTTCCAGATATGACTGGATGAAACCAGAAAAATACAGTTGTGTTTTGGCTAACTCAATCCAAAATATTGCTACAGCCACTTTGTTTGTGTTTTCTGGATATATTCAACGGACTTATTGTTTTGAATATTTTTATCAGGGAACATTTAATTTTGTATCATTGAAACACTAATTGGTCCATCATGGGAACACCAGCTCTACACATTCATATTTTCTAGGGAGAAAGCTAGAGGAACTGCGGCATACACACATGATATTTCTGTTAGTATCAATGACATTTTATGCACTTGCATAATGAAAAGACTTTGCTTTTCTCCAAAACCATTTGTACTGTGATTTTCTCGGTCCAGTTCATATTAATTCCACACCAGTTTGTCCGGATATGACTGGATGAAACTGTAAATATCCGTTTTTTTTTTTTTTTTGTCTAACTCAATTCCAGATATTGCTACAGCCTCTGTGTTTGTGTTTTCTGGATATTATCTATGGACTTTATTATTTTGAATGTTTTTTATCGGGGAACATTTTATTTTGAGCTTGGAAACACTAATTGGTTCCACCTGGAGACACCAGCTCTACATATTCGTATTTTCTAGGGAGAAAGCTAGAGGAACTGTGGCAAACAAACATGATATTTCTGTTTGTATAGATGACATTTTATGCACTTGCATAATGAAAAGACTTTGCTTTTCTCAAAAACCATTTTTACTGTGATTTTCTCTGCCCATTGCATACGAATTCCACACCAGTTTCTCCGGATATAACTGGATGAAACCGGAAATATCCAGTTGTGTTTTGGCTAATTCAATCAGAAATATTGCTACAGCCTCTGTGTTTGTGTTTTCTGGATATTATCCATGGACTTTATTGTTTTGAATATTTTTATCAGGGATAATTTAATTTTGTAACGTTGAAACACTAATTGGTTCATCATGTGGACACCAGCTCTACACATTCGTATTTTCCAGGGAGAAAGCTAGAGGAACTGTGGCAAACAAACATGATATTTCTGTTTGTATAGATGATGTTTTATGCACTTGCCTAACGAAAAGACTTTGCTTTTCTCCAAAACCATTTTTACTGTGATTTTCTCGATCCATGGATATGAATTCCACACCAGTATCTCCGGATATGACTGGATGAATCCGGAAATATCCGGTTTTGTTTTGGCTAATTCAATCCCAGATATTGCTACAGCCTCTGTGTTTGTGTTTTCTGGATATTATCAATGGACTTTATTGTTTTGAATCTTTTTTATCGGGGAAAATTTTATTTTGAGCTTAGATACTGTAATTGGTTCCACATGGAGACACCACCTCTACATATTCGTATTTTCTAGCGAGAAAGCTAGAGGAACTGCTGCAAACATACATGATATTTCTGTTTGTCTAGATGACATTTTATGCAGTTGCCTAACGAAAAGACTTTGCTTTTCTCCAAAACCAATTTTCCTGTGATTTTCTCGGTCCATTGCATACGAATTCCACACCACTTTTTCCAGATATGACTGGATGAAACCAGAAATATCCTGTTGTGTTTTGGCTAACTCAATCCGAAATATTGTGAAAGCCTCTGTGTTTGTGTTTTCTGCATCTAATCGATGGTCTTTATTGTTTTGAATATTTTTATCAGGGAACATTTATTTTTGTACCGTAGAAACACTAATTGGTTCATCATGGAGACACCAGCTCTACACATTCTAATTTTCTAGGGAGAAAGCTAGAGCAACGGCGGCAAACAAACATGATATTTCTGTTTGTATAGATGGCATTTGATGCACTTGCCTAAGAAAAGACTTTGCCTTTCTCCAAAACCATTTTTACATTGATTTTCTCGGTCCATTGCATACAAATTCCACACCAGTTTGTCCGGATATGAGTGGATGAAACCGGAATTATCCTGTTTTGTTTTGGCTAACTCAATCCCAGATATTACTACAGCCTCTGTGTTTTTGTATTCCTGATATTATCCACGGAATTTAATGTTTTGAATGTTCTTTTATCAGGGGAGATTTAATTTTGTGCTTGGAAAACCTAATTGGTTCCACCTGGAGACACCAGCTCTACAAATTCGTATTTTCTAGGGAGAAAGCTAGAGGAACTGTGGCAAACAAACATGATATTTCTGTTTGTATAGATGACATTTTATGCACTTGCATATTGAAAAGACTTTGCTTTTCTCAAAAACCATTTTTACTGTGATTTTCTCTGCCCATTGCATACGAATTCCACACCAGTTTCTCCGGATATAACTGGATGAAACCGGAAATATCCAGTTGTGTTTTGGCTAATTCAATCAGAAATATTGCTACAGCCTCTGTGTTTGTGTTTTCTGGATATTATCCATGGACTTTATTGTTTTGAATATTTTTATCAGGGATAATTTAATTTTGTAACGTTGAAACACTAATTGGTTCATCATGTGGACACCAGCTCTACACATTCGTATTTTCCAGGGAGAAAGCTAGAGGAACTGTGGCAAACAAACATGATATTTCTGTTTGTATAGATGACGTTTTATGCACTTGCCTAACGAAAAGACTTTGCTTTTTGCCAAAACCATTTTTACTGTGATTTTCTCGGTCTATTGCATATGAATTCCACACCTGTTTGTCGGATATGACTGGATGAAACTGGAAATATCCCTTTTTGTTCTGGCTAACTCAATCCCAGATATTTCTACAGCCTCTGTGATTTCGTTTTCTGGATATTATCCATAGATTTTATTGTTTTGAATGTTTTTCATCGGGGAACATTTCATTTTGAGCTTGTATACAGTAATTGATTCCACATAGAGACAGCAGCTCTACATACTCGTATTTTCTAGGGAGAAAGCTAGAGGAACTGCGGCAAACAAACATGATATTTCTGTTTGTATAGATGACATTTTAAGCACTTGCCTAACGAAATGACTTTGCTTTTCTCCAAAACCATTTTTACTGTGATATTCTCGGTCCATTGCATACGAATTCCACACCACTTTGTCCGGATATGACTGGATGAAACCGGAAATATCGGTTTTGTTCTGGCTAACTCAATCCCAGATATTGCTACAGCCTCTGTGTATGTGTTTTCCAGATATTATCCATGGATTTTATTGTTTTGAATGTTTTTCAACGGGGAACATTTTATTTTAAGTTTGTATACAGTAATTGCTTCCACATAGCGACAGCAGCTCTACATACTCGTATTTTATAGGGAGAAAGCTAGAGGAACTGCGGTAAACAAAAATGATATTTCTGTGTGTATAGATGACATTTTAAACACTTGCCTAACGAAATGACTTTGCTCTTCTCCAAAACCATTTTTACTGTGATATTCTTGGTCCATTGCGTACGAATTCCACACCACTTTTCCGGATAAGACTGGATGAAAAAGGAAATATCCGGTTGTGTTCTGGCTAACTCAATCCCAGATATTGCTACAGCCTCTTTGTTTGTTTTTTCTGCATATTATCAATTTCTTTATTGTTTTGAATGTTTTTTCATCAGGGAACATTTTATTTTGAGCTTGGATACAGTAATTGGTTCCACATGGAGACACCAGCTCTACATATTTGTATTTTTAAAGGTAGAAAGCTAGAGGAAATGCGACAAACAAACATGATATTTCTGTTTGTATAGATGACACTTTAAGCACTTGCATAACGAAAAGAGTTTGTTTTCTCCAAAACCATTTTTACTGTGATTTTCTCGGCCCATTGCATACAAATTCCACACCAGTTTATCCGGGTGACTGGATGAAACCAGAAATATCCGGTTGTGTTTGGACTAACTCAATACGAAATATGTGAAAGCCTCTGTGTTTGTGTTTTCTGGATATTATCAATGGACTTTATTGTTTTGAATCTTTTTTATCGGGGAAAATTTTATTTTGAGCTTAGATACTGTAATTGGTTCCACATGGAGACACCACCTCTACATATTCGTATTTTCTAGCGAGAAAGCTAGAGGAACTGCTGCAAACATACATGATATTTCTGTTTGTCTAGATGACATTTTATGCAGTTGCCTAACGAAAAGACTTTGCTTTTCTCCAAAACCAATTTTCCTGTGATTTTCTCGGTCCATTGCATACGAATTCCACACCACTTTTTCCAGATATGACTGGATGAAACCAGAAATATCCTGTTGTGTTTTGGCTAACTCAATCCGAAATATTGTGAAAGCCTCTGTGTTTGTGTTTTCTGCATCTAATCGATGGTCTTTATTGTTTTGAATATTTTTATCAGGGAACATTTATTTTTGTACCGTAGAAACACTAATTGGTTCATCATGGAGACACCAGCTCTACACATTCTAATTTTCTAGGGAGAAAGCTAGAGCAACGGCGGCAAACAAACATGATATTTCTGTTTGTATAGATGGCATTTGATGCACTTGCCTAAGAAAAGACTTTGCCTTTCTCCAAAACCATTTTTACATTGATTTTCTCGGTCCATTGCATACAAATTCCACACCAGTTTGTCCGGATATGAGTGGATGAAACCGGAATTATCCTGTTTTGTTTTGGCTAACTCAATCCCAGATATTACTACAGCCTCTGTGTTTTTGTATTCCTGATATTATCCACGGAATTTAATGTTTTGAATGTTCTTTTATCAGGGGAGATTTAATTTTGTGCTTGGAAAACCTAATTGGTTCCACCTGGAGACACCAGCTCTACAAATTCGTATTTTCTAGGGAGAAAGCTAGAGGAACTGTGGCAAACAAACATGATATTTCTGTTTGTATAGATGACATTTTATGCACTTGCATATTGAAAAGACTTTGCTTTTCTCAAAAACCATTTTTACTGTGATTTTCTCTGCCCATTGCATACGAATTCCACACCAGTTTCTCCGGATATAACTGGATGAAACCGGAAATATCCAGTTGTGTTTTGGCTAATTCAATCAGAAATATTGCTACAGCCTCTGTGTTTGTGTTTTCTGGATATTATCCATGGACTTTATTGTTTTGAATATTTTTATCAGGGATAATTTAATTTTGTAACGTTGAAACACTAATTGGTTCATCATGTGGACACCAGCTCTACACATTCGTATTTTCCAGGGAGAAAGCTAGAGGAACTGTGGCAAACAAACATGATATTTCTGTTTGTATAGATGACGTTTTATGCACTTGCCTAACGAAAAGACTTTGCTTTTTGCCAAAACCATTTTTACTGTGATTTTCTCGGTCTATTGCATATGAATTCCACACCTGTTTGTCGGATATGACTGGATGAAACTGGAAATATCCCTTTTTGTTCTGGCTAACTCAATCCCAGATATTTCTACAGCCTCTGTGATTTCGTTTTCTGGATATTATCCATAGATTTTATTGTTTTGAATGTTTTTCATCGGGGAACATTTCATTTTGAGCTTGTATACAGTAATTGATTCCACATAGAGACAGCAGCTCTACATACTCGTATTTTCTAGGGAGAAAGCTAGAGGAACTGCGGCAAACAAACATGATATTTCTGTTTGTATAGATGACATTTTAAGCACTTGCCTAACGAAATGACTTTGCTTTTCTCCAAAACCATTTTTACTGTGATATTCTCGGTCCATTGCATACGAATTCCACACCACTTTGTCCGGATATGACTGGATGAAACCGGAAATATCGGTTTTGTTCTGGCTAACTCAATCCCAGATATTGCTACAGCCTCTGTGTATGTGTTTTCCAGATATTATCCATGGATTTTATTGTTTTGAATGTTTTTCAACGGGGAACATTTTATTTTAAGTTTGTATACAGTAATTGCTTCCACATAGCGACAGCAGCTCTACATACTCGTATTTTATAGGGAGAAAGCTAGAGGAACTGCGGTAAACAAAAATGATATTTCTGTGTGTATAGATGACATTTTAAACACTTGCCTAACGAAATGACTTTGCTCTTCTCCAAAACCATTTTTACTGTGATATTCTTGGTCCATTGCGTACGAATTCCACACCACTTTTCCGGATAAGACTGGATGAAAAAGGAAATATCCGGTTGTGTTCTGGCTAACTCAATCCCAGATATTGCTACAGCCTCTTTGTTTGTTTTTTCTGCATATTATCAATTTCTTTATTGTTTTGAATGTTTTTTCATCAGGGAACATTTTATTTTGAGCTTGGATACAGTAATTGGTTCCACATGGAGACACCAGCTCTACATATTTGTATTTTTAAAGGTAGAAAGCTAGAGGAAATGCGACAAACAAACATGATATTTCTGTTTGTATAGATGACACTTTAAGCACTTGCATAACGAAAAGAGTTTGTTTTCTCCAAAACCATTTTTACTGTGATTTTCTCGGCCCATTGCATACAAATTCCACACCAGTTTATCCGGGTGACTGGATGAAACCAGAAATATCCGGTTGTGTTTGGACTAACTCAATACGAAATATGTGAAAGCCTCTGTGTTTGTGTTTTCTGGATATTATCAATGGACTTTATTGTTTTGAATCTTTTTTATCGGGGAAAATTTTATTTTGAGCTTAGATACTGTAATTGGTTCCACATGGAGACACCACCTCTACATATTCGTATTTTCTAGCGAGAAAGCTAGAGGAACTGCTGCAAACATACATGATATTTCTGTTTGTCTAGATGACATTTTATGCAGTTGCCTAACGAAAAGACTTTGCTTTTCTCCAAAACCAATTTTCCTGTGATTTTCTCGGTCCATTGCATACGAATTCCACACCACTTTTTCCAGATATGACTGGATGAAACCAGAAATATCCTGTTGTGTTTTGGCTAACTCAATCCGAAATATTGTGAAAGCCTCTGTGTTTGTGTTTTCTGCATCTAATCGATGGTCTTTATTGTTTTGAATATTTTTATCAGGGAACATTTATTTTTGTACCGTAGAAACACTAATTGGTTCATCATGGAGACACCAGCTCTACACATTCTAATTTTCTAGGGAGAAAGCTAGAGCAACGGCGGCAAACAAACATGATATTTCTGTTTGTATAGATGGCATTTGATGCACTTGCCTAAGAAAAGACTTTGCCTTTCTCCAAAACCATTTTTACATTGATTTTCTCGGTCCATTGCATACAAATTCCACACCAGTTTGTCCGGATATGAGTGGATGAAACCGGAATTATCCTGTTTTGTTTTGGCTAACTCAATCCCAGATATTACTACAGCCTCTGTGTTTTTGTATTCCTGATATTATCCACGGAATTTAATGTTTTGAATGTTCTTTTATCAGGGGAGATTTAATTTTGTGCTTGGAAAACCTAATTGGTTCCACCTGGAGACACCAGCTCTACAAATTCGTATTTTCTAGGGAGAAAGCTAGAGGAACTGTGGCAAACAAACATGATATTTCTGTTTGTATAGATGACATTTTATGCACTTGCATATTGAAAAGACTTTGCTTTTCTCAAAAACCATTTTTACTGTGATTTTCTCTGCCCATTGCATACGAATTCCACACCAGTTTCTCCGGATATAACTGGATGAAACCGGAAATATCCAGTTGTGTTTTGGCTAATTCAATCAGAAATATTGCTACAGCCTCTGTGTTTGTGTTTTCTGGATATTATCCATGGACTTTATTGTTTTGAATATTTTTATCAGGGATAATTTAATTTTGTAACGTTGAAACACTAATTGGTTCATCATGTGGACACCAGCTCTACACATTCGTATTTTCCAGGGAGAAAGCTAGAGGAACTGTGGCAAACAAACATGATATTTCTGTTTGTATAGATGACGTTTTATGCACTTGCCTAACGAAAAGACTTTGCTTTTTGCCAAAACCATTTTTACTGTGATTTTCTCGGTCTATTGCATATGAATTCCACACCTGTTTGTCGGATATGACTGGATGAAACTGGAAATATCCCTTTTTGTTCTGGCTAACTCAATCCCAGATATTTCTACAGCCTCTGTGATTTCGTTTTCTGGATATTATCCATAGATTTTATTGTTTTGAATGTTTTTCATCGGGGAACATTTCATTTTGAGCTTGTATACAGTAATTGATTCCACATAGAGACAGCAGCTCTACATACTCGTATTTTCTAGGGAGAAAGCTAGAGGAACTGCGGCAAACAAACATGAAATTTCTGTTTGTATAGATGACATTTTAAGCACTTGCCTAACGAAATGACTTTGCTTTTCTCCAAAACCATTTTTACTGTGATATTCTCGGTCCATTGCATACGAATTCCACACCACTTTGTCCGGATATGACTGGATGAAACCGGAAATATCGGTTTTGTTCTGGCTAACTCAATCCCAGATATTGCTACAGCCTCTGTGTATGTGTTTTCCAGATATTATCCATGGATTTTATTGTTTTGAATGTTTTTCAACGGGGAACATTTTATTTTAAGTTTGTATACAGTAATTGCTTCCACATAGCGACAGCAGCTCTACATACTCGTATTTTATAGGGAGAAAGCTAGAGGAACTGCGGTAAACAAAAATGATATTTCTGTGTGTATAGATGACATTTTAAACACTTGCCTAACGAAATGACTTTGCTCTTCTCCAAAACCATTTTTACTGTGATATTCTTGGTCCATTGCGTACGAATTCCACACCACTTTTCCGGATAAGACTGGATGAAAAAGGAAATATCCGGTTGTGTTCTGGCTAACTCAATCCCAGATATTGCTACAGCCTCTTTGTTTGTTTTTTCTGCATATTATCAATTTCTTTATTGTTTTGAATGTTTTTTCATCAGGGAACATTTTATTTTGAGCTTGGATACAGTAATTGGTTCCACATGGAGACACCAGCTCTACATATTTGTATTTTTAAAGGTAGAAAGCTAGAGGAAATGCGACAAACAAACATGATATTTCTGTTTGTATAGATGACACTTTAAGCACTTGCATAACGAAAAGAGTTTGTTTTCTCCAAAACCATTTTTACTGTGATTTTCTCGGCCCATTGCATACAAATTCCACACCAGTTTATCCGGGTGACTGGATGAAACCAGAAATATCCGGTTGTGTTTGGACTAACTCAATACGAAATATGTGAAAGCCTCTGTGTTTGTGTTTTCTGGATATTATCAATGGACTTTATTGTTTTGAATCTTTTTTATCGGGGAAAATTTTATTTTGAGCTTAGATACTGTAATTGGTTCCACATGGAGACACCACCTCTACATATTCGTATTTTCTAGCGAGAAAGCTAGAGGAACTGCTGCAAACATACATGATATTTCTGTTTGTCTAGATGACATTTTATGCAGTTGCCTAACGAAAAGACTTTGCTTTTCTCCAAAACCAATTTTCCTGTGATTTTCTCGGTCCATTGCATACGAATTCCACACCACTTTTTCCAGATATGACTGGATGAAACCAGAAATATCCTGTTGTGTTTTGGCTAACTCAATCCGAAATATTGTGAAAGCCTCTGTGTTTGTGTTTTCTGCATCTAATCGATGGTCTTTATTGTTTTGAATATTTTTATCAGGGAACATTTATTTTTGTACCGTAGAAACACTAATTGGTTCATCATGGAGACACCAGCTCTACACATTCTAATTTTCTAGGGAGAAAGCTAGAGCAACGGCGGCAAACAAACATGATATTTCTGTTTGTATAGATGGCATTTGATGCACTTGCCTAAGAAAAGACTTTGCCTTTCTCCAAAACCATTTTTACATTGATTTTCTCGGTCCATTGCATACAAATTCCACACCAGTTTGTCCGGATATGAGTGGATGAAACCGGAATTATCCTGTTTTGTTTTGGCTAACTCAATCCCAGATATTACTACAGCCTCTGTGTTTTTGTATTCCTGATATTATCCACGGAATTTAATGTTTTGAATGTTCTTTTATCAGGGGAGATTTAATTTTGTGCTTGGAAAACCTAATTGGTTCCACCTGGAGACACCAGCTCTACAAATTCGTATTTTCTAGGGAGAAAGCTAGAGGAACTGTGGCAAACAAACATGATATTTCTGTTTGTATAGATGACATTTTATGCACTTGCATATTGAAAAGACTTTGCTTTTCTCAAAAACCATTTTTACTGTGATTTTCTCTGCCCATTGCATACGAATTCCACACCAGTTTCTCCGGATATAACTGGATGAAACCGGAAATATCCAGTTGTGTTTTGGCTAATTCAATCAGAAATATTGCTACAGCCTCTGTGTTTGTGTTTTCTGGATATTATCCATGGACTTTATTGTTTTGAATATTTTTATCAGGGATAATTTAATTTTGTAACGTTGAAACACTAATTGGTTCATCATGTGGACACCAGCTCTACACATTCGTATTTTCCAGGGAGAAAGCTAGAGGAACTGTGGCAAACAAACATGATATTTCTGTTTGTATAGATGACGTTTTATGCACTTGCCTAACGAAAAGACTTTGCTTTTTGCCAAAACCATTTTTACTGTGATTTTCTCGGTCTATTGCATATGAATTCCACACCTGTTTGTCGGATATGACTGGATGAAACTGGAAATATCCCTTTTTGTTCTGGCTAACTCAATCCCAGATATTTCTACAGCCTCTGTGATTTCGTTTTCTGGATATTATCCATAGATTTTATTGTTTTGAATGTTTTTCATCGGGGAACATTTCCTTTTGAGCTTGTATACAGTAATTGATTCCACATAGAGACAGCAGCTCTACATACTCGTATTTTCTAGGGAGAAAGCTAGAGGAACTGCGGCAAACAAACATGATATTTCTGTGTGTATAGATGACATTTTAAGCACTTGCCTAACGAAATGACTTTGCTTTTCTCCAAAACCATTTTTACTGTGATATTCTCGGTCCATTGCATACGAATTCCACACCACTTTGTCCGGATATGACTGGATGAAACCGGAAATATCCGGTTTTGTTCTGGCTAACTCAATCCCAGATATTGCTACAGCCTCTGTGTATGTGTTTTCCAGATATTATCCCTGGATTTTATTGTTTTGAATGTTTTTCAACGGGGAACATTTTATTTTAAGTTTGTATACAGTAATTGGTTCCACATAGTGACAGCAGCTCTACATACTCGTATTTTATAGGGAGAAAGCTAGAGGAACTGCGGTAAACAAAAATGATATTTCTGTGTGTATAGATGACATTTTAAACACTTGCCTAACGAAATGACTTTGCTCTTCTCCAAAACCATTTTTACTGTGATATTCTCGGTCCATTGCGTACGAATTCCACACCACTTTTCCGGATAAGACTGGATGAAAAAGGAAATATCCGGTTGTGTTCTGGCTAACTCAATCCCAGATATTGCTACAGCCTCTTTGTTTGTTTTTTCTGCATATTATCAATTTCTTTATTGTTTTGAATGTTTTTTCATCAGGGAACATTTTATTTTGAGCTTGGATACAGTAATTGGTTCCACATGGAGACACCAGCTCTACATATTTGTATTTTTAAAGGTAGAAAGCTAGAGGAAATGCGACAAACAAACATGATATTTCTGTTTGTATAGATGACACTTTAAGCACTTGCATAACGAAAAGAGTTTGTTTTCTCCAAAACCATTTTTACTGTGATTTTCTCGGTCCATTGCATACAAATTCCACACCAGTTTGTCCGGGTGACTGGATGAAACCAGAAATATCCGGTTGTGTTTGGACTAACTCAATACGAAATAATGTGAAAGCCTCTGTGTTTGTTTTTTCTGGATATTATCAATGGACTTTATTGTTTTGAATATTTTTATCAGGGAACATTGAATTTTGTGCCGTTGAAAAACTAATTGCTTCTACATGGGGACACCAGCTCTACACATCGTATTATCTAAGCAGAAAGCTAGAGGAACTGCCTGAAACAAACATCATATTTCTGTCAGTATTGATGACATTTTATGCACTTGCCTAACGAAAAGACTTTGCTTTTCTCCAAAACCATTTTTACTGTGATTTTCTCGGTCCATTGCCTATGAATTCCACACCAGTTTGTCTGGATATGACTGGATGAAACCGGAAATATCCAGTTTTGTTTTGGCTAACTCAATCCCAGATATTGCTACAGCCCCTGTGTTTGTGTATTCCTGATATTATCGAAGGACTATATTTTTTTTCCATTTTTTTTTCAGGGAACATTTAATTTTGTGCTTGGAAACACTAATTGCTTCCACATGGAGACACCAGCTCTACACATTCGTATTTTCTAGGGAGAAAGCTAGAGGTATTGCGGCAAACAAACATGATATTTCTGTTTGTCTAGATGACATTTTATGCACTTGCCTAATGAAAAGACTTTGCTTTTCTCCAACACCATTTGTACTGTGATTTTCTCGGTCCATTATATACAAATTCCACACCAGTTTTTCCAGATATGACTGGATGAAACAGGAAGTATCCGGGTTTGTTCTGGCAAACTCAACCCCAGATATTGCTACAGCTTCTGTTTTTGTGTTTTCCGGATATTATCCACAGACTTTATTTTTTTGAATGTTTTCATCGGGGAACATTTCATTTTGTACCGTTGAAACCCTAATTGGTTCATCATGGAGTCACCAGTTCTAAACATTCGTATGTTTTAGGGAGAAAGATACACGAAATGTGAAAAAGAAACGTGATATTTCTGTTAATATCGATGACATTTTACGCACTTGACTAACAAAAAGACTTTCCTTTTCTCCAACACCATTTTTACTGTGATTTTCTCCTTCCACTGCATATGAATTCCACAGCAGTTAGTCCGGTTATAACTGGATGAAACCGGAAATATCCGGTTGAGTTTTGGCTAAGTTATCCGGAATATTGTGAAGACTCTGTGTTTCTGTTTTAGGGATATTATCGATGGACTTTATTGTTTTGAATATTTTTATCAGGGAACATTTAATTTTGTACCGTAGAACACTAATTGGTTCATCATGGGGACACCAGCTCTGCACATTCGTATTTTCTAGGGAGAAAGCTATAGGTACTGCGGAAAACAAACATGATATTTCTGTTTGTCTAGATGACATTTTATGCACTTGCCTAACGAAAAGACTTTGCTTTTCTCCAACACCATTTTTACTGTGATTTTTCGGTCCATTGCATACGAATTCCACAACAGTTTTTCCGGATATGACTGGATGAAACCAGAAATATCCGGATTTGTTTTGGCTAACTGAACCCCAGATATTGCTACAGCCTCTGTGCTTGTTTTTTCTGGATATTTTCAATGGACTTTATTGATTTGAAAGTTTTTTTATCGGGGAACATTTTTTTGAGCTTGGATACAGTAATTGGTTCCACATGGAGACACCAACTCTACATATTCGTATTTTCTAGGGAGAAAACTAGAGGAACTGCGCAAATAAACATGATATTTCTGTTTGAATAGATGACATTTTATGCACTTGCCTAATGAAATGATTTCCTTTTCTCCAAATCCATTTTTACTGTGTTTTTCTCGGTCCACTGCATGCAAATTCCACACCAGTTTGTCTAGGTATGATTGGATGAAATCAGAAATACCCGGGTTTGTTCTGGCAAACTCAATCCCAGATTTTTCTACAGCTTCTGTGTTTGTGTTTTTTGGATATTTTCCCTGGATTTTATAGTTTTGAATGTTTTTTTATCAGGGAACATTTAATTTTGTGCTTGGAAACGCTAATTGGTTCCACATGGAGACACCAGCTCTACACATTCAGATTTTCTAGGGAGAAAGCTCGAGGAACTGCATGATATTCTGTTTATATAGATGACATTTTATGCACTTTCCTAATGTAAAGACTTTGCTTTTCTCCAAAACCATTTGTACTGTGATTTTCTCTTTCCATTGCATACCAATTCCAAACCAGTTTGTCCGGATATCACTGGATTAACCCAGAAACATCCGGTTGTGTTTTGGCTAACTAAATCCGAAATATTGTGAAAGCCTCTGTGTTTGTGTTTTCTGGATATTATCGATTGACTTTATTGTTTTGAATATTTATATCAGACAACATTTAATTTTGTACCATGGAAACACTAATTGGTTTCTCATGGGAACACCAGGTCTACACATTCGTATTTTCTAGGGAGAAAGCTAGAGGAACTGCGGCAAACAAACATGATATTTCTTCATGTATAGATGACATTATATGCAGTTGCCTAAAGAAAAGACTTTGCTTTTCTCCAAAACCATTTTTACTGTGATTTTCTAGGTCCATTGCATACGAATTCCACTCGACTTTGTCCGGATATGACTGGATGAAAACGGAAATGTCCAGTTTAGTTTTGGCTAACTCAATCCCAGATATTGCTACAGCCTCTGTGTTTGTGTATTCCTGATATTTTCCACGGACTTTATTGGTTGGATGTTTTTTATCAGGGAACATGTAATTTTTTCCTTGGAAACACTAATTGGTTCCACATGGAGACACCAGCTCTACACATTTGTATTTTCTATGGAGAAAGCTAGAGGAAGTGCGGCAAACAAACATGATATTTCTGTTTGTATAGATGACATTTTATGCACTTGCCTGATGAAAAGGCTTTGCTTTTCTGCAAAACCATTTTTACTGTGATTTTCTCGGTCCATTGCATAAGAATTCCACACCACTTTGTCTGGATATGACTGGATGAAAAAGGAAATATCCGGTTGTGTTTTAGCTAACTCAATCCGAAAGATTGTGAAAGCCTCTGTGTTTGTGTTTTCTGGATATTATCGAAGGACTTTATTGGTTTGAATATTTTTTATCAGTGAACATTCAATTTTGTGCTGCGAAACAGTAATTGGTTCCACATGGAGACACAAGCTCTACACATTCCTATTTTCTAGGGAGAAAGCTAGAGGAACTTTTGGAAGCAAACATGATATTTCTGTTTGTATAGAATACATTTTATGCATTTGCCTAACGAAAAGGCTTTCCTTTTCTCCAAAACCATTTTACTGTGATTTTTTTGTTCCATTGCATACGAATTCCACACCAGTTTCTCCGGATATGACTGGATGAAACTGGAAATATCCGGGTTTTTTTTGGCTAACTCAATCCCAGATATTGGTACAGCCTCTGTGTTTGTTTTTCCTGGTATTATCCACGGACTTTATTTGTATGAATGTTTTTTTTATCAAGGAACATATAATTTTGTGCTGCGAAACACTAATTGTTTCCACATGGAGACATCACCTCTACACATTCCTATTTTCTAGGGAGAATGCTAGAGGAACTGCAGCAAAGAAACATGATATTTCTGTTTGTATAGATGACATTTTATGCACTTGCCCAATGAAAAGACTTTGCTTTTCTCCAAAACCATTTTTACTGTGATTTTCTCGGTCCGTTGCACATGAATTCCACACCACCATGTCCGGACATGACTGGATTAAACTGGAAATATCTGGTTTTGTTTTGGCTAACTCAACCGCAGGTATTGCTACAGCCTCTGTGTTTGTGTATTCCTGATATTATACATGGACTTTATAGTTTTGAATGTTTTTATCAGTGATCATTTAATTTTTTACCATAGAAGCACTAGTTGGTTTCTCATGGGAACACCAGCTCTACATATTCGTATTTTCCAGGGAGAAAACTAGAGGAACTGCGGCAAACAAACATGATATTTCTGTTTGTATAGATGACATTTTATGCACTTGCCTAACAAAAAGGCTTTCCTTTTCTCCAAAACCATTTGTACTGTGATTTTTTTGTCCATTGCATACGAATTCCACACCAGTTTGTCCATATATGACTGGATGAAACCAGAAATATCCGGTTTTGTTTTCGCTAACTGAATCCCAGATATTGCTACAGCCTCTGTGTTTGTGAATTCCTGATATTATATATGGACCTTATTGCTTTGACTGTTTTTTATCAGGGAACATTTAATTTTGTGCTTGGAAACACTAATTGGTTCCACATGGAGACACCAGCTCTACATATTTGTATTTTCTAGGGAGAAAGCTAGAGGAACTGCGACAAACAAACATGATATTTCTGTTTGTATAGATGACATTTTATGCACTTACCTAATTAAAAGTCTTTTCTTTTCCCCAACACCATTTTTACTGTAATTTTCTCGGTCCATTGCATATGAATTCCACACCAGTTTGTCCGGATATGACTGGATGAAACCATAAATATTCGGTTGTGTTTTGGCTAACTCAATCCCAAATATTGTGATAGCCTCTGTGTTTGGTTTGTGTATTCCTGATATTATCCATGGACTTTATTGTTTTGAATGTTTTTTATCACGGAACATAATTTTTTTTTACTTTTATTTAATGAATATAAATTTCCAGTGTACAGCTTATCCATTATAATGGCTGCCCCTCCCATAACTTTCCTCCCACCCGCATCCCTCCCCTCTCACACTCCCTCTTCCCTTCCATTCACATCAAGATTCATTTTCAATTCTCTTTATATAGAGAAGATCAATTTAGTATAAAGATTTCAACAGTTTGCACCCACATAGACACACAAAGTGAAACATACTATTTGAATACTAGTTATAGCATCAAATCACAATGTACAGCACATTAAGGACAGAGATCCCACTTGAGGAGCAAGTGCACAGTGGCTCCTGTTGTTGACCCAACAAATTGACACTCTAGTTTATGGCGCCAGTAACCACCCTAGGCTGTCGTCATGAGTTGCCAAGGCTATGGAAGCCTTCCAAGTTTGCCGACTCTGATCATATTTAGACAAGGTCATAAAAGACAGAGTGAGGATAGTAACCAATGATCCTAACAGTGGCATTAACCAGGTTTGAACAATTCTACAGCATTAAGTGGGGAAGAGGACCATCAGTACACACAGGTTGGGAGTAGAGCCATTGGTGGTAGAGTAGAGGTTATGATTACGAAGGAATGAGGCCCAAGTACGCTAGACAGGGTCTAGAACAAAGGACAGAGTCATTATTAGAGGAGCTAAGAAAGGTGCTGTCTAAGCTACAATTAAGTTTTCTGATTGAGAGGCAAATAGAGCCTGATAGAAGGGGCTTGATAATAATCTGTTGGGCTTTAGGCCTTGTAAGTTAAGAGGCCCAGACCTATCTATATCTTCACATGGGGTATATCCTAAGGGAGGTGTGAACCTCCTAGGGGAAGGCACTCTGTTGACTTTCATGACTTGGCTGGGCTGGGAGGAGAGCTGGCCAGGTAAAGGCAGGTGGCATCTCTAACAGGAAATTTACAGTTCTGCCTGCAATGTTGCTGACTCTACTTGGCCGTCCCCTCAGCTACAGTGGTCACTTTGGAAGTTGGGCTGAGTGAAGGGCTTTTCAGCTTAGAGCCTATAAGATCTGTGGCTCTGACCTGGGAATGCTTAGACTCCAGGGCAGGTGCATTTCCAGTGATCCAACTCTTGGCAGAGCTGCCAGGGCTCTTCACAAGCTGACTTCTGCTGAAGCCCAGGCTTACCACATTGGGGTGTCTTTTTCATTTGGGGGCGTCATAGTGTCTTCCTTGTTCTTGTTACCTCGGTTTTTGCGTTTGTTGTTTGGCATGTTGGAGATATTTGCTTTCTTCACTGTGGTGTTTTTTCTTGTTACACTATGACTCTATATTAAGTGGACTGTCTGCTTTCAGTGGAGCCTTAGAGGCTTGAGATGAGTGTGGCCTGAGAGCTGTGTTTGATTCCTCAGGTTTGAGGGTGTGTCAAAGATGACACTCCCAGGTTAGGCGTGGTAAATCTCTCTTATTTTTTTTTTATTCAAAAGGGAAGTAATTCTGCACAGCTGAACGTAATTGGAGGTAGTTAGCAGGCGAATGATATACTCACAGGAGCCAGAGATCAGAAGCTCTTTCCCAAGGACCACACAGGGAATCTCTGCTGCCCTCGGTGTGGGCTCCAATTCTCCTGCAGTCTCCCACTGGGTTGCCAAGTTAGATGCTAATCTCCTGTTATTTCACCCCTCCCCCCATAGTCAGGTTTTTCTGCTAGGCTCAGGGCTGGTGCAGACCTGAGGTCGCCCTGCTTATGACGTATCTCCAAAATGGCGCCTGCTCTTTGTCTTGCTTGCCTTTGAGAGGTGAGGGGAGAGAGAGAAACTCGTGTCCGTATCGGTCACTTTTTTTTTTTCCTCTCTCTTCTAGTTAGCCTGTTGAACTTTTCGCCATGGAGTTTCAAGCCTCGTTCCCTCCAGCCTCCTCTTTCTGCTTGCCCGCTGGTGTCTCAGGATATGGAGGTTCGGCTTACCTCGCGTTCCAGTGCTGGTGCGTTGAGTCTGCCGCTGGTGTCCCGAACTCGGGCTCCCACACTCTCCCCGCAGGTCCACTGTGAATCACTAGTTCCGGAAGAGTTTCCTCTGCTGTTTCATCCCCTACTCTTCCTTGACCCTGCAGTATCTCCACTTATATTAACGTGTGTCTTGACGAACTATCAGTGTGCTACCTTCCTATTCCGCCATCTTGCTGCTCTCCCCAATAAGTGTTTCAATGGTACAAAATTAAATGCTCCCAGATAAAAATATTCAAAACAATAAAGTCTATCCATAATATCCAGAAAACACAAACACAGAGGCTTTCACAATATTTCGGATTGACTCAGCCAAGACAAAACCGGATAATTCTGGTTTTCTCAAGTCAAATCCTGAAAAAGTGGTGTGGAATTCGTATGCAATGGACCGAGAAAATCACAGTAAAAATGGTTTTGGAGAAAAGCAAAGTCTTTTCATTAGGCAAGTGCATATAATGTCATCTATACAAACAAAAATATCATGTTTGTTTGCTGCAGTTCCTCTAGCTTACTCCCTGGAAAATACGAATATGTAGAGCTGGTGTCTCCATGTGGAACCAATTACTGTATCCAGGCTCAAAATAAAATGTTCCCTGATAAAAAAAAACATTCAACACAATAAATTCCATTGATAATATCCAGAAAAAGGAAACACAGAGGCTTTCACATTATTTCAGATTGAGTTAGCCAAAGCACAACCGTATATCTATGGTTTCATCCAGTCATATCCGGAGAAACTGGTGTGGAATTCGTATGCAATGGACCGAGAAAATCACAGTACAAACAGTTTTGGAGAAAAGCAAAGTCTTTTCGTTAGGCAAGTGCATCAACTATCATCGATACTAACAGAAATATCATGTTTGTTTGCCGCAGTTTTTCTAGCTTTCTGCCTAGAAAATACGAATGTGTAGAGAAGTGTCTGCATGTGGAAACAATTAGTGTTTCACAGCACAAAATTAAATGTTCCATAACAAAAACTTTCAAAACAATACAGTCCATCGATGATATCCAGAAAACACAAACACAGAGGCTGTAGCAATATCTGGGATTTAGTTAGCCAAAACAAAATCCGATATGTCCAGTTTCATCCAGTCATATACGGACAAACTGGTGTGGAATTCATATGCAATGGACCCAGAAAATCACAGTAAAAATGGTGTTGGAGAAAAACAAAGTCTTTTCATTAGGCTAGTGCATAAAATGTCATCGATACAAACAGAAATATCATGTTTGTTTGCCGCAGTTCCTCTAGCTTACTCCCTAGAAAATACGAATGTGTAGAGCTGGTATTCCCATTATGAACCAATTAGTGTTTCAATGTTACAAAATAAAATGTTCTCTGATAAAAACATTCAAAACAATAAAGTCTATTGATAATATCCAGAAAAAAGAAACACAGAGCTGTAGCAATATCTGGGATTGAGTTAGCAAAACAAAACCGGATATTTCCAGTTGCATCCATTCATATCTGGACAAACTGGTGTGGAATTCGTATGCGATGGACAGAGAACATCACAGTAAATTTGGTTTTGGAGAAAAGCAAAGTCTTTTCGTTAGGCAAGTGCATAAAATGTCATCTATACAAACAGAAATATCATGTTTGTTTGCCGAAGTTCCTCTAGCTTTCTCCCAGGAAAATAAGAATGTGTAGAGCTGGTGTCCCCATGATGAACCAATTAGTGTTTCAATGGTACAAAATTAAATTCTCCCAGATAAAAATATTCAAAACAATAAAGTCTATCCATAATATCCAGAAAACACAAACACAGAGGCTTTCACAATATTTCGGATTGACTCAGCCAAGACAAAACCGGATAATTCTGGTTTTCTCAAGTCATATCCTGAAAAAGTGGTGTGGAATTCGTATGCAATGGACTAAGACCATCACAGTAAAAATGGTTTTGGAGAAAAGCAAAGTCTTTTCGTTAGGCAAGTGCATAAAATGTCATCTATACAAACAGAAATATCATGTTTGTTTGCCGCAGTTCCTCTAGCTTACTCCCTGGAAAATACGAATATGTAGAGCTGGTGTCTCCATGTGGAACCAATTACTGTATCCAGGCTCAAAATAAAATGTTCCCTGATAAAAAAAAATTCAAAACAATAAAGTCCATTGATAATATCCAGAAAAAGGAAACACAGAGGCTGTAGCAATATCTGGGATTGAGTTAGCCAAAACAAAACCGGATATTTCCGGTTTCATCCACTCATATCCGGTCAAACTGGTGCGGAATTCATATGCAATGGACCGAGAAAATCACAGTAAAAATGATTTTGGATAAAAGCAAAGTCTTTTCAATATCATGTTTGTTTACCTCAGTTCCTCTAGCTTTCTCACTAGAAAATAAGAATGTGTAGAGCTGGTGTCTCCATGTGGAACCAATTACTGTATCCAGGCTCAAAATAAAATGTTCCCTGATAAAAAAAAAACACTCAAACCAATAAATCTGTGGATAATATCAGGAAAACACAAAAACAGAGGCTGTACCAATATCTGGGGTTTAGTTAGCCAAAACACAACCGGATATTTCTGTATTCATCCAGTCATATCCTGACAAACTGGTGTGGAATTCGAGTGCAATGGACCGAGAAAATCACAGTACAAATGGTTTTGGAGAAAAGCAAAGTCTTTTCATTAGGCAAGTGCATGAAATGTCATCTGTACAAATAGAAATATCATGTTTGTTTGCCACAGTTCCTCTAGCATTCTCCCTAGAAAATAGGAATGTGTAGAGCTGGTGTTCCCATGATGAACCAATTAGTGTTTCAATGGTACAAAATTAAATGTTACCTGATAAAAACATTCAAAACAATAAAGTCCGTGGATAATATCAAGAATACACAAACACAGAGGCTCTCAGAATATTTCGGATTCAGTTAGCCAAAACACAACCAGATATTTCTGGTTTTCTCAAGTCATATCTGCAAAAAGTGGTGTGGAATTAGTATGCAATGGACCACGAAAATCACAGTAGGAATGGTTTTCGGGAGAAGCAAAGTTTTTTCATTAGGCAAGTGCATAAAATGTCATTTATACAAACAGAAATATCATGTTTGTTTGCCACAAATCCTGTAGCATTCTCCCTAGAAAATACAAATGTCTGGAGCTGGTGTCCACATGATGAACGAATTAGTGTTTCTATGGTACAAAATGAAATGTTCCCTGATAAAAATATTCAAAACAATAAAGTCCATCGACAATATCCACAAAACACAAACACAGAGGCTGTAGCAATATTTCTAATTGAGTTAGCCAAAACAGAACCGGATATTTCTGGTTTCATCCAGTCATATACGGACAAAGTGGTTCAGAATTCATATGCAATGGACAGAGAAAATCACAGTAAAAATGGTTTTGGATAAAAGCAAAGTCGTTTCGTTAGGCAAGTGCATAAATTGTCATCTATACAAACAGAAATATCATGTTTGTTTGCCAGAGTTCCTCTAGCTTTCTTTTTAGAAAATACGAATGTGTAGAGCTTGTGTCTCCATGTGGAACTAATTAGTGATTAAAAGCACAAAAATAAATGTTCCCTGATAGAAAACATTCAAAATAATAAAGTCCATTGATAATATCCAGCAAACACAAACACAGAGGCTTTCACAATATTTCGGATTGAGTTAGCCAAAACAAAACCGGATATTTCCGGTTTCATCCAGTCATATCTGGACAAAGTTGTGCGGAATTCGTATGTAATGGACCGAGAAAATCACAAAAAAAAGGTTGTGGAGAAAAGCAAAGTCTTTTCATTAGGAAAGTGCATAAAATATTATGTACTGAAACAGAAATATCATGTTTGCTTGCCGCCGTTCCTATTCTTTCTACCTAGAAAATATGAATATGTAGACCTGGTGTCTCCATGTGGAAACAATTACTGTATCCAAGCTCAAAATAAAATGTTCCCCAATGAAAAAACATTCAAAACAATAAAGAAATTGATAATATGCAGAAAAAATCAAACAAAGAGGCTGTAGCAATATATGGGATTGAGTTAGCCAAAACACAACCGGATATTTCCTTTTTAATCCAGTCATATGTAATGGACCGAGAAAATCAGAGTAAAAATGGTTTTGGAGAAAAGCAAAGTCTTTTCGTTAGGCAAGTAGATAAAATGTCATCTACACAAACAGAAATATCAGGTTTGTTTGCAGCAGTTAATCTAGCTTTTTCCCTACAATATACGAATATGTAGAGGTGGTTTCTCTATGTGGAACCAATTGCTGTATCCAAGCTCAAAATAAAATATTCCCCGATAAAAAACATTCAAAAAATAAAGTCCATTGGTAATATCCAGAAAAAACAAACACAGAGGCTGCAGCAATATCTGGGATTTAGTTAGCCAAAAGAAAACCGGATATTTCTGGTTCCATCCAGTCATATCCGGACAAACTGGTGTGGAATTCGTATGCAATGGACCGAGAAAATCACAGTACAAACGGTTTTGGAGAAAAGCAAAGTCTTTTCATTAGGCAAGTGCATCAACTATCATCGATACTAACAGAAATATCATGTTTGTTTGCCGCAGTTCCTCTAGCTTTCTCCTAAGAAAATATGAATGTGTAGAGCTGGTGTCCCCATGATGAACCAATTAGTGTTTCGCAGCACAAAATAAAATGTTCCCTGATAAAAACATTGAAAACAATAAAGTCCATTGATAATATCCAGAAAACACAAACACAGAGACTTTCACAATATTTCGGATTGAGTTAGGCAAAACACAACTGTATATTTCTGTTTTCATCCAGTCATATACGGAAAAACTAGTGTGGAATTCGTATGCAATGGACCGAGAAAATCACAGAAAAAAATGTTGTGGAGAAAAGCAAAGTCTTTTCGTTAGGCAAGTGCATGGAATGTCATCTGTACAAATAGAAATATTATGTTTGTTTGCCACAGTTCCTGTAGCTTTCTCCCTAGAAAATAGGAATGTGTAGAGCTGGTGTTCCCATGAAGAACCAATTAGTGTTTCAATGGTACAAAATTAAATGTTCCCTGATAAAAACATTCAAAACAATAAAGTCCTTGGATAATATCAGGAAAACACAAACACAGAGGCTGTAGCAATATCTGGGATTGAGTTAGCCAAAACAGAACCAGATATTTCCGGTTTCATCCAATCATATCTGGACAAAGTGGTGTGGAATTCATATTCAATGGAACGAGAAAATCGGAGTAAAAATGGTTTTGGAGAAAAGCAAAGTTTTTCGTTAGGCAAGTGCATAAAATGTCAGCTAAAGAAACAGAAATATCATGTTTGTTTGCCGCAGTTCCTCTAGCTTTCTCCCTAGAAAATACGAATGTGTAGAGCTGGTGTCCCCATGATGAACCAATTAGTGTTTCGCAGCACAAAATTAAATGTTCTCTGATAAAAACATTCAAAACAATAAAGTCCATTGATAATATCCAGAAAACACAAACACAGAGACTTTCACAATATTTCGGATTGAGTTAGCCAAAACACAACTCTATATTTCTGGTTTCATCCAGTCATATACGGACAAACTAGAGTGGAATTCGTATGCAATGGACCGAGAAAATCACAGAAAAAATTGTTGTGGAGAAATGCAAAGTCTTTTCGTTAGGCAAGTGCATGAAATGTTATCTGTACCAATAGAAATATTTTTGTTTGCCACAGTTCCTCTAGCGTTCTTCCTAGAAAATAGCAATGTGTAGAGCTGGTGATCCCTTGATGAACCAATTAGTGTTTCTATAGTACAAAATTAAACGTTCCCTGATAAAAACATTATAAACAATAAGTCCCTTGATAATATCCAGAAAACACAAACACATAGGCTGTCACAATATTTCGGATTGAGTTACAAAACACAACCGGCTATTTCTGTTTTCATCCAGTCATATACGGACAAAGTGGTGTGGAATTCGTAAGCAATGGACCGAGAAAATCACAGTGAAAATGGTTTTGGAGAAAAGCAAAGTCTTTTCGTTAGGCAAGTGGATAAAATGTCATCGATACTAACAGAAATATCATGTTTGTTTGCCGCAGTTCTTCTAGCTTTCTCAATAGAAAATACGAATGTGTATAGCTAGCGTGTCCATGTGGAACAAATTACTGTATCCAAGCTCAAAATAAAATGTTCCCTGATAAAAAACATTCAAAAAATAAAGTCCGTGGATAATATCAGAAAAACACAAACACAGAGGATGTAGCAATATCTGGGATTGAGTTAGCCAAAACAAAACCGAATATTTCCTTATCATCCAGTCATATACGGACAAACTAGTGTGGAATTCGTATGCAATGGACTGAGAAAATCACAGTAAAAATGGTGTTGGAGAAAAGCAAAGTCTTTTCGTTAGGCAAGTGCATCAAATGTCATCTATACAAACAGAAATATCATGTTTGTTTGCCGCAGTTTCTCTAGCTTTCTCCCTAAAAAATACAAATGTGTGGAGCTGGTGTTCCCATGATTAACCAATTAAAGTCTCAATGGTACAGAATTAAATTTTCCCAGATAAAAATATTCAGAACAATAAAGTCCATCGATAATATCGAGAAAACACAAACAAAGAGGCTTTCACAATATTTCGGACTGAGTTAGCCAAAAAAAACCCAGATATTTCCGGTTTCATCCAGTCATATCCGGACAAAGTGGTGGGGAATTCGTATGCAATGCACCGAGAACATCACAGTAAAATTGGTTTTGGAGAAAACAAAGTCTTTTCGTTAGGCAAGTGCATCAAATGTCATCTATACAAACAGAAATATCACGTATGTTTGCCGCAGTTCCTATAGCTTTCTCCCAAGAAAATGTGAATGTGTAGAGCTGGTGTCTCCATATGGAACCAATTACTGTATCCAAGCTCTAAACAAAATGTTCCCTAAAAAAAAACATTCAAAACAATGAATCCCTCGATAATATCCAGAAAACACAAACACAGAGGATGTAGCAATATCTGGGATTGAATTAGCCAAAACACAACCATATATTTCTGGTTTCAACCAGCGATATCCGGAAAAAGTTTATTGGAATTCGTATGCAATGTACCGAGAAAATCAGACTACAAATTGTTGTGGAAAAAAACAAAGTCTTCTCGTTAGGCAAGTGCATATAATGTCATCGATACAAATAGAAATATCATGTTTGTTTGCCACTGTTCCTCTAGCTTTCTATGTAGAAAATACGAATGTGTAGAGCTGGTGTCCCCATGATGAACCAATTAGTGTTTCAATGGTACACAATTAAATGTTCCTTGATAAAAATATTCAAAACAATAAATTCCGTGAATAATATCAGGAATACACAAACACAAAGTCTGTAGCAATATTTCGGATTGAGTTAGCAAAACACATCTAGATTTTTCTGGTTTCATACAGTCATATCCGGACAAAGTGGTCTGGAATTCATATGCAATGGACCGAGAAAATCACAGGAAAATTTGTTTTGAATAAAAGCAAATATTTTCGTTAGGCAAGTGCATAAAATGTCATCTATAGAAACAGAAATTCATGTTTGTTTGCCGCAGTTCCTCTAGCTTTCTCCCTAGAAAATACGAATGTGTAGGGCTGGTGTTCCCATGATGAACCAATTAGTGTTTCGCAGTACAAAATTAAATGTTCACCGATAAAAACTTTCAAAACAATAAATTCCGTGGATAATATCAGGAATACACAAACACATAGGCTGTACCAATATCTGGGATTGAGTTAGCCAAAACAAAACCGGTTATTTCTGTATTCATCCAGTCATATCCGGAGAAACTTCTGTGGAATTCATATTCAATGGACCAAGAAAATCACAGTAAAAATGGTTTTGGAGAAAAGCAAAGTCTTTTCATTAGGCAAGTGCATAAAATGTCATCTATACAAACAGAAATATCAAGTTTGTTTGCCACAGTTCCTCTAGCTTTCTCGCTAGAAAATACGAATGTGTGGAGCTGGTGTTCCCATGATGAACCAATTAGTGTTTCAACGGTACAAAATTAAATGTTCCCTGATAAAAACATTCAGAATAAAGTCCATCGATAATATCCAGAAAACACAAACACAGAAACTTTCACAATATTTCGGATTGAGTTTGACAAAACACAACCGTATATTTCTGGTTTCATCCAGTCATATCTGGACAAACTGTTGTGGAATTCGTATGCAATGGACCGAGAAAATCACAGTAAAAATAGTTTTGAGAAAAGCAAAGTCTTTTCATTAGGCAAGTGCATAAAATGTCATCGATACTAACAGAAATATAATGTTTGTTTGCCGCAGTTCCTCTAGCTTTCTCCCTAGAAAATACGAATGTGTAGAGCTGGTGTCTCCATGTGGAAACAATTACTGTATCCAAGCTCAAAATAAAATATTCCCCGATAAAAAACATTCAAAATTAGGAGTCCATTAATAATATCCAGAAAACACAAACGCAATTGCTGTAGCAATATCTGGGATTGAGTTAGCCAAAACGAAACCGGATATTTCCGGTTTCATCAAGTCATAGCTGGACAAACTGGTGTGGAATTCGGATGCAATCAACAGAGAAAATCAAAGTAAAAATGTTTTTGGAGAAAAGCAAAGTCTTTTCGTTAGGCAAGTGTATAAAATATCATCTATAAAAACAGAAATATCATGTTTGTTTGCCACAGTTCCACTAGCTTTCTCCTTAGAAAATAGGAATGTGTTGAGCTGGTGTCCCCATGATGAACCAAGTAGTGTTTCAAGGGTACAAAAGTAAATGTTCCCTGATAAAAACATTCAAAACAATAAAGACCATCGATAATATACAGAAAACACAAACAGAGAAACTTTCACAATATTTCGGATTCAGTTAGGCAAAACGCAACCGGATATTTCTGGTTTCATCCAGTCATATCCAGAAAGAGTGGTTTGGAATTCGTATGCGTTGGACCGAGAAAATCAGAGTAAAAATGGTTTTGGAGAAAAGCAAAGTCTTTTCGTTAGGCAAGTGCATAAAATGTTATCGATACTAACAGAAATATCATGTTTGTTTGCCGCAGTTCCTCTAGCTTTCTCCTTAGAAAATACGAATATATAGCGCTGGTGTCTCCATTTGGAACCAATTACTATATACAAGCTCAAAACAAAATGTTCCCCGATAAAAAAACTTTCAAAACAATAAACTCCATTGAATATCCAGAAAAAACAAACACAGAGGTTGTAGCAATATCTGGGTTTTTAGCCAAACCAAAACCGGATATTTCCGGTTTCATCCAGTCATATCCGGACAAAGTGGTGTGGAATTCGTATGCAATGGACAGAGAAAATCACAGTAAAAATGGTTTGGGAGAAAAGCAAAGGCTTTTCGTTAGGCAAGTGCATAAAATGCCATCTATACAAACAGAAATATCATGTTTGTTTGCCGCAGTTTCTCTAGCTTTCTCCCTAGAAAATACGAATGTGTAGAGCTGGTGTTCCCATTATGAACCAAATAATGGTTCAACGGTACAAAATTAAATGTTCCCTGAAAAAAAATTCAAAAAAATAAGTCCATCAATAATATCCAGAAAACACAAACACAGAGGCTGTAGCAATATCTGGGATTGAGTTAGCAAAAAAAAAAACCCGGATATTTCCTGTTTCATCCAGTCATTTCTGGACAAAGTGGTGTCGAATTCGTATGCAATGGACCGAGCAAATCACAGAAAAAATGGTTTTGGAGAAAAGCAACGTCTTTTCCTTAGGCATGTGCATAAAATGTCATCTATACAAACAGAAATATCATGTTTGTTTGCCGCAGTTCCTCTAGCTTTCTCCCTAGAAAATACGAATGTGTAGAGCTTGTGTCCTCATGTGGAACCAGTTAGTGTTTACAAGGACAAAATTAAATGTTCCCTGATAAAAAACATTCAAACAATAAAATCCGTTGGTAATAACCTGAATACACAATCACAGAGGCTGTAGCAATATCTGGGATTGAGTTAGCCAAAACAAAACCAGATATTTCCTGTTTCATCCAGTCATATCCGGACAAACTGGTGTGGAATTCGTATGCAATGGACCGAGAAAATTACAGTAAAAATTTTTTTGGAGAAAAGCAATGTGTTTTTGTAAGGAAAGTGCATAAGATGTCATCTATACTAACAGAAATATCATGTTTGTTTGCTCATGTTCCTCTAGCTTTCTCCCTAGAAAATATGAATGTGTAGAGCTGGTGTCCCCTTGATGAACCAATTAGTGTTTCTACGGTACAAAATAAAATGTTCCTTGATAAAAACATTGAAAAGAAAAAAGTCCATCGATAATATCCAGAAAATACAAACACAGAAACTTTCACAATATTTCGCATTGAGTTAGCCAATACACAAAGGGATATTTCTGGTTTCATCCAGTCATATCCGGACAAAGTGGTGTGAATTCGTATGCAATGGACCGAGAAAATCACAGTAAAATTGGTTCTGGAAAAAAGCAAAGTCTTGTCGTTAGGCAAGTGCATAAAATATCAACGATACCAACAGAAATATCATGTTTGTTTGCCGCAGTTCCTCTAGCTTTCACCCTAGAAAATACGAATGTGTAGAGCTGGTGTCTGCATGTGGAACCAATTAGTGTTTCCAAGAACAAAATTAAATGTTTCCTGATAAAAAACCTTCAAAACAATAAAGTTCGTGGATAATAACAGGAAAACTCAAACACAGAATCTATCACAATATTTAACATTGAGTTAGCCAAAACACAACCGGATATTTCTGGTTTCTTCCAGTCATATCTGAACAAAGTGCTGTGGAATTCATATGCAATGGACCGAGAAAATCACAGTAAAAATGGATTGGAGAAAAGCAGTGTCTTTTCGTTAGGAAAGTGCATAAATGTCATATACACAAACAGAAATATCATGTTTGTTTGCTGCAGTTCCTCTAGCTTTCTCCCTAGAAAATACGAATGTGTAGAGCTGGTGTTCCCATGATGAACCAATTAGTGTTTCAATGGTACACAATTAAATGTTCCTTGATAAAAATATTCAAAACAATAAATTCCGTGAATAATATCAGGAATACACAAACACAAAGTCTGTAGCAATATTTCGGATTGAGTTAGCAAAACACATCTAGATTTTTCTGGTTTCATACAGTCATATCCGGACAAAGTGGTCTGGAATTCGTATGCAATGGACCGAGAAAATCACAGGAAAATTTGTTTTGGATAAAAGCAAAGCATTTTCGTTAGGCAAGTGCATAAAATGTCATCTATAGAAACAGAAATTCATGTTTGTTTGCCGCAGTTCCTCTAGCTTTCTCCCTAGAAAATACGAATGTGTAGGGCTGGTGTTCCCATGATGAACCAATTAGTGTTTCGCAGTACAAAATTAAATGTTCACCGATAAAAACTTTCAAAACAATAAATTCCGTGGATAATATCAGGAATACACAAACACATAGGCTGTACCAATATCTGGGATTGAGTTAGCCAAAACAAAACCGGTTATTTCTGTATTCATCCAGTCATATCCGGAGAAACTTCTGTGGAATTCATATTCAATGGACCAAGAAAATCACAGTAAAAATGGTTTTGGAGAAAAGCAAAGTCTTTTCATTAGGCAAGTGCATAAAATGTCATCTATACAAACAGAAATATCAAGTTTGTTTGCCACAGTTCCTCTAGCTTTCTCGCTAGAAAATACGAATGTGTGGAGCTGGTGTTCCCATGATGAACCAATTAGTGTTTCAACGGTACAAAATTAAATGTTCCCTGATAAAAACATTCAGAATAAAGTCCATCGATAATATCCAGAAAACACAAACACAGAAACTTTCACAATATTTCGGATTGAGTTTGACAAAACACAACCGTATATTTCTGGTTTCATCCAGTCATATCTGGACAAACTGTTGTGGAATTCGTATGCAATGGACCGAGAAAATCACAGTAAAAATAGTTTTGTAGAAAAGCAAAGTCTTTTCATTAGGCAAGTGCATAAAATGTCATCGATACTAACAGAAATATAATGTTTGTTTGCCGCAGTTCCTCTAGCTTTCTCCCTAGAAAATACGAATGTGTAGAGCTGGTGTCTCCATGTGGAAACAATTACTGTATCCAAGCTCAAAATAAAATATTCCCCGATAAAAAACATTCAAAACTATAGAGTCCATTAATAATATCCAGAAAACACAAACGCAATTGCTGTAGCAATATCTGGGATTGAGTTAGCCAAAACGAAACCGGATATTTCCGGTTTCATCAAGTCATAGCTGGACAAACTGGTGTGGAATTCGGATGCAATCGACAGAGAAAATCACAGTAAAAATGTTTTTGGAGAAAAGCAAAGTCTTTTCGTTAGGCAAGTGTATAAAATATCATCTATAAAAACAGAAATATCATGTTTGTTTGCCACAGTTCCACTAGCTTTCTCCTTAGAAAATACGAATGTGTTGAGCTGGTGTCCCCATGATGAACCAATTAGTGTTTCAAGGGTACAAAAATAAATGTTCCCTGATAAAAACATTCAAAACAATAAAGACCATCGATAATATACAGAAAACACAAACAGAGAAACTTTCACAATATTTCGGATTCATTTAGGCAAAACGCAACCGGATATTTCTGGTTTCATCCAGTCATATCCAGAAAGAGTGGTTTGGAATTCGTATGCGTTGGACCGAGAAAATCAGAGTAAAAATGGTTTTGGAGAAAAGCAAAGTCTTTTCGTTAGGCAAGTGCATAAAATGTTATCGATACTAACAGAAATATCATGTTTGTTTGCCGCAGTTCCTCTAGCTTTCTCCTTAGAAAATACGAATATATAGCGCTGGTGTCTCCATTTGGAACCAATTACTATATACAAGCTCAAAACAAAATGTTCCCCGATAAAAAAACTTTCAAAACAATAAACTCCATTGAATATCCAGAAAAAACAAACACAGAGGTTGTAGCAATATCTGGGTTTTTAGCCAAACCAAAACCGGATATTTCCGGTTTCATCCAGTCATATCCGGACAAAGTGGTGTGGAATTCGTATGCAATGGACAGAGAAAATCACAGTAAAAATGGTTTGGGAGAAAAGCAAAGGCTTTTCGTTAGGCAAGTGCATAAAATGCCATCTATACAAACAGAAATATCATGTTTGTTTGCCGCAGTTTCTCTAGCTTTCTCCCTAGAAAATACGAATGTGTAGAGCTGGTGTTCCCATTATGAACCAAATAATGGTTCAACGGTACAAAATTAAATGTTCCCTGAAAAAAAATTCAAAAAAATAAGTCCATCAATAATATCCAGAAAACACAAACACAGAGGCTGTAGCAATATCTGGGATTGAGTTAGCAAAAAAAAAAAACCCGGATATTTCCTGTTTCATCCAGTCATTTCTGGACAAAGTGGTGTCGAATTCGTATGCAATGGACCGAGCAAATCACAGAAAAAATGGTTTTGGAGAAAAGCAACGTCTTTTCCTTAGGCATGTGCATAAAATGTCATCTATACAAACAGAAATATCATGTTTGTTTGCCGCAGTTCCTCTAGCTTTCTCCCTAGAAAATACGAATGTGTAGAGCTTGTGTCCTCATGTGGAACCAGTTAGTGTTTACAAGGACAAAATTAAATGTTCCCTGATAAAAAACATTCAAACAATAAAATCCGTTGGTAATAACCTGAATACACAATCACAGAGGCTGTAGCAATATCTGGGATTGAGTTAGCCAAAACAAAACCAGATATTTCCTGTTTCATCCAGTCATATCCGGACAAACTGGTGTGGAATTCGTATGCAATGGACCGAGAAAATTACAGTAAAATTTTTTTTGGAGAAAAGCAATGTGTTTTTGTAAGGAAAGTGCATAAGATGTCATCTATACTAACAGAAATATCATGTTTGTTTGCTCATGTTCCTCTAGCTTTCTCCCTAGAAAATATGAATGTGTAGAGCTGGTGTCCCCTTGATGAACCAATTAGTGTTTCTACGGTACAAAATAAAATGTTCCTTGATAAAAACATTGAAAAGAAAAAAGTCCATCGATAATATCCAGAAAATACAAACACAGAAACTTTCACAATATTTCGCATTGAGTTAGCCAATACACAAAGGGATATTTCTGGTTTCATCCAGTCATATCCGGACAAAGTGGTGTGAATTCGTATGCAATGGACCGAGAAAATCACAGTAAAATTGGTTCTGGAAAAAAGCAAAGTCTTGTCGTTAGGCAAGTGCATAAAATATCAACGATACCAACAGAAATATCATGTTTGTTTGCCGCAGTTCCTCTAGCTTTCACCCTAGAAAATACGAATGTGTAGAGCTGGTGTCTGCATGTGGAACCAATTAGTGTTTCCAAGAACAAAATTAAATGTTTCCTGATAAAAAACCTTCAAAACAATAAAGTTCGTGGATAATAACAGGAAAACTCAAACACAGAATCTATCACAATATTTAACATTGAGTTAGCCAAAACACAACCGGATATTTCTGGTTTCTTCCAGTCATATCTGAACAAAGTGCTGTGGAATTCATATGCAATGGACCGAGAAAATCACAGTAAAAATGGATTGGAGAAAAGCAGTGTCTTTTCGTTAGGAAAGTGCATAAATGTCATATACACAAACAGAAATATCATGTTTGTTTGCTGCAGTTCCTCTAGCTTTCTCCCTAGAAAATACGAATGTGTAGAGCTGGTGTTCCCATGATGAACCAATTAGTGTTTCAATGGTACACAATTAAATGTTCCTTGATAAAAATATTCAAAACAATAAATTCCGTGAATAATATCAGGAATACACAAACACAAAGTCTGTAGCAATATTTCGGATTGAGTTAGCAAAACACATCTAGATTTTTCTGGTTTCATACAGTCATATCCGGACAAAGTGGTCTGGAATTCGTATGCAATGGACCGAGAAAATCACAGTAAAATTGGTTCTGGAAAAAAGCAAAGTCTTGTCGTTAGGCAAGTGCATAAAATATCAACGATACCAACAGAAATATCATGTTTGTTTGCCGCAGTTCCTCTAGCTTTCACCCTAGAAAATACGAATGTGTAGAGCTGGTGTTCCCATGATGAACCAATTAGTGTTTCCAAGAACAAAATTAAATGTTTCCTGATAAAAAACCTTCAAAACAATAAAGTTCGTGGATAATATCAGGAATACACAAACACAAAGTCTGTAGCAATATTTCGGATTGAGTTAGCAAAACACATCTAGATTTTTCTGGTTTCATACAGTCATATCCGGACAAAGTGGTCTGGAATTCGTATGCAATGGACCGAGAAAATCACAGGAAAATTTGTTTTGGATAAAAGCAAAGCATTTTCGTTAGGCAAGTGCATAAAATGTCATCTATAGAAACAGAAATTCATGTTTGTTTGCCGCAGTTCCTCTAGCTTTCTCCCTAGAAAATACGAATGTGTAGGGCTGGTGTTCCCATGATGAACCAATTAGTGTTTCGCAGTACAAAATTAAATGTTCACCGATAAAAACTTTCAAAACAATAAATTCCGTGGATAATATCAGGAATACACAAACACATAGGCTGTACCAATATCTGGGATTGAGTTAGCCAAAACAAAACCGGTTATTTCTGTATTCATCCAGTCATATCCGGAGAAACTTCTGTGGAATTCATATTCAATGGACCAAGAAAATCACAGTAAAAATGGTTTTGGAGAAAAGCAAAGTCTTTTCATTAGGCAAGTGCATAAAATGTCATCTATACAAACAGAAATATCAAGTTTGTTTGCCACAGTTCCTCTAGCTTTCTCACTAGAAAATACGAATGTGTGGAGCTGGTGTTCCCATGATGAACCAATTAGTGTTTCAACGGTACAAAATTAAATGTTCCCTGATAAAAACATTCAGAATAAAGTCCATCGATAATATCCAGAAAACACAAACACAGAAACTTTCACAATATTTCGGATTGAGTTTGACAAAACACAACCGTATATTTCTGGTTTCATCCAGTCATATCTGGACAAACTGTTGTGGAATTCGTATGCAATGGACCGAGAAAATCACAGTAAAAATAGTTTTGTAGAAAAGCAAAGTCTTTTCATTAGGCAAGTGCATAAAATTTCATCGATACTAACAGAAATATAATGTTTGTTTGCCGCAGTTCCTCTAGCTTTCTCCCTAGAAAATACGAATGTGTAGAGCTGGTGTCTCCATGTGGAAACAATTACTGTATCCAAGCTCAAAATAAAATATTCCCCGATAAAAAACATTCAAAACTATAGAGTCCATTAATAATATCCAGAAAACACAAACGCAATTGCTGTAGCAATATCTGGGATTGAGTTAGCCAAAACGAAACCGGATATTTCCGGTTTCATCAAGTCATAGCTGGACAAACTGGTGTGGAATTCGGATGCAATCGACAGAGAAAATCACAGTAAAAATGTTTTTGGAGAAAAGCAGAGTCTTTTCGTTAGGCAAGTGTATAAAATATCATCTATAAAAACAGAAATATCATGTTTGTTTGCCACAGTTCCACTAGCTTTCTCCTTAGAAAATACGAATGTGTTGAGCTGGTGTCCCCATGATGAACCAATTAGTGTTTCAAGGGTACAAAAATAAATGTTCCCTGATAAAAACATTCAAAACAATAAAGACCATCGATAATATACAGAAAACACAAACAGAGAAACTTTCACAATATTTCGGATTCAGTTAGGCAAAACGCAACTGGATATTTCTGGTTTCATCCAGTCATATCCAGAAAGAGTGGTTTGGAATTCGTATGCGTTGGACCGAGAAAATCAGAGTAAAAATGGTTTTGGAGAAAAGCAAAGTCTTTTCGTTAGGCAAGTGCATAAAATGTTATCGATACTAACAGAAATATCATGTTTGTTTGCTGCTGTTCCTCTAGCTTTCTCCTTAGAAAATACGAATATATAGCGCTGGTGTCTCCATTTGGAACCAATTACTATATACAAGCTCAAAACAAAATGTTCCCCGATAAAAAAACTTTCAAAACAATAAACTCCATTGAATATCCAGAAAAAACAAACACAGAGGCTTTCACAATATTTCAGATTGAGTAAGGAAAAACAATACCGGATATTTGCAGTGTCATCCAGTCTTATGTGGACAAACTGGAGTGGAATTAGTAGGCAATTGACCGAGAAAATCACAGTAAAAATGGTTTAGGAGAAAAGCAATGTCTTTTTGTTAGGCAAGTGCATAAAATGTCATCGATAGTAACAGAAATATCATGTTTGTTTGACGCAGTTCCTCTAACTTTCTCCCTAGAAAACACGAATGTGTAGAGCTGGCATCGCCATGTGGAACCAATTAGTGTTTCCAAGAACGAAATTAAATGTTCCCTGAGAAAAAACATTCAAAACAATAATGTCCATTGATAATATCCAGAAAACACAAACAAAGGGCTGTAGCAATATCTGGGATAGAGTTAGCCAAAACAAAACTGGATATTTCCGGTTTCATCCAGTCATATCCTGAAAAAGTGGTGTGGAATTCATAGGCAATGGACCGAAAAAATCACAGTAAAAATGGTTTTGGAGAAATGCAAAGTCTTTTCGTTAGGCAAGTGCATAAAATGTCATCGATACAAACAGAAATATCATGTTTGTTTGCCGCAGTTCCTCTAGCTTTCTCCCGAGAAAATACGAATGTGTAGAACTTGTGTCCACATGATGAACCAATTATTGTTTCTACGGTACAAAATGAAATGTTCCCTGATAAAAACTTTCAAAACAATAAAGTCCTTCGATAATATCCAGAAAACACAAACACAGAGGCTTTCACAATATTTCGGATTGAGTTAGCCAAAACACAACCGGATATTTCTGGTTTCATCCAGTCATATTCGGACAAAGTGGTTGTGAATTCATATGCAATGGACCGAGAAAATCACAGAAAAATGGCCTTGTAGAAAACAAAAGTCTTTTCGTTAGGCAAGTGCATAAAATGTCATCTATACAAACAGAAATATCATGTTTGTTTGCCGCACTTCCTCTAGCTTTCTCCCTAGAAAATACGAAGGTTTAGACCTTCTGTCCCCATGATGAACCAATTAGTGTTTTCAAGCCCAAAATTAAATGTTCCCTGATAAAAAAAACATTCAAAACAATAAACTTCATCGATAATATCCAGAAAACACAAACACAGAGGCTTTCACAATATTTCGGATTGATTTAGGCAAAACAAAACCGGGTATTTGCAGTTTCATCCAGTCATATCCGGACAAACTGGTGTGGAATTCGTATGCAATGGACCAAGAAAATCACAGTAAAAATGGTCTTGGAGAAAAGCAATGTCTTTTCGTTAGGCAAGTGCATAAAATGTCATCGATAGTAACAGAAATATCATGTTTGTTTGACGCAGTTCCTCTAACTTTCTCCCTAGAAAATACGAATGTGTAGAGCTGGTGTCTCCATGTGGAACCAATTACTATATCCAAGCTCAAAGTAAAATGTTCCCCGATAGAAAACATTCAAAAAAATAAAGTCCATTGATAATATCCAGAAAACAAAAACACAGAGGCTGTAGCAATATCTGGGATTGAGTTAGCCAAAACAAAACCGGATACTTCCAGTTTCATCCAGTCATATCCAGACAAAGTAGTATGGAATTCATAGGCAATGGACCGAAAAAATCACAGTAAAAATGGTTTTGGAGAAAAGCAAAGTCTTTTCGTTAGGCAAGTGCATAAAATTTCATCGATACAAACAGAAATATCATGTTTGTGTGCCGCAGTTCCTCTAGCTTTCTCCCTAGAAAATACGAATGTGTAGAACTCGTGTCCCCATGATGAACCTATTATTGTGTCTAAGGTACAAAATGAAATGTTCCCTGATAAAAACATTCAAAACAATAAAGTCCATCGATAATATCCAGAAAACACAAACACAGAAACTTTCACAATATATCGGGTTGAGTTACCTAAAACACAACCGGATATTTCCGGTTTCATCCAGTCATATCCGGACAAAGTGGTGTGGAACTCGTATGCAATGGACCGAGAAAATCAGAGTAAAAGTGGTTTTGGAGAAAAGCAAAGTCTTTTCATTAGGCAAGTGCATAAAATGTCATCTACAAACAGAAATAATCAGGTTTGTTTGCAGCAGTTCCTCTAGCTTTTTCCCTACAAAATACAAATATGTAGAGCTGGTGTCTCCATGTGGAACCAATTACTGTATCCAAGCTCAAAGTAAAATGTTCCCCGATAGAAAACATTCAAAAAAATAAACTCCATTGATAATATCCAGAAAAAACAAACACAGAGGCTGCAGCAATATCTGGGATTGAGTTAGCCAAACAAAACTGGATATTTCTGGCTTCATCAAGTCATATCCGGACAAACTGGTGTGGAATACGTATGCAACGGACCGAGAAAATCACAGTAAAAATGGTTTTGGAGAAAAGCAAAGTCTTTTCGTTAGGCAAGTGCATAAAATGTCATCTATACAAGCAGAAATATCATCTAGCTTTCTCCCTAGAAAATACAAATGTGTAGAGCTGGTGTCTCCATGTGAAACCAATTACTGTATCCAAGCTCAAAATAAAATGTTCCCTGATTAAAAAAAAAAAACATTCAAAACAATAAAGTCCATCGATAATATCCAGAAAACACAAACACAGAGGCTTTCACAATATTTTAGATTGAGTTACCCAAAACACAACCGGATATTTCTGGTTACATATAGTCATATCTGGAAAAAGTGGTGTGGAATTCATATGCAATGAACCGAGAAAATCACAGTAAAAAATGTTTTTGTAGAAAAGCGAAGTCTTTTCATTAGGCAAGTGCATAAATGTCATCTATACAAACAGAAATATCATGTTTGTTTGCCGCAGTACCTCTAGCTTTTTCCCTAGAAAATACGAATGTGTAGAGCTGGTGTCCCCATGATGAATGAATTAGTGTTTCTACGGTACAAAATTAAATGTTCCCTGATGAAAATATTCAAAACAATAAAGTCCATCGATAATATCCCTAAAATACAAACACTGAGGGTTCACAATATTTCGGATTGACTTAGCCAAAACACAACCGGATATTTCTGGTTTCATCCAGTCATAACCGGACAAACTGGTGTGGAATTCATATGCAATGGACCGAGAAAATCACAATAAAAATGGTTTTGGAGAAAAGCAAAGTCTTTTTGTTAGGCAAGTGCATAAAATGTCATCGATATTAACAGAGATGTCATGTTTGTTTTTCGTATTTCCTGTATCTTTCTCCCAAGGAAATATGATTTTTAGAGCTGGTGTCTCCATGTGGAACCAATTAGTGCTTACAAGCACAAAATTAAATGTTCCCTGATAAAAAACATTGAAAACAATAAAGTCCATGGATAATATCCGGAAAACACAAACACAGAGGTTGTAGCAATATCTGGGATTGAGTTAGCCAGAACAAACCCGGATATTTCCGGTTTCATCCAGTCATACCTGGACTACCTGGTGTGGAATTCATATGCAATGGACCGAGAAAATCACAGTACAAATGATTTTGGAGAAAAGCAAAGTATTTTCGTTAGGCTAGTGTATAAAATGTCATCTATACAAACAGAAATATCATGTTTGTTTGCCACAAATCCTGTAGCGTTCTCCCTAGAAAATACGAATGTGTAGAGCTGGTTTCCCCATTATGAACCAATTAGTGTTTCAACGGTATAAAATTAAATGTTCCCTGATAAAAATATTCAAAACAATAAAGTCCATCGACAATATCCACAAAACACAAACACAGAGGCTGTAGCAATATTTCTAATTGAGTTAGCCAAAACAGAACCGGATATTTCTGGTTTCATCCAGTCATATACGGACAAAGTGGTTCGGAATTCATATGCAATGGACAGAGAAAATCACAGTAAAAATGGTTTTGGAGAAAAGCAAAGTCGTTTCGTTAGGCAAGTGCATAAATTGTCATCTATACAAACAGAAATATCATCTTTGTTTGCCAGAGTTCCTCTAGCTTTCTTTTTAGAAAATACGAATGTGTAGAGCTTGTGTCTCCATGTGGAACTAATTAGTGATTAAAAGCACAAAAATAAATGTTCCCTGATAGAAAACATTCAAAATAATAAAGTCCATTGATAATATCCAGCAAACACAAACACAGAGGCTTTCACAATATTTCGGATTGAGTTAGCCAAAACAAAACCGGATATTTCCGGTTTCATCCAGTCATATCTGGACAAAGTTGTGCGGAATTCGTATGTAATGGACCGAGAAAATCACAAAAAAAAAAGGTTGTGGAGAAAAGCAAAGTCTTTTCATTAGGAAAGTGCATAAAATATTATGTACTGAAACAGAAATATCATGTTTGTTTGCCGCCGTTCCTATTCTTTCTACCTAGAAAATATGAATATGTAGACCTGGTGTCTCCATGTGGAAACAATTACTGTATCCAAGCTCAAAATAAAATGTTACCCAATGAAAAAACATTCAAAACAATAAAGAAATTGATAATATGCAGAAAAAATCAAACAAAGAGGCTGTAGCAATATATGGGATTGAGTTAGCCAAAACACAACCGGATATTTCCTTTTTAATCCAGTCATATGCAATGGACCGAGAAAATCAGAGTAAAAATGGTTTTGGAGAAAAGCAAAGTCTTTTCGTTAGGCAAGTAGATAAAATGTCATCTACACAAACAGAAATATCATGTTTGTTTGCAGCAGTTAATCTAGCTTTTTCCCTACAATATACGAATATGTAGAGGTGGTTTCTCTATGTGGAACCAATTGCTGTATCCAAGCTCAAAATAAAATATTCCCCGATAAAAAACATTCAAAAAATAAAGTCCATTGGTAATATCCAGAAAAAACAAACACAGAGGCTGCAGCAATATCTGGGATTTAGTTAGCCAAGAGAAAACCGGATATTTCTGGTTCCATCCAGTCATATCCGGACAAACTGGTGTGGAATTCGTATGCAATGGACCGAGAAAATCACAGTACAAACGGTTTTGGAGAAAAGCAAAGTCTTTTCGTTAGGCAAGTGCATCAACTATCATCGATACTAACAGAAATATCATGTTTGTATGCCGCAGTTCCTCGAGTTTCTCCTTAGAAAATAAGAATGTGTAGAGCTGGTGTCCCCATGATTAACCAATTAGTGTTTCGCAGCACAAAATTAAATGTTCCCTGATAAAAACATTGAAAACAATAAAGTCCATTGATAATATCCAGAAAACACAAACACAGAAACTTTCACAATATATCGGGTTGAGTTACCTAAAACACAACCGGATATTTCCGGTTTCATCCAGTCATATCCAGACAAAGTGGTGAGGAACTCGTATGCAATGGACCGAGAAAATCAGAGTAAAAGTGGTTTTGGAGAATAGCAAAGTCTTTTCCTTAGGCAAGTGCATAAAATGTCATCTACAAACAGAAATATCATGTTTGTTTGCAGCAGTTCCTCTAGCTTTTTCCCTACAAAATACAAATATGTAGAGCTGGTGTCTCCATGTGGAACCAATTACTGTATCCAAGCTCAAAGTAAAATGTTCCCCGATAGAAAAGATTCAAAAAAATAAACTCCATTGATAATATCCAGAAAAAACAAACACAGAGGCTGCAGCAATATCTGGGATTGAGTTAGCCAAAACAAAACTGGATATTTCTGGCTTCATCCAGTCATATCCGTACAAACTGGTGTGGAATACGTATGCAATGGACCGAGAAAATCACAGTAAAAATGGTTTTGGAGAAAAGCAAAGTCTTTTCGTTAGGCAAGTGCATAAAATGTCATCTATACAAGCAGAAATATCATCTAGCTTTCTCCCTAGAAAATACAAATGTGTAGAGCTGGTGTCTCCATGTGAAACCAATTACTGTATCCAAGCTCAAAATAAAATGTTCCCTGATAAAAAAAAAACATTCAAAACAATAAAGTCCATCGATAATATCCAGAAAACACAAACACAGAGGCTTTCACAATATTTCAGATTGAGTTACCCAAAACACAACCGGATATTTCTTTTTTTATCCAGTCATATCTGGAAATAGTGGTGTGGAATTCATATGCAATGAACCGAGAAAATCACAGTAAAAAATGGTTTTGTAGAAAAGCGAAGTCTTTTCATTAGGCAAGTGCATAAAATGTCATCTATACAAACAGAAATATCATGTTTGTTTGCCGCAGTACCTCTAGCTTTTTCCCTAGAAAATAAGAATGTGTAGAGCTGGTGTCCCCATGATGAATTAATTAGTGTTTCTACGGTACAAAATTAAATGTTCCCTGATGAAAATATTCAAAACAATAAAGTCCATCGATAATATCCCTAAAATACAAACACTGAGGGTTCACAATATTTCGGATTTAGATAGCCAAAACAAAACCGGATATTTCCGGTTTCATCCAGTCATAACCGGACAAACTGGTGTGGAATTCATATGCAATGGACCGAGAAAATCACAATAAAAATGGTTTTGGAGAAAAGCAAAGTCTTTTTGTTAGGCAAGTGCATAAAATGTCATCAATATTAACAGAGATATCATGTTTGTTTTTCGTATTTCCTGTATCTTTCTCCCTAGAAAATATGATTTTTAGAGCTGGTGTCTTCATGTGGAACCAATTAGTGCTTACAAGCACAAAATTAAATGTTCCCTGATAAAAAACATTGAAAACAATAAAGTCCATGGATAATATCCGGAAAACACAAACACAGAGGTTGTAGCAATATCTGGGATTGAGTTAGCCAGAACAAACCGGATATTTCCGGTTTCATCCAGTCATACCTGGACTACCTGGTGTGGAATTCATATGCAATGGACCGAGAAAATCACAGTACAAATGGTTTTGGAGAAAAGCAAAGTCTTTTCGTTAGGCTAGTGTATAAAATGTCATCTATACAAACAGAAATATCATGTTTGTTTGCCGCAGTTCCTCTAGCTTTCCCCCTAGAAAATACGAATGTGTAGAGCTGGTGTTCCCATGAGAAACTGCTGCGGACCAGCACTCGCGGAGACACAGAGCGAGGGAGAACGAGGGCGAAGGATCGAGGAGAATCAGGAATCGGCTGGGAAATGACAGACAGACACACACGTTTTGAGTATGCTTCTGCAATTTATTAGCGAGGAAACCAGAGTTTATATAGGGAAGCGTACATTGCTGAAGACAAAAGAAATCCGAGATTACAAAAACTTGTTAAGGATAATGGGGTTACATGATTAACTTTACAAGGGACACAGAGAGACATTGTGGTGATGGTTCGCAGACCTACTTTTAAGAACAGAAAAGGTAAAGGTCGGGTTACTAGTTAACCTTTTATTATGAGAACCGGGGACAGGGGAGTTATCAGATGGTGCTGCTTGTTGGCCTAAGTCCCATACATCACCTAAGTAGGATTGAATGTAGCTTTCCCATCCCCATGTTGCTTAAACCTTCTGATAACCCAGAATCTAAATCACACCTCAGCTCCCTTTGTTTTACTTTGTCTAGGGTGTGCTGTTTTTTGTCAATGTTTAATGCCTCCTCATAAATAGCCCTAATGACTGGTGGGCCAAAGTCTAAAGTGTTTTTTGTTAATTCTTGTGAAAGCCTTATTGGCACTATTTGATTCCCTTGTTTCTGATCATGGTGCAATTGTCCTGACGCACTACGCGGTATAACTACTAAGTACAAATAAAGCAAGTAAATCATGCATAATAAAAATTATTGTCAATGCTGGGACACATTGCTTCATTAACCAGCAGCAAAACATGTCTTCCACTTCCATTACGTGAGCCGAGGGCCTTTACGACTGTTGGCTGCACAGGAACCGCACGAGGCCCCACTCCACGGAGCTCTAACATCGACCCTGCAGTCGTAGACACCCAACACCACAACATTTTGCTACACAGGTGTCACAACAGCTGTGGGCGTAGCAAGAAACCAATTAGTGTTTCAACGGTACAAAAATAAATGTTCCCTGATAAAAAAAAATCAAAACTATAAAGTCCATCGATAATATCCAGAAAACACAAACACAGAGGCTTTCACAATATTTCGGATTGAGTTAGCCAAAACAAAACCGGATATTTCTGGTTTCATCCAGTCATATCTGGAAAAAGTGGTGTGGAATTTGTATGCAATGGACCGACAAAATCACAGAAAAAATGTTTTTGGAGAAAAGGAAAGTCTTTTCGTTGGGCAAGTGCATAAAATGTCATCGATACAAACAGAAATATCATGATTGTTTTCTGAGGTTCCTCTAGTTATCTCCCTAGAAAATGCGAATGTGTAGAGCTGGTGTTCCCATCAGCAACCAATTAGTGTTTCCACGGTAGAAAATTAAATGTTCCCTGATGAAAACATTCAAAACAATAAGTCCATCGATAATATCCTGAAAACACAAACACAGAGGTTGTAGCAATATTTCGGATTGAGTTAGCCAAAACACAACCGAATATTTCTGGTTTCATCCAGTAATATCTGGACAAAATGGTCTGGAATTCGTATGCAATGGACCAAGAAAATCAGAGTAAAAATGGTTTTGGAGAAAAGCAAAGTCTTTTCGTTAGGCAAGTGCATAAAATGTCATCTAGACAAACAGAAATATCATGTTTGTTTGCCACAGTTCCTCTAGTTTTCTCCCTAGAAAATACGAATGTGTAGAGCTAGAGTCCCCATGATGAACCAATTAGTGCTTCTACAGTACAAAATTAAATGATCACTGAAAAAAAAAACATTCAAAAAAATATAGTCCGTGGATAATATCAGGAATACACAAACACAGAGGCTTTCACAATATTTCGGCTTTAGTTAGCCAAAACAAAACCGGATATTTTTTGTTTCATCCAGTCATATCTGGACAAACTGGTGTGGAATTCGTATGCAACGGACCGAGAAAATCACAGTAAAAATGGTTTTGGAGAAAAGCAAAGTCCTTTAATAAGGCAAGTAGATAAAATGTCATCGATACAAACAGAAATATCATGTTTGTTTGTAGCAGTTCCTCTAGCTTTCTCCCTAGAAAATACAAATATGTAGAGCTGGTGTCACCATGTGGAACCAATTAGTGTTTCTAGTCCCCAAATTAAATGTTCTCTGATAAAAAACATTCAAAAAATAAAGTATTGTGATAATATCAGGAATACATGAACACAGAGGCTGTAGCAATATCTGGGATTGAGTTAGCCAAAACAAAACCGGATATTTCTGGTTTCATCCAGTCATATCCAAACAAACTGGTGTGGAATTCATATGCAATGGAATGAGAAAATCACAGTAAAAATTGTTTTGGAGAAAAGCAAAGTCTTTTCGTTAGGCAATTGCATAAAATGTCATCTCTACAAACAGAAATATCTTGTTTGTTTGCTGCAGTTCCTCTAGCATTCTCCATACAATATACGAATGTGTAGAGCTGGTGTCTTCATGTGGAAACAATTATTGTTTTTCAGCACAAAATTAAATGTTCCCTTTAAAAAAAATTCAAAACAATAAAGTCCATCGATATTATCCAGAATACACAAACACAGAGGTGGTAGCAATATCTGGGATTGAGTTAGCCAAAATACAACCGGATGTTTCTGGTTTCTTCCAGTCATACCCGGAAAAAGTGGTGTGGAATTCGCATGCAATGGACTGAGAAAATCAAAGTAAAAATGGTTTTGGCGAAAAGCAAAGTCTTTTCGTTATGCAAGTGCATATAATGCCATCTATATAAACAGAGATATCATGTTTGTTTCCCGCAGCACCTCTAGCTTTCTCCCTAGAAAATACGAATGTGTAGAGCTTTGTACCCATTATGAACCAAATAGTGTTTCAACGGTACAAAATGAAATGTTCCCTGATAAAAACATTCAAAACAATAAGTCCCTCGATAATATCCAGAAAACACAAACACAGAGTCTTTCACAAAATTTCGGATTAGTTAGCCAAAACACAACCGGATATTTCCGATTTCAACAGTCATATCTGGACAAACTAGTGTGGAATTTGTATGCAATGGACCGAGGAAATCACAGTAAAAATGGTTTTGGAGAAAAGCAAAGTCATTTCGTGAGGCAAGAGCATAAAATGTCATCTATACAAACAGAAATATCATGTTTGTTTGCTGCAGTTCCTCTAGCTTTCTCCCTAGAAAATACGAATGTGTATAGCTGGTGTTCCCCTGATGAACCAATTACTGTTTCAACGGTACTAAATTAAATGTTTCCTGATAAAAACTTTCAAAACAATAAGTCCATCGATAATATCCTGAAAACACAAACACAGAGGTTGTAGCAATATTTCAGATTGAGTTAGCAAAAACACAACTGTATATTTCTGGTTTCATCCAGTCATATCCGGACAAAGTGGTTTGGAATTCGTATGAATTCGACCGAGAAAATCACAGTAAAAATGGTTTTGGAGAAAAGAAAAGTCTTTTCATAAGGCAAGTAGATAAAATGTCATCGATACAAACAGAAATATCATGTTTGTTTGCCGCAGTTCCTCTAGCTTTCTCCCTAGAAAACACGAAAGTGTAGAGCTGGTGTTCCCATTATGATCCAATTAGTGTTTCAACGGTACAAAATTAAATGTTCCCTGATAAAAAAACATCCAAAATAATAAAGTCCGTGGATAATATCAAGAATACACAAACACAGAGGCTGTAGCAATATCTGGGATTGAGATAGCCAAAAAAAACCCGGATATTTCGGGTTTCATCCAGTCATATCCGGAAAAACTGTGGTGGAATTCGTATGCAATTGACCAAGAAAATCACAGGAAAAATGGTTTTGGAGAAAAGAAAAGTTTATTGTTAGGCAAGTGCATAAAATGTCATCTAGATAAACAGAAATATCATGTTAGTTTGTCACAGTTCCTCTAGCATTTTCCCTAAAAAATACGAATGTGTAGAGCTGGTTTCCCACGATGAACCAACTAGTGTTTTTACGGCACAAAATGATATGTTCCCTGATAAAAACATTCAAAACAATAAAGCCCATTGATAATATCCAGAACACACAAGTACAGAGGCTGCAGCAATATTTTGGATTTAGTTAGCCAAAAAAAAAAAAAAACGGATATTTCTTTTTTCATCCAGTCATATCCGTACAAAGTGCTGTGGAATTTGTATGCAATGGACCGAGAAAAACACAGAAAATTGGTTTTGGAGAAAAGCAACGTATTTTCGTTAGACAAATGCAAAAATGTCATCTACATAAACAGAAATACCACGTTTGTTTGTCCCAGTTCATCTAGCTTTCTCCCTACAATATACGAATATGTAGAGCTGGTGTCTGATGTGGAACCAATTAGTGTTTCCAAGCACAAAATTAAATGTTCCCTGATAAAAAACATTGAAAGCAATAAGGCCCATGTATAATATCAGGAATACACAAACACAGAGGCTGTAGAAATATCTGGGATTGAGTTTGCAAAAAAAAAAAAAACAAAAAACGGATAATTCCAGTTTCTTCCAGTCATATCCTGACAAAGTAGTGTGCAATTCGTATGCAATGGACCGAGAAAATAACAGTAAAAATGGTTTTGGACAAAAGTAAAGGCTTTTCGTTAGGCAAGTGCATAAAATACATCTATACAAACAGAAGTATCATGTTTGTTTGCCAAAGTTCCTCTAGCTTTCTCCCTAGAATATTCGAATGTGTGGAGCTGGTGTCTCCATGTGGAACCAATTAGTGTTTCCAAGCACAAAAATAAATGTTCCCTGATAAAAAATATTGAAAACAATAAAGTCTGTGGTAATATCAGGAATACACAAACACAGAGGCTGTAGCAATATCTGGGATTGCGTTAGCCAAAACAAAACCGGATATTTCCGGTTTCTTTTGTTAGGCAAGTGCATAAAATGTCATCGATACAAACAGAAATATCATGTTTGTTTGCCGCAGTTCCTCTCGCTTTCTCCCTAGAAAATACGAATGTGTAGAGCTGGTTTCCCCATTATGAACCAATTAGTGTTTCAACGGTATAAAATTAAATGTTCCCTGATAAAAACATTCAAAACAATAAGTCCATAGATAATATCCAGAAAACACAAACACAGAGGCTGTAGCAATTTTTCGGATTGAATTAGCAAAAATACAACTGGATATTTCTGATTTCATCCAGTCATATCCGGACAAAATGGTTTGGAATTCATATGCAATGGACCGAGAAAATCAGAGTCAAATGGTTTTGTAGAAAAGCAAAGTCTTTTCATTATGCAAGTGCGTCAAATGTCATCTATACAAACAGAAATATAATGTTTGTTTGCCGCAGTTCCTCTAGCTTTCTCCATGAAAGTACGAATATGTAGAGCTGCTGTCTCCATGTTCAAAAAATTACTGTATCTAAGCTCAAAATAAAATGTTCTCCGATAAAATACCATAAAAAAATAAAATATATGGGATTGAGTTAGCCAGAACAAAACGGATATTTTCGGTTTCATCCAGTCATATCCAGACAAACCGGTGTGGAATTCGTACGCAATGGACCGAGAAAATCACAGTAAATTTGGTTTTGGAGAAAAGCAAAGTCATTTCTTTAGGCAAGTGCAAAAATGTCATCGATACTAACACAAATATCATGTTTGTTTGCCGCAGAACAATTAGATTTCTCTCTAGAAAATACAAATATGTGAGCTGGTGCATCCATGTGGAACCACTTACTGTATCCAAGCTCAAAATAAAATGTTCCCCAATAAAAAAACATTCAAAACAATAAAGTCCATTGATAATATCCAGAAACAACAAACACAGAGGCTGTAGCAATATCTGGGGTTGAGTTAGCCAAAACAAAACCGGATATTTCCGGTTTCATCCAGTCATATCTGGACCAAGTGGTGTGGAATTCGTATGCAATGGACCGAGAAAATGACAGTACACATGGTTTTGGAGAAAAGCAAAGTCTTTTCATTAGGCAAGTGCATAAAAAGTCATCTATACAAACAGAAATATCATGTTTGTTTGCCAGAGTTCCTCTAGCTTTCTCCCTAGAAAATTTGAATGTGTAGAGCTTGTGTCTCCATGTGGAACCAATTAGTGATTAAAAGCACAAAATTAAATGTTCCCTGATAAAAAACATTCAAAACAACAAAGTACATCGATAATATCCAAAAAAACACAAACACAGAGGCTTTCACAATATTTCGGATTGAGTTACCCAAAACACAAGTGGATATTTCGGGTTTCATCCAATCATATCAGGACAAAGTGGTGTGGAATTCGTATGCAATGGACCGAGAAAATCACAGTAAAAATGGTTTTGGAGAAAAGCAAAGTCTTTTCATTAGGCAGTGCATCAAATGTCATCTATACAAACAGAAATATCATGTTTCTTTGCCGCAGTTCCTCTAGCTTTCTCCCTGAAAGTACGAATATGTAGAGCTGCTGTCTCCATGTTCAAAAAATTACTGTATCTAAGCTCAAAATAAAATGTTCCCCGATAAAAAACCATAAAAACAATAAAATCTGTGGATAATATCCAGAAAAAACAAACACAGAGGCTGTAACAATATATGGGATTGAGTTAGCCAGAACAAAACGGATATTTTCGGTTTCATCCAGTCCTATCCGGACAAACTGGTGTGGAATTCGTATGCAATGGACCGAAAAAATCACAGTAAATTTGGTTTTGGAGAAAAGCAATGTCTTTTTGTTAGGCAAGTGCATAAAATGTCATCGATACTATCAGAAATATCATGTTTGTTTGCCGCAGAACCTTTAGATTTCTCTCTAGAAAATACGAATATGTGAGCTGGTGCCTCCATGTGGAACCACTTACTGTATCCAAGCTCAAAATAAAATCTTCCCCGATAAAAAACATTCAAAACAATAAAGTCCATTGATAATATCCAGAAACAACAAACACAGAGGCTGTAGCAATATATGGGATTGAGTTAGCCAGAACAAAACTGGATATTTCCGGTTTCATCCTGTCATATCTGTACCAAGTGGTGTGCAATTCGTACGCAATGGACGGAGAAAATCCCAGTACACATGGTTTTGGAGAAAAGCAAAGTCTTTTCATTAGTCAAGTGCATAAAATGTCAACTATACAAACAGAAATATCATGTTTGTTTGCCAGAGTTCCTCTAGCTTTCTTGCTAGAAAATATGAATGCGTAGAGCTTGTGTCTCCATGTGGAACCAATTAGTGATTAAAAGCACAAAATTAAATGTTCCCTGATAAAAAACATTCAAAACAATAAAGTCCATTGATAATATCCAGAAAACACAAACACATAGGCTGTCACAATATTTCAGATTGAGTTACCCAAAACACAACCGGATATTTCTGGTTTCATCCAGTCATATCCGGACAAAGTGGTGTTCAATTCGTATGCAATGGACCGAGAAAATCACAGTAAAAATGATTTTGGAGAAAAGCAAAGACTTTTCATTAGTCAAGTGCATCAAATGTCATCTATACAAACAGAAATATCATGTTTGTTTGCCAGAGTTCCTCTAGCTTTCTCCCTAGAAAATATGAATATGTAGAGCTTGTGTCTCCATGTGGAACCAATTAGTGATTAAAAGCACAAAATTAAATGGTCCCTGATAAAAAACATTCAAAACAATAAAGTCCGTGGATAATATCAGGAATACACAAACACAGAGGCTGTAGCAATATCTGGGATTGAGTTAGCCAAAACAAAAACGGAATATTTCCGGTTTCACCCAGTCATATCTGGAGAAACTGATGTGGAACTCGTATGCAATTGACTGAGAAAATGATTGTGAAAATGGTCCTGGAGAAAAGCAAAGTCTTTTCGTTAGGCAAGTGCATAAAATGTCATCTATACAAACAGAAATATCATGTTTGTTAGCCGCAGTTCCTCTATATTTCTCCCTATAAAATACGAATATCTGGAGCTGGTTTCCACATGATGAACCAATTAATGTTTCAAAGGTACAAAGTTAAATGTTCCCTGATAAAAATATTAAAAACAATAAAGTCCATCAATAATATAAGAAAGCACAAACAGAGAGGCTGTAGCAATATTTCTGATTGAGTTAGCCAATACAAAACCGGATATTTCTGGTTTCATCCAGTCATATCCAAACAAAGTGGTTTGCAATTCATATGCAATGGACCGAGAAAATCAGCGTCAAATGGTTTTGGAGAAAAGCAAATTCTTTTCATTATGCAAGTGCATCAAATGTCATCTATACAAACAGAAATATCATGTTTGTTTGCCGCAGTTCCTCTAGCTTTCTCCCTGAAATTACGAATATGTAGAGCTGCTGTTTCCATGTTCAAAAAATTACTGTATCTAAGCTCAAAATAAAATGTTCCCCGATAAAAAACCATAAAAACAATAAAATCTCTGGATAATATCCAGAAAAAACAAACACAGAGGCTGTAGCAATATATGGGATTGAGTTAGCCAGAACAAAACGGATATTTTCTGTTTCATCCAGTCATATCCGGACAAACTGGTGTGGAATTCGTATGCAATGGAACGAGAAAATCACAGTAAATTTGGTTTTGGAGAAAAGCAAAGTCTTTTCTTTAGGCAAGTGCATAAAATGTCATCAATGCTAACAGAAATATCATGTTTGTTTGCCACAGAACCTCTAGATTTCTCTATAGAAAAAACGAATATGTGGGCTGGTGCCTCCATGTGGAACCACTTACTGTATCCAAGCTCAAAATAAAATGTGCCCCGATAAAAAAACATTCAAAACAATAATATCCATTGATAATATCCAGAAAACACAAACACAGAGGCTGTAGCAATATCTGGGATTGAGTTAGCCAGAACAAAACCGGATATCTCCGGTTTCATCCAGTCATATCCAGACAAACTGGTGTGGAATTCGCATGCAATGGATCGAGAAAATCGCAGTACAAATGGTTTTGGAGAAAACCAAAGTGTTTTCGATAGGCAAGTGCATAAAAATGTCATCTATACAAAAATAAATATCATGTTTATTTGCCGCAGTTCCTCTAGCTTTCTCCGTAGTAAATACAAACATATTCAGCAGGTTTCTCCATGTGGAAACAATTACTGATTCCAAGCACAAAGTTAAATGTTCCCTGATAAAAAAACATTCAAAACAATAAAGTCCGTGGATAATATCAGGAATACACAAACACAGAGGCTGTAGCAATATCTGGGATTGCATTAGCCAAAACAAAACTGGATATTTGCGCTTTCATCCAGTCATATCTGGACAAACTGGTGTGGAATTCGTATGCAGTGGACCGAGAAAATCACAGTAAAGATGGTTTTGGAGAAAAGCAAAGTCTTTTCATTAGGCAAGTGCATAAAATGTAATCTATACAAACAGAAATATCGTGTTTCTTTGCCGCAGTTCCTCTAGCTTTCTCCTTTGAAAATACGAATGTGTAGAACTGGTGGCCCCATGATGAACCAATTAGTGTTTCTACGGTACAAAGTTAAATGTTCCCTGATAAAAACATGCAAAACAATAAAGTCATTCGATAATATCCAGAAAACACAAACACAGAGGCTGTAGCAATATTTCGGATTGAGTTAGCCAAAATACAACCAGATATTTCTGGTTTAATCAAGCATTATTCGAACAAAGTGGTTTGGAATTCATATGCAATGGATCGATAAAATCACAGAAAAATGGTTTTGTAGAAAACAAAAGTCTTCTCATTAGGCAAGTGCATTAAATGTCATCTATACAAACAGAAATATCGTGTTTGTTAGCAGCAGTTCCTCTAGCTTTCTATCTAGAAAATAAGAATGTATAGAGCTGGTGTCGCCATGTGGAACCAATTAGTGTTTCCAAGAACGAAATTAAATGTTCCCTGAAAAAAAAATTCAAAACAATATAGTCCGTGGATAATATCAGGAATACACAAACACAGAGGCTGTAGCAATATTTGGGATTGCGTTAGCCAAAACAAAACCGGATATTTGCGGTTTCATCCAGTGATATCCGGACAAACTGGTGTGGTATTCATATGCAATGGACCGAGAAAATCACAGTAAAGATTGTTTTGGAGAAAAGCAAAGTCTTTTCGTTAGGCAAGAGCATAAAATGTCATCGATACTAACAGAAATATCATGTTTATTTGCAGCAGTTCCTCTAACTATCTACGTAGAAAATACGAATGTGTAGAGCTGGTTTCTCCATGTGGAACCAATTACTGTATCCAAGCTCAAAATGAATGTCCCGATAAAAAACATTCAAAACAATAAAGTCCATTGATAATATCCAGAAAACACAAAAACAGAGGCTGTAGCAATATCTGGGATTGCATTAGCCAAAACAAAACTGGATATTTGCACTTTCATCCAGTCATATCTGGACAAACTGGTGTGGAATTCGTATGCAGTGGACCGAGAAAATCACAGTAAAGATGGTTTTGGAGAAAAGCAAAGTCTTTTCGTTAGGCAAGTGCATAAAATGTCATCTATACAAACAGAAATATCATGTTTGTGTGCCGTAGTTCCTCTAGCTTTCTCCGTAGAAAATACGAATCTGTAGAGTTGGTGTCCCCATGATGAACCAATTAGTGTTTCAACGGTACAAAATAAAATGTTCCCTGATAAAAACTTTCAAAACAATAAAGTCCGTGGATAATATCCAGAAAACACAAACACAGATCGTTTCACAATATTTCAGATTGAGTTAGCCAAAGCACAACCGGATATTTCTTGTTTCATACAGCCGTATCCGGACAACATGGTGTGGAATTCGTATGCAATGGACCGAGAAAATCACAGTAAAAATGGTTTTGGAGAAAAGCAAAGTCTTTTCTTTAGGCAACTGCATATAATGTCATCTATACACAGAGAAATATCATGTTTGTTTGCTGCAGTTCCTCTAGCTTTCTCCCTAGAAAATATGAATGTGTAGAACTCGTGTCTCCATGTGGAACCAATTAGTGATTCCAAGCACAAAATTAAATGTTCCTCGATAAAAAACATTCAAAACAATAAAGTCCGTGGATAATATCAGGAATACACATACACAGAGGCTGTAGCAATATCTGGGATTGAGTTAGCCAAAACAAAACCGGATATTTCCGGTTTCATATAGTCATATCCGGTCAAACTAGTGTGGAATTCGTATCAATGGACCGAGAAAATCACAGTACACATGGATTTGGAGAAAAGCAAAGTCTTTTTGTTAGGGAAGTGCATAAAATGTCATCTATACATATGAAATATCATGTTTCTTTACCGCAGTTCTTCTAGCTTTCTCCCTAGAAAATACGAATGTGTAGAGCTGGTGTTCCCGTGATGAACCAATTAGTGTTTCAACGGTACAATATGAAATGTTCCCTGATAAAAACATTCAAAACAATAAAGTCCACTGATAATATACAGAAAACACAAACACAGAGGCTTTCACAATATTTCGGATTGAGTTAGCCAAAACACAACTGGATAATTCTGGTTTCATCCAGACATTTCCGGACAACGTGGTGTGGAATTCTTATGCAATGGACCTAGAAAATCACAGTAAAAATGGTTTTGGAGAAAAGCAAAGTCTTTTCGTTAAGCAAGTGCATCAAATGTCATCTATACAAACAGAAATATGTTTCTTTGCCGCAGTTCCTCTAGCTTTCTCCCTAGAAAATACGAATGTGTAGAGCTGGTGTCTCCATGTGGAACCAATTACTGTATCCAAGCAGAAAATTAAATGTTCCCCGATAAATAACATTCAAAACAATAAAGTCAATGGATAATATGAGGAATACACAAACACAGATGCTGTAGCAATATCTGGGATTGAGTTAGCCAAATCACAACCAGATATTTCCGGTTTCATCCAGTCATATCAGGACAATCTGGTGCAGAAACCGTATGCAATGGACCGAGAAAATTACAGTAAAAATGGTTTTGGAGAAAAGCAAAGGCTTTTCGTTAGGCAAGTGCATAAAATGTCATCTATACAAACAGAAATATCATGTTTGTTTGCCGCAGTTCCTCTAGCTCTCTCCCAAGAAATTAACAATATGTTCAGCTGGTGTCTCCCTGTGGAACCAATTAGTGATTCCAAGCACAAAATTAATTGTTCCCTGATAAAAAACATTCAGAACAATAAAGTCCTTCGATAATATCCAGAAAACACAAACTCCGTGGCTTTCACAATATTTCGGATTTAGTTATCCAAAAGACCACTGGATATTTCTCGTTGCATCCAGTCATATAAGGACAAAATGGTTTGGAATTCATATGCAATGGACCGAGAAAATCACAGTAAAAATGGTTTTGTAAAAAACAAAAGTCTTTTCGTTAGGCAAGTGCATAAAATGTCATCTATACAAACAGAAATATCATTTTTGTTTGCCGCAGTTTCTCTAGCTTTCTCCCTAGAAATTACGAATATGTTCAGCTGGTGTCTCCCTGTGGAACCAATTAGTTATTCCAAGCACAAAATTAATTGTTCCCTTATAAAAAACATTCAAAACAATAAAGTCCTTCGATAATATCCAGAAAACACAAACACCGAGTGAGAAAATAAGGCAGGATGGGGTTAAAATGGAGTTGCTTGAGCTAACTGCATATTGTTTTGCTTCTGTGCAAAATAGCTGGGCTTGCAAAATGCTTTTATAAGATAACTAAACTTTAGCTGAACTTGTAGCATGTGATGAATGTGTTAATGCTTTTATGAGATAATGGAGCATGTGATAATTATTTTAGGAGCTATGTTAAATTTTTGGTCACGATGACCCCGTATTTGTGCTTGCTCAAGGACTTTGTTCCCTTACCCTGGAAAAACCCTTTATCTTGTGATTATTTGTCATGCTGTGGTTTATCTTGTGATCTTTTGTAATGCTGTGGAGATATGCTAATGTTGTGGTTTTAAGCCTTAAATACTCTGTGCGATTGATGATCGGGGCCTCTCTTCCAGCACTGCACCGGAGGGTGTTGTTGTGCTTAGAGACGGCCCATCTGCGCAGATGTAATAAACTTCCTCATGCCCTTTGCATCGATTGGAGTGGAATTCGTGTTTCTGGGGTCGGTAGAATTGTGAGACACCTTTCGGGGGTCTTACATTCTTGGGGGCTCGTCCGGGATTCGAGACCCCAGACCCACGCTCCATTTTCCAATCGGAGGTAAGTCTTTGCTGTTTTAAGTATTTTTGTGTGTTTTGTTGATTTTTTATTATTTTATTTTTTCCCGGGGCGCTTGAAGTACCGGAGGTTTATGTTTTAGCTGTTTTCCCGGGGCGCTTGACGTACCGGAGGTTTATGTTTTACCTGTACGGGCGCTAGATGCCGAAAGAATTGAGCCAGTAGTAGGTAAGGACAGACATGTCCGCGACCCCTGGCTCGTACCCTGGAGGACGCTCCAGTGGTGGTCTGCGGGAGAAGGGCTGGTGGCAGCAGCCACTCCCGTCGGAAGTTTTGGTCAGTTTTATCTTGGTTTTGCGCGCAGTGTCTTTGTGAGTTTTGTGATTTGTGAGTCTTGTGGTTGTTTTCTGTGTTCTAATATATCTTCCTTATTTGCCTTTCCTCTCCAACATGGGACAGGAATTAACTACACCTTTGAGTCTTACTCTAGATCATTGGAGAGAGGTCCGGGAGCGGGCCCAAAACTTGTCTATAAGAGTGCACAAGAAGAACTGGACAAGTTTCTGTACGTCCGAGTGGCCAGCCTTAAACATCGGGTGGCCACGGGATGGGACTTTTAACTCTCGAATTATCTTACAGGTGAAGAGCCAGGTCTGCAGGGCAGGTAAAGAAGGGCGCCCGAATCAAGTGCCCTACATCTTTGTGTGGGAGGACCTGGCGAAAAACCCCCCAGACTGGGTAAAACCTTTCCTCCTTTCCAACAGGGCGGTGGCAGAGCTCGATCCTACTATACCCACCACCGCCCTGAGGATGAAGCCCAGTTCTGAGTTGTCAGCAGTTGCCCTGGGGGTGGCGTCGAGCCCCAAACCCCCTCCGATCCTACCCACAACTCCCCTAGTATCGGAAATTGCAGACCAGGGCAAATACCCTACCTCAACCCTCTATCCATTGCAGGAATTGGACACCCTCAAATCTGAAAAACCCTTAACTCCTCCAGGCAGGCAGGAAGATCTTTTCGATATTTCATCACCTTATTCCCCCCCGCCTCCTTAGGAGGACACCTTATATCCCCCACTTTCCAAAAAGGCCCGCGGTGCCCTTTTTGGAAACCAGAAGAGAAATGGAGGAGGAAGAATCCGATGAAATAGAGGAGGAAGGACCCCCGGCCCGTTCTAGCTGGCCGTCCTCCTCCTCCATATGACTGGGATCACAAGCCCTGACAGGACTTGCAGGGCCTGTTTTACTAACATTAATTTTACTACACTTAAATGGAACTCTGTAGGAGACTCAGACTCTATTGCCAGACTCTCCTGAGGAGCTTAGCTGAAGGGGTTAAAGTTATTTAGTTAAAAAAGGGGAAGTTTAAAATGGGCTAAGAAAAAGAGGAACTAACTAGGATCCTGGCCACCACAGTTAACAGGAAGCAGAGTAAGGGAGAATCAGGATAGGCAGGGACCCCGGAGACTGACAAAAGCACAGAAAAGTGCCCAAAAGGACAAGTCTGCCTAAGGTCCGACTAACAACGAGAATCTAGTGGTGTACGACTGCCACACGAGACTGAACTGACCGAAACGGCCCCTGCAAGACGACAAGAGAGAAGACGACAGCAGCGGAGTGGTGAGACTGGGCGACAGCGGCCCCTCGGCCCCTCCCTCGTTGGGACACGTGTGGTCCGACACGGTAAGGGATAGTGTTGGGGATGCGGGCTCTGCCCAGGTTTCCGTGGATAATGCTCCATCACCCCTGCGGTGTCTGGGACGGGCCCACGCGATATCCCCCTAGCGTCCGGAGTTCAAGGGAGATAACAGTGGGAGACGGCCGAACGAGGACAGTGGTCTGGGTTTCCACCTTCAACCCCCCGAGGACTCTGCTCGGCAGGCAGGGCTGATCGCTATGGACCATGCACTTCATGCAGCTAAGAAAAAGGAGCGGGTGGCAATGCACAAGAACAGCAGGTACGCTCTCGCCACTACCCATGGGGAACTCAAAATGGACAGAGGCTTTATCGACCAGGAAGAAGAATTGCTCCAATGTTTCCCTGATTTGGACTACCAAAGGTACTGGGGTCAGACACCGGGCCGGCTTTCGTCTCCAGGGTAAGTCAGATGGTGGCACAGGTGGTGGAAATAGAAAGTTGCATTGTGTTTATGGGGTAAGTCAGATGGTGGTAGCAGTAGCCAAGGTTCTGGGGATATAGTTAGGTAAAACGTATGATTAATGGTAGAGACTGGCACTGGAGACTGGGTCAGATTGCTGCTACACAATTTTTATATAACACTACATTTTTAGACTGCCACCCTTTTGTAACTTTCCCTACCCTGCTGACTTGCTTCCGTGTCTTGTAGCTGACTTACGAGCACATAGGGAAGCAGCTGGCTGCCGTATACCAGTCCAAGTGCCCTGTGCTCCCACACTCGCTCCAGGGCTGGAACATCGTCTACACTCGTAAGCATCTGACCGAGACTCCTGAGCCGCGCTGAAGTACTGACCACGCCAACAGCAATAAAAGTGGACGGGATTGCCGCCTGGGTTCACGTTAGGAGGGCAGCAGCTGAACAGAGTCAAGGGACCGGCAGTCCTGCCGACAAGCCGACACTGGAATGGAGGCGACAACGCACTCAAGACCCCCCCAAGATAAGCTCCTTCTACTCTTGGTACTCTCTTTTAGCGTGGTAGCAGTAAGATCAAGCCCCCATATCCCTCATCAAATTACTTGGCAAATTATCAATTTAAGAACCGGAGCAACTGTCAACAGCTCCACTGCTTTTGATGTTCTTAGTAATTTCTTTCCAGATATGTATTTTGACCTCTGTCAACTTTTTGATGCTGAGGATGTATGTGTGGGGAAAGGAGGGACCTATGTTTGTCCCGGGGGAAAGAGTGGAAAACCTCTCCCAGGTTGCGGGGGCCCCGAGGTGGGGTACTGTGGAGCATGGGGATGTGAAACCACTGGAAGCGCATACTGGAACCCCTCCTCTTCATGGGACATGATTACTATCAGGGCGGCTCCAGGTATAATGTTTAGCGAATGTGGGGGAAGGGACTGTAGTACTTGTTTGGATGGGACGTTGGGTAGGTGCCACCTCCAGATCCTTCGCTTCACAGATAAGGGAAAACAGGACAAATGGGTGCAGCCTAAATCATGGGGCATCTACTTGCATAGACCGGCTAAAGATCCCTTTGCTCTATTCGCCTTGAGCCGGACGGTTACTGTCGCATCCGTATCAATTGGGCCAAACAAACTATTAACAAAACAAAAAAGGCCACCCGCTGTACCTTTTAAAAAGGAAAAATCCCGTGGGCAAGTGCTTGTTAGGAATCGGCCCACTCAGACGCCTGCCGACAATCGGTCCAGTCTGACTCCCTTGACACCCGCCTTTTCAAGTAAGCCTGTGGTAACCACGCCTCCTCTGCCCGGTTCTGCATCTACCCCTTTACTCGGGGCAGAGAATAGGCTCCTCAGCCTAATAGATGGGGCCTACCATGCACTAAATAGTTCTGACCCCAATAGAACCCAGGATTGCTGGATGTGCCTTGCCTCACCTCCCCCTTACTATGAGGGAGTGGCCGTCATTGGAAATTGGACCACCCATACTACTGTCCCTCCCCGGTGCTCTAGTTTGCCATCCCACCGACTGACTCTTACAGAAGTAACAGGGCGGGGGCTTTGTGTAGGTTCCGTTCCCCCTCAATACCAGGGCCTCTGTAACAAAACCATGACCCTCAAACCAGGCGCCTATTATTTAACAGGGCCAGATGGGTTATATTGGGCATGCAATACTGGCCTGACCCCCTGCTTGGCAGGACAAGCTCATAATCAAACTCATGAATGGTGCGTCATGGTTGAAATATGGCCTCGGGTCACGTTGCATAGCTCTGAAGAAGTCTACCAACACTATGAAGGAAATCTCCGGTTCCGTAGGGAACCCGTATCCATAACGCTAGCACTTATATTAGGAGGACTGACAGTTGGGGGTATTGGAGTAGGCATAGCTACCGGAGCTACTGCTCTACACAAGACAAATCAATTCCATCTGCTACAGCAAGCAATGCATTCAGATTTATGAGCCTTAGAAGAATCTGTTAGTGCCTTGGAAAAATCCTTAACCTCACTCTCTGAGGTAGTATTGCAAAATAGAAGGGGACTGGATTTGGTATTCTTAAAGGAGGGAGGACTTTGTGCAGCCTTAAAGGAAGAATGTTGTTTCTATGTGGATCACACTGGAGTAGTTAGAGATAATATGGCAAAATTAAGGGAAAGACTAAAACAGCGGGAGAGCTATTTTAAGACAGGACAGTCATGGTTCCAGGGCTGGTTTAATTCATCCCCTTGGCTTACAACTTTGATTTCCTCTTTCGCAGGGACCTTGGTAATATTACTCTTAATTTTAACCATTGGACCCTGCATAATAAATAGGCTTATTCAGTTTGTTAACGATAGGTTGTCTGTCACCCACGCCTTGATCCTAACTCAACAATACCAAAGTTTACTTTAAAATGCAGCTATCCCTTAAATTTTAAGATTAAAATTTGACAAAAAGAAAAGGGGGGAATGAGAAAATAAGGCAGGATGGGGTTAAAATGGAGTTGCTTGAGCTAACTGCATATTGTTTTGCTTCTGTGCAAAATAGCTGGGCTTGCAAAATGCTTTTATAAGATAACTAAACTTTAGCTGAACTTGTAGCATGTGATGAATGTGTTAATGCTTTTATGAGATAATGGAGCATGTGATAATTATTTTAGGAGCTATGTTAAGTTTTTGCTCACGATGACCCCGTATTTGTGCTTGCTCAAGGACTTTGTTCCCTTACCCTGGAAAACCCCTTTATCTTGTGATTATTTGTCATGCTGTGGTTTATCTTGTGATCTTTTGTAATGCTGTGGAGATATGCTAATTTTGTGGTTTTAAGCCTTAAATACTCTGTGCGATTGATGATCGGGGCCTCTCTTCCTGCACTGCATCGGAGGGTGTTGTTGTGCTTAGAGACGGCCCATCTGCGCAGATGTAATAAACTTCCTCATGCCCTTTGCATCGATTGGAGTGGAATTCGTGTTTCTGGGGTCGATAGAATTGTGAGACACCTTTCGGGGGTCTTACACGAGGCTTTCACAATATTTCGGATTTAGTTAGCCAAAACACAACCGGATATTTCTCGTTGCATCCAATCATATAAGGAAAAAGTGGTTTGGAATTCATATGCAACGGACCGAGAAAATCACAGTAAAAATTGTTTTGTAAAAAACAAAAGTCTTTTCATTAGGCAAGTGCATAAAATGTCATCTATACAAACATAAGTATCATGTTTGTTAGCCCAAGTTCCTTTAGCTTTCTCCCTAGAAAATACAAACGTGGAGAGCTGGTGTCACCATGTGGAACCAGATAATGTTTCCAAGAACGAAATTAAATGTTCCCTGATAAAAAAAATTCAAGGCAATAAAGTCCATGGATGATATCAGGAATATACAAACACAGAGTTCCTGCAATACCTGGGATTCGGTTAGCCAAAAGAAAACCGGATATTTCCGGTTTCATCCAGTCATATCCGGACAAACTGGTGTTGCATTGGTATGCATTGGAATGAGAAAATCACAGTAAAAACTGTTTGGAGAAAAGCAGAATCTTTTCGTTGGGCAAGTGCATAAAATATCATATATACAAAAAGATATATCATGTTTGTTTGCCGCAGTTCCTCTAGCTTATTCCCTAGAAAATAATAATGTGTAGAGCTGGAATCTCCATGATGAACCAATTAGTGTTTCCAAGGAAAAAATTAAATGGTCCCTGATAAAAACATTCAAAACAATAAAGTACATCAATAATATCCAGAAAACACAATCACAGAGGCTTTCACAACATTTCGGTTTGAGTTAGCCAAAACAAAACCAGATATTTCTGGCTTCATCCAGTCATATCCGGACAAAGTGGAGTGGAATTCGTATGCAATGGAATGAGAAAATCACAGTAAAAATGGTTTTGGAGAAAAGCAAAGTATTTTCATTAGGCAAGCGCGTAAAATGTCATCTATACAAACAAAAATATCATGTTTGTTTTACGCAGTTCCTCAAGATTTCTCCTTAGAATACATGAATGTGTAGAGCTTATGTCTCCATGTGGAACCAATTTTTGTTTCCAAGCACAAAATTAAATGTTCCCTGATAAAAAAACATTCAAAAAAACAAAATCATTGGATAATATCAGGAAAACACAAACACAGAGGCTCTAGCAATACCTGGGATTGAGTTAGCCAAAAAAAACCGGATATTTCCGGTTTCACCCAGTCATATCCTGACAAAGTGGTGTGGAATTTGTATGCAATGGACCGAGAAAATCACAGTAAAATGGATTTGGAGAAAAGCAGAGTCTTTTCGTTAGGCAAGTGCATAAAATGTCATCTATACACACAGAAATATCATGTTTGTTTGCTGCAGTTCCTCTAGCTTTTTCCCTAGAAAATATGAATGTGTAGAGCTGGTGTCCCCATGATGAACCAATTAGTATTTCAATGGTACAAAATAAAATGATCCCTGATAAAAATATTCAAAACAATAAAGTCCATGGATAATATCCAGAAAACACAAACACAGAGGCTGTAGCAATATTTCTGATTGAGTTAGACAAAACACAACCAGATATTTCTGGTTTCATCCAGTCATATCCGGACAAAGTGGTGTGGAATTCGTATGCAATGGACCGAGAAAATCACAGTAAAAATGGTTTTGGAGAAAAGCTTAGTAATTTCGTTAGGCAAGTGCATCAAATGTCATCTATACAAACAGAAATATCATGCTTGTTTGCCGCAGTTCCTGTAGATTTCTCCTTAGAATATACGAATATGTAGAGCTGGTGTCTCCATGTGGAACCAATTACTGTATCCAAGCTCAAAATAAAATGTTCCCTGATAAAAACATTCAAAACACTAAAGTCCATTGATAATATCCAGAAAACACAAACACAGAGGCTGTAGCAATATCTGGGATTGAATTAGCCAAAACAAAACCGGATATTTCCGGTTTCCTCCAGTCATATCCGGAGAAAATTGTATGGAATTTGTATCCATGGATCGAGAAAATCACAGTAAAAATGGTTTTGGAGAAAAGCAAAGTCTTTTCGTTAGGCAAGTGCATAAAATCTAATCTAGACAAGCAGAAATATCATGTTTGTTTGCCGCAGTTCCTCTAGCTTTCTCCCTAGAAAATACGAATGTGTAGAGCTGTTGTCCCCATGATGAACCAATAACTGTTTCTACGGTATAGAATTAAATATTCCCTGATAAAAAACATTCAAAACAATAAAGTCCATTGATAATATCCAGAAAACACAATCACACAGGTTTTCACAATATTTTTCGATTGAGTTAGCCGAAACACAACCGGATATTTCTGGTTTCATCCAGTCATATCCGGACAAAGTTGTGTGGAATTCGTATGCAATGTACTGAGAAAATCACAGTAAAAAATGGTTTTGGAGAAAAGCAAAGTCTTTTCGTTAGTCAAGTGCATCAAATGTCATCTATACAAACAGAAATATCATGCTTGCTTGCCGCAGTCTCTCCAGCTTTCTCCGTAGAAAATACGAATCTGTAGAGCTGGGGCCCCATGATGAACCAATTACTGTTTCTACGGTATAGAATTAAAGTTTCCCTGATAAAAAATATTCAAAGCAATAAAGTCCATCAATAATATCCAGAAAAGACAATCACAGAGGCTTTCACAATATTTCGGATTGAGTTAGCCGAAACACAACCGGATATTTCTGGTTTCATCCAGTCATATCCGGACAAAGTGGTGTGGAATTCTTTGCAATGGACCGAGAAAATCACAGTAAAAATGGTTCTGGAAAAAGCAAAGTCTTTTCGTTAGGCAAGTGCATCAAATGTCATCTACACAAACAGAAATATCATGTTTGTTTACAGCAGTTCCTCTAGCTTTCTCCCTAGAAAATACGAATATGTAGAGCTGGTGTCTCCATGTGGAACCAATTACTGTATCTAAGCTCAAAAAAAATTTTACCCGATAAAAAATATTCAAAAAAATAAAGTCCATTGATAATATCCAGAAAACACAAACACAGAGGCTGTAGCAATATCTGGGATTGAATTAGCCAGAACAAAACTGGATATTTCCGGTTTCATCCAGTCATATCCGGAGAAACTGGTGTGGAATTTTATCCATGGATCGAGAAAATCACAGTAAAAATGGTTTTGGAGAAAAGCAAAGTTTTTTCGTTAGGCTAGTGCATAAAATGTCATCTATACAAACAGAAATATCATGTTTTTTTTGCCACAGTTCCTCTAGCTTTCTCCCTAGAAAATACGAATGTGTAGAGCTGATGTCCACATGATGAACCCATTAGTGTTTCTACGGTACTAAATTTAATGTTCCCTGATAAAAAACATTCAAACAATAAAGTCCATGGAAAATATCCGAAAAACACAAACAAAGAGGCTGTAGCAAAATATGGGATGGAGTTAGCAAGAACAATCCCGGGTATTTCCGGTTTCATCCAGTCATATCTGGACAAACTGGTGTGGAATTCGTCTGAAATGGACCGAGAAAATCACAGTAAAAATGGTTTTCTAGAAAAGGAAAGAATTTTCGTTAGGCAAGTGCATAAAATGTCATCTATACAAACAGAAATATCATGCTTGTTTGCCGCAGTTCCTCTAGCTTTCTCCCTAGAAAATACGAATGTGTAGAGCTGGTGTTCCCATTATGAACCAAATAATGGTTCAACGGTACAAAATTAAATGTTCCCTGAAAAAAAATTCAAAAAAATAAGTCCATCAATAATATCCAGAAAACACAAACACAGAGGCTGTAGCAATATCTGGGATTGAGTTAGCAAAAAAAATAACCCGGATATTTCCTGTTTCATCCAGTCATATCTGGACAAAGTGGTGTCGAATTCGTATGCAATGGACCGAGCAAATCACAGAAAAAATGGTTTTGGAGAAAAGCAACGTCTTTTCCTTAGGCATGTGCATAAAATGTCATCTATACAAACAGAAATATCATGTTTGTTTGCCGCAGTTCCTCTAGCTTTCTCCCTAGAAAATATGAATGTGTAGAGCTTGTATCCTCATGTGGAACCAGTTAGTGTTTACAAGGACAAAATTAAATGTTCCCTGATAAAAAACATTCAAACAATAAAATCCGTTGGTAATAACCTGAATACACAATCACAGAGGCTGTAGCAATATCTGGGATTGAGTTAGCCAAAACAAAACCAGATATTTCCTGTTTCATCCAGTCATATCCGGACAAACTGGTGTGGAATTCGTATGCAATGGACCGAGAAAATTACAGTAAAAATTTTTTTGGAGAAAAGCAATGTGTTTTTGTAAGGAAAGTGCATAAGATGTCATCTATACTAACAGAAATATCATGTTTGTTTGCTCATGTTCCTCTAGCTTTCTCCCTAGAAAATATGAATGTGTAGAGCTGGTGTCCCCTTGATGAACCAATTAGTGTTTCTACGGTACAAAATAAAATGTTCCTTGATAAAAACATTGAAAAGAAAAAAGTCCATCGATAATATCCAGAAAATACAAACACAGAAACTTTCACAATATTTCGCATTGAGTTAGCCAATACACAAAGGGATATTTCTGGTTTCATCCAGTCATATCCGGACAAAGTGGTGTGAATTCGTATGCAATGGACCGAGAAAATCACAGTAAAATTGGTTCTGGAAAAAAGCAAAGTCTTGTCGTTAGGCAAGTGCATAAAATATCAACGATACCAACAGAAATATGTTTGTTTGCCGCAGTTCCTCTAGCTTTCACCCTAGAAAATACGAATGTGTAGAGCTGGTGTCTGCATGTGGAACCAATTAGTGTTTCCAAGAACAAAATTAAATGTTTCCTGATAAAAAACCTTCAAAACAATAAAGTTCGTGGATAATATCAGGAAAACTCAAACACAGAATCTATCACAATATTTAACATTGAGTTAGCCAAAACACAACCGGATATTTCTGGTTTCTTCCAGTCATATCTGAACAAAGTGCTGTGGAATTCATATGCAATGGACCGAGAAAATCACAGTAAAAATGGATTGGAGAAAAGCAGTATCTTTTCGTTAGGAAAGTGCATAAATGTCATATACACAAACAGAAATATCATGTTTGTTTGCTGCAGTTCCTCTAGCTTTCTCCCTAGAAAATACGAATGTGTAGAGCTGGTGTTCCCATGATGAACCAATTAGTGTTTTCAATGGTACACAATTAAATGTTCCTTGATAAAAATATTCAAAACAATAAATTCCGTGAATAATATCAGGAATACACAAACACAAAGTCTGTAGCAATATTTCGGATTGAGTTAGCAAAACACATCTAGATTTTTCTGGTTTCATACAGTCATATCCGGACAAAGTGGTCTGGAATTCATATGCAATGGACCGAGAAAATCACAGGAAAATTTGTTTTCGAATAAAAGCAAATATTTTCGTTAGGCAAGTGCATAAAATGTCATCTATAGAAACAGAAATTCATGTTTGTTTGCCGCAGTTCCTCTAGCTTTCTCCCTAGAAAATACGAATGTGTAGGGCTGGTGTTCCCATGATGAACCAATTAGTGTTTCGCAGTACAAAATTAAATGTTCACCGATAAAAACTTTCAAAACAATAAATTCCGTGGATAATATCAGGAATACACAAACACATAGGCTGTACCAATATCTGGGATTGAGTTAGCCAAAACAAAAACCGGTTATTTCTGTATTCATCCAGTCATATCCGGAGAAAACTTCTGTGGAATTCATATTCAATGGACCAAGAAAATCACAGTAAAAATGGTTTTGGAGAAAAGCAAAGTCTTTTCATTAGGCAAGTGCATAAAATGTCATCTATACAAACAGAAATATCAAGTTTGTTTGCCACAGTTCCTCTAGCTTTCTCGCTAGAAAATACGAATGTGTGGAGCTGGTGTTCCCATGATGAACCAATTAGTGTTTCAACGGTACAAAATTAAATGTTCCCTGATAAAAACATTCAGAATAAAGTCCATCGATAATATCCAGAAAACACAAACACAGAAACTTTCACAATATTTCGGATTGAGTTTGACAAAACACAACCGTATATTTCTGGTTTCATCCAGTCATATCTGGACAAACTGTTGTGGAATTCGTATGCAATGGACCGAGAAAATCACAGTAAAAATAGTTTTGTAGAAAAGCAAAGTCTTTTCATTAGGCAAGTGCATAAAATGTCATCGATACGAACAGAAATATAATGTTTGTTTGCCGCAGTTCCTCTAGCTTTCTCCCTAGAAAATACGAATGTGTAGAGCTGGTGTCTCCATGTGGAAACAATTACTGTATCCAAGCTCAAAATAAAATATTCCCCGATAAAAAACATTCAAAACTATGGAGTCCATTAATAATATCCAGAAAACACAAACGCAATTGCTGTAGCAATATCTGGGATTGAGTTAGCCAAAACGAAACCGGATATTTCCGGTTTCATCAAGTCATAGCTGGACAAACTGGTGTGGAATTCGGATGCAATCAACAGAGAAAATCACAGTAAAAATGTTTTTGGAGAAAAGCAAAGTCCTTTTCGTTAGGCAAGTGTATAAAATATCATCTATAAAAACAGAAATATCATGTTTGTTTGCCACAGTTCCACTAGCTTTCTCCTTAGAAAATACGAATGTGTTGAGCTGGTGTCCCCATGATGAACCAAGTAGTGTTTCAAGGGTACAAAAATAAATGTTCCCTGATAAAAACATTCAAAACAATAAAGACCATCGATAATATACAGAAAACACAAACAGAGAAACTTTCACAATATTTCGGATTCAGTTAGGCAAAACGCAACCGGATATTTCTGGTTTCATCCAGTCATATCCAGAAAGAGTGGTTTGGAATTCGTATGCGTTGGACCGAGAAAATCAGAGTAAAAATGGTTTTGGAGAAAAGCAAAGTCTTTTCGTTAGGCAAGTGCATAAAATGTTATCGATACTAACAGAAATATCATGTTTGTTTGCCGCAGTTCCTCTAGCTTTCTCCTTAGAAAATACGAATATATAGCGCTGGTGTCTCCATTTGGAACCAATTACTATATACAAGCTCAAAACAAAATGTTCCCCGATAAAAAAACTTTCAAAACAATAAACTCCATTGAATATCCAGAAAAAACAAACACAGAGGTTGTAGCAATATCTGGGTTTTTAGCCAAACCAAAACCGGATATTTCCGGTTTCATCCAGTCATATCCGGACAAAGTGGTGTGGAATTCGTATGCAATGGACAGAGAAAATCACAGTAAAAATGGTTTGGGAGAAAAGCAAAGGCTTTTCGTTAGGCAAGTGCATAAAATGCCATCTATACAAACAGAAATATCATGTTTGTTTGCCGCAGTTTCTCTAGCTTTCTCCCTAGAAAATACGAATGTGTAGAGCTGGTGTTCCCATTATGAACCAAATAATGGTTCAACGGTACAAAATTAAATGTTCCCTGAAAAAAAATTCAAAAAAATAAGTCCATCAATAATATCCAGAAAACACAAACACAGAGGCTGTAGCAATATCTGGGATTGAGTTAGCAAAAAAAAAAAAACCCGGATATTTCCTGTTTCATCCAGTCATTTCTGGACAAAGTGGTGTCGAATTCGTATGCAATGGACCGAGCAAATCACAGAAAAAATGGTTTTGGAGAAAAGCAACGTCTTTTCCTTAGGCATGTGCATAAAATGTCATCTATACAAACAGAAATATGTTTGTTTGCCGCAGTTCCTCTAGCTTTCTCCCTAGAAAATACGAATGTGTAGAGCTTGTGTCCTCATGTGGAACCAGTTAGTGTTTACAAGGACAAAATTAAATGTTCCCTGATAAAAAACATTCAAACAATAAAATCCGTTGGTAATAACCTGAATACACAATCACAGAGGCTGTAGCAATATCTGGGATTGAGTTAGCCAAAACAAAACCAGATATTTCCTGTTTCATCCAGTCATATCCGGACAAACTGGTGTGGAATTCGTATGCAATGGACCGAGAAAATTACAGTAAAAATTTTTTTGGAGAAAAGCAATGTGTTTTTGTAAGGAAAGTGCATAAGATGTCATCTATACTAACAGAAATATCATGTTTGTTTGCTCATGTTCCTCTAGCTTTCTCCCTAGAAAATATGAATGTGTAGAGCTGGTGTCCCCTTGATGAACCAATTAGTGTTTCTACGGTACAAAATAAAATGTTCCTTGATAAAAACATTGAAAAGAAAAAAGTCCATCGATAATATCCAGAAAATACAAACACAGAAACTTTCACAATATTTCGCATTGAGTTAGCCAATACACAAAGGGATATTTCTGGTTTCATCCAGTCATATCCGGACAAAGTGGTGTGAATTCGTATGCAATGGACCGAGAAAATCACAGTAAAATTGGTTCTGGAAAAAAGCAAAGTCTTGTCGTTAGGCAAGTGCATAAAATATCAACGATACCAACAGAAATATCATGTTTGTTTGCCGCAGTTCCTCTAGCTTTCACCCTAGAAAATACGAATGTGTAGAGCTGGTGTCTGCATGTGGAACCAATTAGTGTTTCCAAGAACAAAATTAAATGTTTCCTGATAAAAAACCTTCAAAACAATAAAGTTCGTGGATAATATCAGGAAAACTCAAACACAGAATCTATCACAATATTTAACATTGAGTTAGCCAAAACACAACCGGATATTTCTGGTTTCTTCCAGTCATATCTGAACAAAGTGCTGTGGAATTCATATGCAATGGACCGAGAAAATCACAGTAAAAATGGATTGGAGAAAAGCAGTGTCTTTTCGTTAGGAAAGTGCATAAATGTCATATACACAAACAGAAATATCATGTTTGTTTGCTGCAGTTCCTCTAGCTTTCTCCCTAGAAAATACGAATGTGTAGAGCTGGTGTTCCCATGATGAACCAATTAGTGTTTCAATGGTACACAATTAAATGTTCCTTGATAAAAATATTCAAAACAATAAATTCCGTGAATAATATCAGGAATACACAAACACAAAGTCTGTAGCAATATTTCGGATTGAGTTAGCAAAACACATCTAGATTTTTCTGGTTTCATACAGTCATATCCGGACAAAGTGGTCTGGAATTCGTATGCAATGGACCGAGAAAATCACAGGAAAATTTGTTTTGGATAAAAGCAAAGCATTTTCGTTAGGCAAGTGCATAAAATGTCATCTATAGAAACAGAAATTCATGTTTGTTTGCCGCAGTTCCTCTAGCTTTCTCCCTAGAAAATACGAATGTGTAGGGCTGGTGTTCCCATGATGAACCAATTAGTGTTTCGCAGTACAAAATTAAATGTTCACCGATAAAAACTTTCAAAACAATAAATTCCGTGGATAATATCAGGAATACACAAACACATAGGCTGTACCAATATCTGGGATTGAGTTAGCCAAAACAAAACCGGTTATTTCTGTATTCATCCAGTCATATCCGGAGAAACTTCTGTGGAATTCATATTCAATGGACCAAGAAAATCACAGTAAAAATGGTTTTGGAGAAAAGCAAAGTCTTTTCATTAGGCAAGTGCATAAAATGTCATCTATACAAACAGAAATATCAAGTTTGTTTGCCACAGTTCCTCTAGCTTTCTCGCTAGAAAATACGAATGTGTGGAGCTGGTGTTCCCATGATGAACCAATTAGTGTTTCAACGGTACAAAATTAAATGTTCCCTGATAAAAACATTCAGAATAAAGTCCATCGATAATATCCAGAAAACACAAACACAGAAACTTTCACAATATTTCGGATTGAGTTTGACAAAACACAACCGTATATTTCTGGTTTCATCCAGTCATATCTGGACAAACTGTTGTGGAATTCGTATGCAATGGACCGAGAAAATCACAGTAAAAATAGTTTTGTAGAAAAGCAAAGTCTTTTCATTAGGCAAGTGCATAAAATGTCATCGATACTAACAGAAATATAATGTTTGTTTGCCGCAGTTCCTCTAGCTTTCTCCCTAGAAAATACGAATGTGTAGAGCTGGTGTCTCCATGTGGAAACAATTACTGTATCCAAGCTCAAAATAAAATATTCCCCGATAAAAAACATTCAAAACTATAGAGTCCATTAATAATATCCAGAAAACACAAACGCAATTGCTGTAGCAATATCTGGGATTGAGTTAGCCAAAACGAAACCGGATATTTCCGGTTTCATCAAGTCATAGCTGGACAAACTGGTGTGGAATTCGGATGCAATCGACAGAGAAAATCACAGTAAAAATGTTTTTGGAGAAAAGCAAAGTCTTTTCGTTAGGCAAGTGTATAAAATATCATCTATAAAAACAGAAATATCATGTTTGTTTGCCACAGTTCCACTAGCTTTCTCCTTAGAAAATACGAATGTGTTGAGCTGGTGTCCCCATGATGAACCAATTAGTGTTTCAAGGGTACAAAAATAAATGTTCCCTGATAAAAACATTCAAAACAATAAAGACCATCGATAATATACAGAAAACACAAACAGAGAAACTTTCACAATATTTCGGATTCAGTTAGGCAAAACGCAACCGGATATTTCTGGTTTCATCCAGTCATATCCAGAAAGAGTGGTTTGGAATTCGTATGCGTTGGACCGAGAAAATCAGAGTAAAAATGGTTTTGGAGAAAAGCAAAGTCTTTTCGTTAGGCAAGTGCATAAAATGTTATCGATACTAACAGAAATATCATGTTTGTTTGCCGCAGTTCCTCTAGCTTTCTCCTTAGAAAATACGAATATATAGCGCTGGTGTCTCCATTTGGAACCAATTACTATATACAAGCTCAAAACAAAATGTTCCCCGATAAAAAAATTTTCAAAACAATAAACTCCATTGAATATCCAGAAAAAACAAACACAGAGGTTGTAGCAATATCTGGGTTTTTAGCCAAACCAAAACCGGATATTTCCGGTTTCATCCAGTCATATCCGGACAAAGTGGTGTGGAATTCGTATGCAATGGACAGAGAAAATCACAGTAAAAATGGTTTGGGAGAAAAGCAAAGGCTTTTCGTTAGGCAAGTGCATAAAATGCCATCTATTCAAACAGAAATATCATGTTTGTTTGCCGCAGTTTCTCTAGCTTTCTCCCTAGAAAATACGAATGTGTAGAGCTGGTGTTCCCATTATGAACCAAATAATGGTTCAACGGTACAAAATTAAATGTTCCCTGAAAAAAAATTCAAAAAAATAAGTCCATCAATAATATCCAGAAAACACAAACACAGAGGCTGTAGCAATATCTGGGATTGAGTTAGCAAAAAAAAAAAAAAACCCGGATATTTCCTGTTTCATCCAGTCATTTCTGGACAAAGTGGTGTCGAATTCGTATGCAATGGACCGAGCAAATCACAGAAAAATGGTTTTGGAGAAAAGCAACGTCTTTTCCTTAGGCATGTGCATAAAATGTCATCTATACAAACAGAAATATCATGTTTGTTTGCCGCAGTTCCTCTAGCTTTCTCCCTAGAAAATACGAATGTGTAGAGCTTGTGTCCTCATGTGGAACCAGTTAGTGTTTACAAGGACAAAATTAAATGTTCCCTGATAAAAAACATTCAAACAATAAAATCCGTTGGTAATAACCTGAATACACAATCACAGAGGCTGTAGCAATATCTGGGATTGAGTTAGCCAAAACAAAACCAGATATTTCCTGTTTCATCCAGTCATATCCGGACAAACTGGTGTGGAATTCGTATGCAATGGACCGAGAAAATTACAGTAAAAATTTTTTTGGAGAAAAGCAATGTGTTTTTGTAAGGAAAGTGCATAAGATGTCATCTATACTAACAGAAATATCATGTTTGTTTGCTCATGTTCCTCTAGCTTTCTCCCTAGAAAATATGAATGTGTAGAGCTGGTGTCCCCTTGATGAACCAATTAGTGTTTCTACGGTACAAAATAAAATGTTCCTTGATAAAAACATTGAAAAGAAAAAAGTCCATCGATAATATCCAGAAAATACAAACACAGAAACTTTCACAATATTTCGCATTGAGTTAGCCAATACACAAAGGGATATTTCTGGATTCATCCAGTCATATCCGGACAAAGTGGTGTGAATTCGTATGCAATGGACCGAGAAAATCACAGTAAAATTGGTTCTGGAAAAAAGCAAAGTCTTGTCGTTAGGCAAGTGCATAAAATATCAACGATACCAACAGAAATATCATGTTTGTTTGCCGCAGTTCCTCTAGCTTTCACCCTAGAAAATACGAATGTGTAGAGCTGGTGTCTGCATGTGGAAACAATTAGTGTTTCCAAGAACAAAATTAAATGTTTCCTGATAAAAAACCTTCAAAACAATAAAGTTCGTGGATAATATCAGGAAAACTCAAACACAGAATCTATCACAATATTTAACATTGAGTTAGCCAAAACACAACCGGATATTTCTGGTTTCTTCCAGTCATATCTGAACAAAGTGCTGTGGAATTCATATGCAATGGACCGAGAAAATCACAGTAAAAATGGATTGGAGAAAAGCAGTGTCTTTTCGTTAGGAAAGTGCATAAATGTCATATACACAAACAGAAATATCATGTTTGTTTGCTGCAGTTCCTCTAGCTTTCTCCCTAGAAAATACGAATGTGTAGAGCTGGTGTTCCCATGATGAACCAATTAGTGTTTCAATGGTACACAATTAAATGTTCCTTGATAAAAATATTCAAAACAATAAATTCCGTGAATAATATCAGGAATACACAAACACAAAGTCTGTAGCAATATTTCGGATTGAGTTAGCAAAACACATCTAGATTTTTCTGGTTTCATACAGTCATATCCGGACAAAGTGGTCTGGAATTCGTATGCAATGGACCGAGAAAATCACAGGAAAATTTGTTTTGGATAAAAGCAAAGCATTTTCGTTAGGCAAGTGCATAAAATGTCATCTATAGAAACAGAAATTCATGTTTGTTTGCCGCAGTTCCTCTAGCTTTCTCCCTAGAAAATACGAATGTGTAGGGCTGGTGTTCCCATGATGAACCAATTAGTGTTTCGCAGTACAAAATTAAATGTTCACCGATAAAAACTTTCAAAACAATAAATTCCGTGGATAATATCAGGAATACACAAACACATAGGCTGTACCAATATCTGGGATTGAGTTAGCCAAAACAAAACCGGTTATTTCTGTATTCATCCAGTCATATCTGGAGAAACTTCTGTGGAATTCATATTCAATGGACCAAGAAAATCACAGTAAAAATGGTTTTGGAGAAAAGCAAAGTCTTTTCATTAGGCAAGTGCATAAAATGTCATCTATACAAACAGAAATATCAAGTTTGTTTGCCACAGTTCCTCTAGCTTTCTCGCTAGAAAATACGAATGTGTGGAGCTGGTGTTCCCATGATGAACCAATTAGTGTTTCAACGGTACAAAATTAAATGTTCCCTGATAAAAACATTCAGAATAAAGTCCATCGATAATATCCAGAAAACACAAACACAGAAACTTTCACAATATTTCGGATTGAGTTTGACAAAACACAACCGTATATTTCTGGTTTCATCCAGTCATATCTGGACAAACTGTTGTGGAATTCGTATGCAATGGACCGAGAAAATCACAGTAAAAATAGTTTTGTAGAAAAGCAAAGTCTTTTCATTAGGCAAGTGCATAAAATGTCATCGATACTAACAGAAATATAATGTTTGTTTGCCGCAGTTCCTCTAGCTTTCTCCCTAGAAAATACGAATGTGTAGAGCTGGTGTCTCCATGTGGAAACAATTACTGTATCCAAGCTCAAAATAAAATATTCCCCGATAAAAAACATTCAAAACTATAGAGTCCATTAATAATATCCAGAAAACACAAACGCAATTGCTGTAGCAATATCTGGGATTGAGTTAGCCAAAACGAAACCGGATATTTCCGGTTTCATCAAGTCATAGCTGGACAAACTGGTGTGGAATTCGGATGCAATCGACAGAGAAAATCACAGTAAAAATGTTTTTGGAGAAAAGCAAAGTCTTTTCGTTAGGCAAGTGTATAAAATATCATCTATAAAAACAGAAATATCATGTTTGTTTGCCACAGTTCCACTAGCTTTCTCCTTAGAAAATACGAATGTGTTGAGCTGGTGTCCCCATGATGAACCAATTAGTGTTTCAAGGGTACAAAAATAAATGTTCCCTGATAAAAACATTCAAAACAATAAAGACCATCGATAATATACAGAAAACACAAACAGAGAAACTTTCACAATATTTCGGATTCAGTTAGGCAAAACGCAACCGGATATTTCTGGTTTCATCCAGTCATATCCAGAAAGAGTGGTTTGGAATTCGTATGCGTTGGACCGAGAAAATCAGAGTAAAAATGGTTTTGGAGAAAAGCAAAGTCTTTTCGTTAGGCAAGTGCATAAAATGTTATCGATACTAACAGAAATATCATGTTTGTTTGCCGCAGTTCCTCTAGCTTTCTCCTTAGAAAATACGAATATATAGCGCTGGTGTCTCCATTTGGAACCAATTACTATATACAAGCTCAAAACAAAATGTTCCCCGATAAAAAAACTTTCAAAACAATAAACTCCATTGAATATCCAGAAAAAACAAACACAGAGGTTGTAGCAATATCTGGGTTTTTAGCCAAACCAAAACCGGATATTTCCGGTTTCATCCAGTCATATCCGGACAAAGTGGTGTGGAATTCGTATGCAATGGACAGAGAAAATCACAGTAAAAATGGTTTGGGAGAAAAGCAAAGGCTTTTCGTTAGGCAAGTGCATAAAATGCCATCTATACAAACAGAAATATCATGTTTGTTTGCCGCAGTTTCTCTAGCTTTCTCCCTAGAAAATACGAATGTGTAGAGCTGGTGTTCCCATTATGAACCAAATAATGGTTCAACGGTACAAAATTAAATGTTCCCTGAAAAAAAATTCAAAAAAATAAGTCCATCAATAATATCCAGAAAACACAAACACAGAGGCTGTAGCAATATCTGGGATTGAGTTAGCAAAAAAAAAAAAACCCGGATATTTCCTGTTTCATCCAGTCATTTCTGGACAAAGTGGTGTCGAATTCGTATGCAATGGACCGAGCAAATCACAGAAAAAATGGTTTTGGAGAAAAGCAACGTCTTTTCCTTAGGCATGTGCATAAAATGTCATCTATACAAACAGAAATATCATGTTTGTTTGCCGCAGTTCCTCTAGCTTTCTCCCTAGAAAATACGAATGTGTAGAGCTTGTGTCCTCATGTGGAACCAGTTAGTGTTTACAAGGACAAAATTAAATGTTCCCTGATAAAAAACATTCAAACAATAAAATCCGTTGGTAATAACCTGAATACACAATCACAGAGGCTGTAGCAATATCTGGGATTGAGTTAGCCAAAACAAAACCAGATATTTCCTGTTTCATCCAGTCATATCCGGACAAACTGGTGTGGAATTCGTATGCAATGGACCGAGAAAATTACAGTAAAAATTTTTTTGGAGAAAAGCAATGTGTTTTTGTAAGGAAAGTGCATAAGATGTCATCTATACTAACAGAAATATCATGTTTGTTTGCTCATGTTCCTCTAGCTTTTCTCCCTAGAAAATATGAATGTGTAGAGCTGGTGTCCCCTTGATGAACCAATTAGTGTTTCTACGGTACAAAATAAAATGTTCCTTGATAAAAACATTTGAAAAGAAAAAAGTCCATCGATAATATCCAGAAAATACAAACACAGAAACTTTCACAATATTTCGCATTGAGTTAGCCAATACACAAAGGGATATTTCTGGATTCATCCAGTCATATCCGGACAAAGTGGTGTGAATTCGTATGCAATGGACCGAGAAAATCACAGTAAAATTGGTTCTGGAAAAAAGCAAAGTCTTGTCGTTAGGCAAGTGCATAAAATATCAACGATACCAACAGAAATATCATGTTTTGTTTGCCGCAGTTCCTCTAGCTTTCACCCTAGAAAATACGAATGTGTAGAGCTGGTGTCTGCATGTGGAAACAATTAGTGTTTCCAAGAACAAAATTAAATGTTTCCTGATAAAAAACCTTCAAAACAATAAAGTTCGTGGATAATATCAGGAAAACTCAAACACAGAATCTATCACAATATTTAACATTGAGTTAGCCAAAACACAACCGGATATTTCTGGTTTCTTCCAGTCATATCTGAACAAAGTGCTGTGGAATTCATATGCAATGGACCAAAATCACAGTAAAAATGGATTGGAGAAAAGCAGTGTCTTTTCGTTAGGAAAGTGCATAAATGTCATATACACAAACAGAAATATCATGTTTGTTTGCTGCAGTTCCTCTAGCTTTCTCCCTAGAAAATACGAATGTGTAGAGCTGGTGTTCCCATGATGAACCAATTAGTGTTTCAATGGTACACAATTAAATGTTCCTTGATAAAAATATTCAAAACAATAAATTCCGTGAATAATATCAGGAATACACAAACACAAAGTCTGTAGCAATATTTCGGATTGAGTTAGCAAAACACATCTAGATTTTTCTGGTTTCATACAGTCATATCCGGACAAAGTGGTCTGGAATTCGTATGCAATGGACCGAGAAAATCACAGGAAAATTTGTTTTGGATAAAAGCAAAGCATTTTCGTTAGGCAAGTGCATAAAATGTCATCTATAGAAACAGAAATTCATGTTTGTTTGCCGCAGTTCCTCTAGCTTTCTCCCTAGAAAATACGAATGTGTAGGGCTGGTGTTCCCATGATGAACCAATTAGTGTTTCGCAGTACAAAATTAAATGTTCACCGATAAAAACTTTCAAAACAATAAATTCCGTGGATAATATCAGGAATACACAAACACATAGGCTGTACCAATATCTGGGATTGAGTTAGCCAAAACAAAACCGGTTATTTCTGTATTCATCCAGTCATATCCGGAGAAACTTCTGTGGAATTCATATTCAATGGACCAAGAAAATCACAGTAAAAATGGTTTTGGAGAAAAGCAAAGTCTTTTCATTAGGCAAGTGCATAAAATGTCATCTATACAAACAGAAATATCAAGTTTGTTTGCCACAGTTCCTCTAGCTTTCTCGCTAGAAAATACGAATGTGTGGAGCTGGTGTTCCCATGATGAACCAATTAGTGTTTCAACGGTACAAAATTAAATGTTCCCTGATAAAAACATTCAGAATAAAGTCCATCGATAATATCCAGAAAACACAAACACAGAAACTTTCACAATATTTCGGATTGAGTTTGACAAAACACAACCGTATATTTCTGGTTTCATCCAGTCATATCTGGACAAACTGTTGTGGAATTCGTATGCAATGGACCGAGAAAATCACAGTAAAAATAGTTTTGTAGAAAAGCAAAGTCTTTTCATTAGGCAAGTGCATAAAATGTCATCGATACTAACAGAAATATAATGTTTGTTTGCCGCAGTTCCTCTAGCTTTCTCCCTAGAAAATACGAATGTGTAGAGCTGGTGTCTCCATGTGGAAACAATTACTGTATCCAAGCTCAAAATAAAATATTCCCCGATAAAAAACATTCAAAACTATAGAGTCCATTAATAATATCCAGAAAACACAAACGCAATTGCTGTAGCAATATCTGGGATTGAGTTAGCCAAAACGAAACCGGATATTTCCGGTTTCATCAAGTCATAGCTGGACAAACTGGTGTGGAATTCGGATGCAATCGACAGAGAAAATCACAGTAAAAATGTTTTTGGAGAAAAGCAAAGTCTTTTCGTTAGGCAAGTGTATAAAATATCATCTATAAAAACAGAAATATCATGTTTGTTTGCCACAGTTCCACTAGCTTTCTCCTTAGAAAATACGAATGTGTTGAGCTGGTGTCCCCATGATGAACCAATTAGTGTTTCAAGGGTACAAAAATAAATGTTCCCTGATAAAAACATTCAAAACAATAAAGACCATCGATAATATACAGAAAACACAAACAGAGAAACTTTCACAATATTTCGGATTCAGTTAGGCAAAACGCAACTGGATATTTCTGGTTTCATCCAGTCATATCCAGAAAGAGTGGTTTGGAATTCGTATGCGTTGGACCGAGAAAATCAGAGTAAAAATGGTTTTGGAGAAAAGCAAAGTCTTTTCGTTAGGCAAGTGCATAAAATGTTATCGATACTAACAGAAATATCATGTTTGTTTGCCGCTGTTCCTCTAGCTTTCTCCTTAGAAAATATGAATATATAGCGCTGGTGTCTCCATTTGGAACCAATTACTATATACAAGCTCAAAACAAAATGTTCCCCGATAAAAAAACTTTCAAAACAATAAACTCCATTGAATATCCAGAAAAAACAAACACAGAGGTTGTAGCAATATCTGGGTTTTTAGCCAAACCAAAACCGGATATTTCCGGTTTCATCCAGTCATATCCGGACAAAGTGGTGTGGAATTCGTATGCAATGGACAGAGAAAATCACAGTAAAAATGGTTTGGGAGAAAAGCAAAGGCTTTTCGTTAGGCAAGTGCATAAAATGCCATCTATACAAACAGAAATATCATGTTTGTTTGCCGCAGTTTCTCTAGCTTTCTCCCTAGAAAATACGAATGTGTAGAGCTGGTGTTCCCATTATGAACCAAATAATGGTTCAACGGTACAAAATTAAATGTTCCCTGAAAAAAAATTCAAAAAAATAAGTCCATCAATAATATCCAGAAAACACAAACACAGAGGCTGTAGCAATATCTGGGATTGAGTTAGCAAAATAAACCCGGATATTTCCTGTTTCATCCAGTCATATCTGGACAAAGTGGTGTCGAATTCGTATGCAATGGACCGAGCAAATCACAGAAAAAATGGTTTTGGAGAAAAGCAAAGTCTTTTCCTTAGGCATGTGCATAAAATGTCATCTATACAAACAGAAATATCATGTTTGTTTGCCGCAGTTCCTCTAGCTTTCTCCCTAGAAAATACGAATGTGTAGAGCTTGTGTCCTCATGTGGAACCAGTTAGTGTTTACAAGGACAAAATTAAATGTTCCCTGATAAAAAACATTCAAACAATAAAATCCGTTGGTAATAACCTGAATACACAATCACAGAGGCTGTAGCAATATCTGGGATTGAGTTAGCCAAAACAAAACCAGATATTTCCTGTTTCATCCAGTCATATCCGGACAAACTGGTGTGGAATTCGTATGCAATGGACCGAGAAAATTACAGTAAAAATTTTTTTGGAGAAAAGCAATGTGTTTTTGTAAGGAAAGTGCATAAGATGTCATCTATACTAACAGAAATATCATGTTTGTTTGCTCATGTTCCTCTAGCTTTCTCCCTAGAAAATATGAATGTGTAGAGCTGGTGTCCCCTTGATGAACCAATTAGTGTTTCTACGGTACAAAATAAAATGTTCCTTGATAAAAACATTGAAAAGAAAAAAGTCCATCGATAATATCCAGAAAATACAAACACAGAAACTTTCACAATATTTCGCATTGAGTTAGCCAATACACAAAGGGATATTTCTGGATTCATCCAGTCATATCCGGACAAAGTGGTGTGAATTCGTATGCAATGGACCGAGAAAATCACAGTAAAATTGGTTCTGGAAAAAAGCAAAGTCTTGTCGTTAGGCAAGTGCATAAAATATCAACGATACCAACAGAAATATCATGTTTGTTTGCCGCAGTTCCTCTAGCTTTCACCCTAGAAAATACGAATGTGTAGAGCTGGTGTCTGCATGTGGAACCAATTAGTGTTTCCAAGAACAAAATTAAATGTTTCCTGATAAAAAACCTTCAAAACAATAAAGTTCGTGGATAATATCAGGAAAACTCAAACACAGAATCTATCACAATATTTAACATTGAGTTAGCCAAAACACAACCGGATATTTCTGGTTTCTTCCAGTCATATCTGAACAAAGTGCTGTGGAATTCATATGCAATGGACCGAGAAAATCACAGTAAAAATGGATTGGAGAAAAGCAGTGTCTTTTCGTTAGGAAAGTGCATAAATGTCATATACACAAACAGAAATATCATGTTTGTTTGCTGCAGTTCCTCTAGCTTTCTCCCTAGAAAATACGAATGTGTAGAGCTGGTGTTCCCATGATGAACCAATTAGTGTTTCAATGGTACACAATTAAATGTTCCTTGATAAAAATATTCAAAACAATAAATTCCGTGAATAATATCAGGAATACACAAACACAAAGTCTGTAGCAATATTTCGGATTGAGTTAGCAAAACACATCTAGATTTTTCTGGTTTCATACAGTCATATCCGGACAAAGTGGTCTGGAATTCGTATGCAATGGACCGAGAAAATCACAGGAAAATTTGTTTTGGATAAAAGCAAAGCATTTTCGTTAGGCAAGTGCATAAAATGTCATCTATAGAAACAGAAATTCATGTTTGTTTGCCGCAGTTCCTCTAGCTTTCTCCCTAGAAAATACGAATGTGTAGGGCTGGTGTTCCCATGATGAACCAATTAGTGTTTCGCAGTACAAAATTAAATGTTCACCGATAAAAACTTTCAAAACAATAAATTCCGTGGATAATATCAGGAATACACAAACACATAGGCTGTACCAATATCTGGGATTGAGTTAGCCAAAACAAAACCGGTTATTTCTGTATTCATCCAGTCATATCCGGAGAAACTTCTGTGGAATTCATATTCAATGGACCAAGAAAATCACAGTAAAAATGGTTTTGGAGAAAAGCAAAGTCTTTTCATTAGGCAAGTGCATAAAATGTCATCTATACAAACAGAAATATCAAGTTTGTTTGCCACAGTTCCTCTAGCTTTCTCGCTAGAAAATACGAATGTGTGGAGCTGGTGTTCCCATGATGAACCAATTAGTGTTTCAACGGTACAAAATTAAATGTTCCCTGATAAAAACATTCAGAATAAAGTCCATCGATAATATCCAGAAAACACAAACACAGAAACTTTCACAATATTTCGGATTGAGTTTGAAAAACACAACCGTATATTTCTGGTTTCATCCAGTCATATCTGGACAAACTGTTGTGGAATTCGTATGCAATGGACCGAGAAAATCACAGTAAAAATAGTTTTGTAGAAAAGCAAAGTCTTTTCATTAGGCAAGTGCATAAAATGTCATCGATACTAACAGAAATATAATGTTTGTTTGCCGCAGTTCCTCTAGCTTTCTCCCTAGAAAATACGAATGTGTAGAGCTGGTGTCTCCATGTGGAAACAATTACTGTACCCAAGCTCAAAATAAAATATTCCCCGATAAAAAACATTCAAAACTATAGAGTCCATTAATAATATCCAGAAAACACAAACGCAATTGCTGTAGCAATATCTGGGATTGAGTTAGCCAAAACGAAACCGGATATTTCCGGTTTCATCAAGTCATAGCTGGACAAACTGGTGTGGAATTCGGATGCAATCGACAGAGAAAATCACAGTAAAAATGTTTTTGGAGAAAAGCAAAGTCTTTTCGTTAGGCAAGTGTATAAAATATCATCTATAAAAACAGAAATATCATGTTTGTTTGCCACAGTTCCACTAGCTTTCTCCTTAGAAAATACGAATGTGTTGAGCTGGTGTCCCCATGATGAACCCATTAGTGTTTCTACGGTACTAAACTTAATGTTCCCTGATAAAAAACATTCAAACAATAAAGTCCATCGATAATATCCAGAAAACACAAACACAGAGGCTTTCACAATATTTCGGATTCAGTTAGGCAAAACGCAACTGGATATTTCTGGTTTCATCCAGTCATATCCAGAAAGAGTGGTTTGGAATTCGTATGCGTTGGACCGAGAAAATCAGAGTAAAAATGGTTTTGGAGAAAAGCAAAGTCTTTTCGTTAGGCAAGTGCATAAAATGTTATCGATACTAACAGAAATATCATGTTTGTTTGCCGCTGTTCCTCTAGCTTTCTCCTTAGAAAATACGAATATATAGCGCTGGTGTCTCCATTTGGAACCAATTACTATATACAAGCTCAAAACAAAATGTTCCCCGATAAAAAAACTTTCAAAACAATAAACTCCATTGAATATCCAGAAAAAACAAACAGAGGTTGTAGCAATATCTGGGTTTTTAGCCAAACCAAAACCGGATATTTCCGGTTTCATCCAGTCATATCCGGACAAAGTGGTGTGGAATTCGTATGCAATGGACAGAGAAAATCACAGTAAAAATGGTTTGGGAGAAAAGCAAAGGCTTTTCGTTAGGCAAGTGCATAAAATGTCATCTATACAAACAGAAATATGATGTTTGTTTGTCGCAGTTTCTATAGATTGCTCTCTAAAACATACGTATGTGTAGAGCTGGGTCCCACATGATGAACCAATTAGTGTTTCAACGGTACAAAATTAAATGTTCCCTGATACAAACATTCAAAACAATAAAGCCCATCGATAATATCCAGAAAACACAAACACAGAGGCTTTCACAATATTTCGGATTGTGTTAGCCAAAACACAATAGTGGATCCAGTTAGTATTAAAAGCACAAAATTAAATGTTCCCTGATAAAAAACATACAAACCAATAAAGTCCGTGGATAATATCAGGAAAACACAAACACAGAGGCTGTAGCAATATCTGGGATTGAGTTAGCCAAAACAAAAAAGCAGATTTCCGGTTGCATCCAGCCATATCATGACAAAGTGGTGTGGAATTCATACGCAAGGGACTGAGAAAATCACAGTGAAAATGGTTTTGGAGAAAAGCAAAGTCTTTTCATTAGGCAATTGCATAAAATGTCATCTATACAAACAGAAATATCATGTTTGTTTACCGCAATTCCTCTAGCTTTCTCCCTAGAAAATACAAATGTGTAGAGCTGGTGTCTCCATGTGGAACCAATTAGTGGTTCCAAGCACAAAATTAAATGTTCCCTGATAAAAAACATTCAAACCAATAAAGTCCGTGGATAATATCAGGAAAACACAAACACAGAGGCTGTAGCAATATCTGGGATTGAGTTAGCCAGAACAAAAACGGATATTTCCAGTTTCATCCAGTCATATCCGGACAAGCTGGTGTGGAATTTGTATGCAATGGACCGAGAAAATCACTTTAAAAATGGATTGCAGAAAAGCAAAGTCTTTTCATTAGGCAAGAGTATAAAATGTCATGTATACAAACAGAAATATCATGTTTGTTTGTCGCAGTTCCTCTAGCTTTCTCCCTAGAAAATACGAGTATGTAGAGCTGCTGTCTCTATGTGGAACCAATTACTGTATACAAGCTCAAAATAAAATGTTTCCCGATTAAAAACATTCAAAATAATAAAGTCCGTGGATAATATCAGGAATACACAAACACAGAGGTTTTAGCAATATCTGGGGTTTTTTAGCCAAAACAAAACCGGATATTTCTGGTTTCATTTATCATAACCGGACAAAGTGCTGTGGAATTCGTATGCAATGGACAGAGAAAATCACAGTAAAAATGGTTTTGGAGAAAAGCAAAGTCATTTCGTGAGGCAAGAGCATAAAATGTCATCTATACAAAAAGAAATATCATGTTTGTTTGCCGCACTTTCTCTAGATTTCTCCCTAGAAAATACGAATGTGTAGAGCTGATGTCCACATGATGAACCAATTAGTGTTTCTACGGTAAAAATTTAATGTTCCCTGATAAAAAACATTCAAACAATTAAGTCTATGGAAAATATCCGAAAAACACAAACAAAGCGGCTGTAGCAATAACTGGGATTGAGTTAGCCAGAATAAAAACGGATATTTCCGGTTTCATCCAGTCATATCCGGACAAAGTGGTGTGGAATTCGTCTGCAATGGACCGAGAAAATCACAGTAAAAATGGTTTTGGAGAAAAGCAAAGTCATTTCGTGAGGCAAGAGCATAAAATGTCATGTATACAAACAGAAATATCATTTCTCTTTACCACAGTTTCTCTAGCTTTCTCCCTAGAAAATACGAATGTGTAGAGCTGGTGACCACATGATGAACCAATTAGTGTTTCAATGGTACAAAATTAAATATTCCCTGATAAAAATATTCAAAACAATAAAGTCCATCAATAATATCCAGAAAACACAAACACAGAGGCTTTCACAATATTTCAGATTGAGTTAGCCAAAACACAACTGGATATTTCTGGTTTCATCCAGTAATTTCCAGAAAAGTGGTGTGGAATTCGGATGCAATGGACCAAGAATATCACAGTAAAAATGGTTTTATAGAAAAGCAAAGACTTTTCATTGGGCAAGTGCATAAAATGTCATCTATATAATCAGAAATATCATGTTTGTTTGCCGCAGTTCCTCTAACTTTCTCCCAAGAACATACGAATATGTAGAGCTGGTGTTCCCATTATGAACCAATTAGTGTTTCAATGTTACAAAATTAAATATTCCCTGATAAAAACATTCAAAACAATAAGTCCCTCGATAATGTCTAGAAAACACAAACACAGAAGCTTTCACAATATTTCAGAATGAGTTAGCAAAAACACAACAGGATATTTCTGGTTCATCCAGTCTTGTCCGGACAAACTGTTGTGGAATTCGTATGCACTGGACCGAGAAAATCAGAATAAAAATGGTTTTGGAGAAAAGCAAAGTCTTTTCATTAGGCAAGTGCATAAAATGTCACCTAGACAAACAGAAATATCATGTTTGTTTGCCGCAGTTCCTCTAGCTTTCTCCCTATATTTCTCCCTAGAGAATACGAAGGTGTAGAGCTGGTTTCTCCATGTGGAACCAATTACTGTATCCAAGCTCAAAATAAAATGTTCCCTGATAAAAAAACATTCAAAACAATAAAGTCCTTGGATAATATCAGGAAAACACAAAAGAGAGGATGTAGCAATATCTGGGATTGAGTTAGCCAAAACAAAACCGGATATTTCCGGTATTATCCAGGATATCCCGAGAAATAGGTGTGGAATTCGTATGCAATGGACCGAAAAAAAATCACAGTAAAAATGGTTTTGGAGAAAAGCAAAGTTTTTCATTAGGCAAGTGCATACAATGTCATCTAGACAAACAGAAATATCATGTTCGTTTGCCGCAGTTCCTCTAGCTTTCTCCCTACAAAATACGAATGTGTAGAGTTGGTTTTCCCATGATTAACCAATTAGTGTTTCAACGGTACAAAATTAATTGTTCCCTGATAAAAACATTCAAAACAATAAAGTCCATGGATAATATCCAGAAAACATAAACACAGAAACTTTCACAATATTTCGCATTGAGTTAGCCAATACACAAATGGATATTTCCGGTTTCATCCAGGCATATCCAGACAAAGTGGTGTGGAATTCATTGGAATGGACTGAGAAAATCACAGGAAACAATGTTTTGGTGAAAAGCAAAGTCTTTTCCTTAGGCAAGTGCATAAAATGTCATCTATACAAACAGAAATATCATGTTTGTTTGCCGCAGTTCCTCTAGCTTTCTCCTTAGAAAACATGAATGTTTAGAGCTGGCATCTCCATGTGGAACCAATTACGGTATCCAAGCTCAAAATAAAATGTTCCCCGATAAAAAACATTCAAAATAAGAAAGTACATTAATATTATGCAGAATAAACAAACACTGGGCCTGTAGCAATATATGGGATTGAGTTAGCAAAAAAAAAAACCAGATAATTCTGGTTTAATCCAGTCATATCCGGACAAACTTCTGTGGAATTCACATGCAATGGACCGAGAAAATCAGAGTAAAAATGGTTTTGGAGAAAAGCAAAGTCTTTTCGTTAGGCAAGTGCATAAAATGTCATCTATACAAACAAAAATATCATGTTTGTTTGCCGCAGTTTCTCTAGCTTTCTCCCTAGAAAATATAAATGTGTAGAGCTGGTGTCCCCATGATGAACCAATTAGTATTTCCAAGGAAAAAATTCAATGTTCCCTGATAAAAAGATTCAAAATAATAAAGTCCATCGTTAATATCCAGAACACACAAACACAGAGGCTTTCACAATATTTCGGATTGAGTTAGCCAAAACACAACCGGATATTTCTGGTTTCATCCAGTCACTTCCGGACAAAGTGGCTTGGAATTCGTATGCAATGGACCGAGAAAATCACAGTAAAATGGTTTTGGAGAAAAGCAAAATCTTTTCGTTAGGCAAGTGCATAAAATGTCATCCATACACACAGAAATATCATGTTTTTTTGCCAGAGTTCCTCTAGCTTTCTCCCTACAAAATACGAATGTGTAGAGCGGGTGTCTCCTTGAGGAACCAATTACTTTATCCAAGCAAAAAATTAAATGTTCCATGATAACAAAAACATTCAAAAAATAAAATTCGTGGATAGTATCAGGAATACAAAAACAGAGAGGCTGTAGGAATATCTGGGATTGAGTTAGCAAAAAAAAAAAAAAACCTCGATATTTCCGGTTTTATCCAGTCATATCTGGAGAAACGGTTGTGGAATTCATATGCAATGGACCGAGAAAATCAGAGTAAAAATGGTTTTGGAGAAAAGCAAATTATTTTTGTTAGGCAAGTGCATCAAATGTCATCTATACAAACAGAAATATCATGTTTGTTTGCCGCAGTTCCTCTAGCTTTCTCCCTAGAATATACGAATTTATAGAGGTGGTGTCCCCATGATGAACCAATTAGAATTTCTACGGTAAAAAATTAAATGTTCCCTGATAAAAATACTGAAAACAATAAGGTCCATCGATTATATCCAGAAAACACAAACACAAAGGCTTTCACAATATTTCGGTTGAGTTACCCAAAACGCAATCTGATATTTCTGATTTAATCCAGTCATATGTGGACAAAGTGGTGTGGAATTCATATGCAATGGACCAAGAAAATCAAGTAAAATTGGTTTTGGAGAAAAGCAAACTCTTTTCGTTAGGCAAGTGCATAAAATGTCACCTATAGAAACAGAAACTTCATGTTTGTTTGCCGCAGTTCCTCTAGCTTACTCCCTAGAAAATACGAATGTGTGGAGCTGGTTTCCTCATGTTGAACCCATTACTGTTTCAACGGTACAAAATTAGATGTTCCCTTATAAAAACTTTCAAAACATTCAAGTCCATCGATAATATCCGAAAACACAAACACAGAATCTTTCACAATATTTCGCATTGAGTTAGCCAATACACAAACGGGTATTTCTGGTTTCATCCAGTCATATCCAGACAAAGTGGTGTGGAATTCGTATGCAATGGACCGAGAAAATCACAGGAAAAATGGTTTGGAGAAAAGCAAAGTCTTTTCGTTAGGCAAGTGCCTAAAATGTCATCTATACAAACCAAAATATCATGTTTGTTTGACGCAGTCCCTCTAGCTTTCTCCCTAGAAAGTACGAATATGTAGAGCTTGTGTCTCCATGTGGAACCAATTTTTGTTTCCAAGCACAAAATTAAATGTTCCCTGATAAAAAAACATCCTAAAAAATAAAATCCGTGGAAAATATCAGGAAAACACAAAAACAGAGGCTGTAGCAATATCTGGGTTTGAGTTAGCCAAAACAAAACCGGATATTTCAGGTTTCGTCCAGTCATACCCTGACAAACTGGTGTGGAATTCGTATGCAATGGACTGAGAAAATCACAGGAAAAATGGTTTTGGAGAAAAGCAAAGTCTTTTCATTAGGCAAGTGCATAAAATGTCATCTATACAAACAGAAATATCATGTTTGTTTGCCGCAGTTCCTCTAGCTTTCTATGTAGAAAATACGAATGTGTAGAGCTGGTGTCTCCATGTGGAACCAATTACTGTATCCAAGCTCAAAATAAAATGTTACCTGATAAAAACATTCAAAAAAATAAAGTCCATTGATAATATCCAGAAAACACAAACACAGAGGCTGTAGCAATATCTGGGATTGAATTAGCCAAAACAAAACCGGATATTTCCAGTTTCATCCAGTAATATCCGTGGAAACTGGTGTGGAATTCGTATCCATGGATCGAGAAAATCACAGTAAAAATGGTTTTGGAGAAAAGCAATGTCTTTTCGTTAGGCAAGTGCATAAAATGTCATCTATACAAACAAAAATATCATGTTTCTTTGCCGCAGTTCCTCTAGCTTTCTCCCTTGAATATACGCATGTGTAGAGCTGGTGTCCACATGATGAACCAATTAGTGTTTCAACGTTACAAAATTAAATGATCCTGATAAAAATATTCAAAATAATAAAGTCCATGGATAATATTCAGAAAACACAAATACAGAGTCTGAGGCAATATCTGGGATTGAATTAGCCCAAACACAAGTGTATATTTCTGGTTTCATCCAGTCATATCCGGAGAAACTGGTGTGGAATTCGTATCCATGGATCGAGAAAATCACAGTAAAAATGGTTTTGGAGAAAAGCAAAGTCTTTTTGTTAGGCAAGTGCATAAAATGTCATCTACACAAACAGAAATATCATGTTTGTTTGCCACAGTTCCTCTAGCTTTCTCCCTAGAAAATACGAATATGTAGAGCTGGTGTCTCCATGTGGAACCACTTACTGTATCCAAGCTCAAAATAAAATGTTCCCCGATAAAAACATTCAAAAAAATAAAGTCCATTGATAATATCCAGAAAACACAAACACAGAGGCTGTAGCAATATCTGGGATTAAATTAGCCAAAACACAACCGGATATTTCTGGTTTCATCCAGTCATATCCGGACAAAGTGGTGTGGAATTTGTATGCAATAGACCGAGAAAATCACAGGAAAAATGGTTTTGGAGAAAAGCAAAGTTTTTTCGTTAGGCAAGTGCATCAAATGTCATCTATACAAACAGAAATATCATGTTTGTTTGCAGCAGATCCTCTAGCTTTCTCCCTAGAAAATACGAATGTGTAGAGCTGGTGTCCCCATGATGAACCATTTACAGTATCTAAGCTCAAAATAAAATGTTCCCCGATAAAAAACATTCAAAAAATAAATTCCGTTGATAATATCCAGAAAACACAAACACAGAGGCTTTCACAATATTTCAGATTGAGTTAGCAAAAACACAACTGGATATTTCCGGTTTCATCCAGTCACATCCGGACAAAGTCGTGTGGAATTCGTATGCAATGCACCGAGAAAATCACAGTAAAAACGGTTTTGGAGAAAAGCAAAGTATTTTCTTTAGTCAAGTGCATCAAATGTCATCTATACAAACAGAAATATCATGTTTGTTTGCCGCAGTTCCTCTAGCTTTCTCCCTAGAAAATACGAATGTGTAGACCTCTGTCTCCATGTGGAACAAATTACTGTATCCAAGCTCAAAATAAAATGTTCCCTGATAAAAACATTCAAAAAAATAATGTCCATTGATAATATCCAGAAAACAGAAACACAGAGGCTGTAGCAATATTTCGGATTGAATTAGCAGAAACAAAACCGGATATTTCCGGTTTCCTCCAATCATATCTGGAGAAACTGGTGTGGAATTTGTATCCATGGATCAAGAAAATCACAGTAAAAATGGTTTTTTAGAAAAGCAGTCTTTTCATTATGCAAGTGCATAAAATGTCATCTATACAAACAGAAATATCAAGTTTGTTTGCCGCAGTTCCTCTAGATTTATCCCTAGAAAATACGAATGTGTAGAGCTGGTTTTCCCATTACGAACCAATTAATGTTTCAACGGTACCAAATTAAATGTTCCCTGATAAAAACTTTCAAAACAATAAAGTCCTTGGATAATATCAGGAAAACACAAACACTGAGGCTGTAGCAATATCTGGGATTGAGTTAGCCAAAACAGAACCGGATATTTCCGGTTTCATCCAGTCATATCCGTACGAACTGGTGTAGAATTCGTATCCGATGGACCGAGAAAATCACAGTAAAAATGTTTTTGGTGAAAAACAAAGTCTTTTGGTTAGGCAAGTGCCTAAAATGTCATCTATACAAACAGAAATATCATGTTTGTTTGCCTCAGTTCCGCTAGCTTTCTCCCTAGAAAATAGGAATGTGTAGAGCTGGTGTCTCCATGTGGAACCAGTTTGTTTTACAAGCACAATATTAAATGTTCCCTGATAAAAAACATTCAAACCAATCAAGTCCGTGGTTAATATCAGGAAATCACAAAAAAAGAAGCTGTAGCAATATCTGGGATTGAGTTAGCTAAAACAAAAGCGGATATTTCCGGTTTCATCTGAGAGAATATAAGGCAGGAAGGGGTTAAAATGGAGTCGCTTGGCTAACTGCATATTGTTCTGCTTTTGTACAAAATAGCTGGGCTTGCAAAATGCTTTTTTTAAGATAACTAGATTTTAGCTGACCTTGTAACATGTGATGATTGTACTAATGCTTTTATGAGATAATGGAGCATGTGATAATTATTTTAGGAGCTATGTTGAGTTTTTGGTCATGATGACCCCGTGTTTATGCTTGCTCAAGGTTTTTTGTCCCCTCACCCTGGAAAAACCCTTTACCTTGTGATGTATTTGTCATGCTGCGGTTTATCTTGTGACTTTCTGTAACGCTATGGAGATATGCTAATGTTGTGGTTTTAATCCTTAAATACTCTGTGCGGTTGATGATCGGGGCCTCTCTTCTCGCACTCCACCAGAGGGTGTTGTTGTGCTTAGAGTTGGCCCATCTGCGCAGATGTAATAAACTTCCTCTTGTTCTTTGCATCGATTGGAATGGATTTCGTGTTTCTGGGGTCGGTAGAAGTGCGAGACACCTGTCGGGGGTCTTACATTCTTGGGGGCTCGTCCGGGATTGGAGACCCCAGACCCACGCTCCATTTTCCAATCGGAGGTAAGTTTTTGCTGTTTTAAGTGTTTTTGTGTGTTTTGTTGATTTTTTTATTTTTTCCCGGGGCGCTTGACGTACCGGAGGTTTATGTTGTACGGGCGCTAGGCGTCCGGGCGCTAGGCGCCGAAAGAGTTGAGCCAGTAGTAGGAAAGGACAGACGTGTCCACGACCCCTGGCTCGGGCCCTGGGGGACGCTCCAGTGGCGGTGTTTCGGGGGAGGCTGGCTAGGCCGCTCTCCCACCAGGTAAAAGGTTTTCTTCCCCGGGAGAAGAGGGCTGGTGGCAGCAGCCACTCCCGTCGGAAGTTTTGGTTTCAGTTTTGTCTCGGTCTTCTTCCCCGGGAGAAGGGCTGGTGGCAGCAGCCGCTCCCGTCGGTGGTTTCAGTTTTGTGGGGAAGTTTTGGTTTCTTCTTCCCCGGGAGAGGGCTGGTGGCAGCAGCCGCTCCCGTCGGTGGTTTCAGTTTTGTGGGGAAGCTTTGGTTTCGGTGTAAGTTTTTCTTTCCCGGGAGAGGGCTGGTGGCAGCAGCTGCTCCCGTCAGAAGTTTTGGTTTTGTTGCGCGCAGGTCTCGTCTTATTAGGGCGCGCAGGTCTTGTTCCATTGTTGTGTGCAGTGTTTTTGTGAGTTTTGTAATTGTTATTTGTGTTTTAATATACTTTCCTTATTTGCCTTTCCCCTTCAATATGGGACAGGAATTAACTACACCTTTGAGTCTTACTTTATGAGTCTTAATTGGGAAAACTGCAACGCAAAGTTGCTTATGTTGTTTATCTGTTTTCAGTGTTTGAGTGATTACCCAACTGATTAGAAGTGTACTAATTGTTGGCCAAACCGCTTGACTCTGACAGCTTAAATTCTAAACTGAGTCTTCCAACTTTGGGCTTCCAGTCGGATCCCTGGAACTCTCAAAGGATGAGACTCTAAAATTTGTTAAAGTAACCGCTGCTTGAGTCAATTCAGATTATGTAAAATATATTAAAATGTTATAAATGGTGTCAGACCTATGCTGTCTTTTCAAAGTTGTGCCCATGTTTGCTGTCCAGGAGGAGTTATTCTTATGTTACTTAAAAGCATGGAAATGTAATTTTGACTTTTAATTCAGAACTCAGTGTCTTAAGTCATCTAGGCATCAATGCTAAGCAAAATGAAAAAAATGTATTGTATTTTTCACATCTTAAATTCAATGAGAGAGAGACTGTTTGAGTTTGTTACCTAAAGTTAAAGTCTAATTTTCTGTTACAACAATGAGGTTTTTTTTTTTTTTAAAAAAAAAAGTACACTAATGTTAGTAAATACCTAAAAATGGTTTAAGTCTTAAAATCTGTTTTTGCAAAAATTGTAATGTCTATTTTAACAGTGTCTGCTGAATCAGTTACTCTGCCATTTTTAGAGTTAGGTCCTATAAGCTCTTTTTGACTCTGTTAAGTAGTTCTAAATTATGTAAACCCTTATGTTCAAGGTTTTTATTTCTGGTTTATTCAACAACAGACATAAAATTCATGTTCTACCAAGGTGATCTATTGTGTACTCTACTGTCTCTGTTAAGTTCAAATTAGTAAAAAGCATTGTTAAGTATTATGATCAAATCTGGTTTAAAAGTGTAAAAATCACCCTGACTAATAAATGGCTATTATTTCAGGATGTTAAGGAATTCTATTTTGACCAGATACTCTAAGTTCTCTTGGCACCTTTAACAGACTTTCTAAAAATCCAAGTTCTAAATTATCCGAACTTTTGACACCCCCAGAGGGCCCCTGGAGATGTCAAAAAGAGATCTCTCATCTTGCAGAGATAATAACCAATCGGCTGTTTAAATTACAAGTGGTGCCAAGATGTAAAATGATGCTAAACTTCAGCTACAAACATGTTTCTTTCTAGCTGCTCCAGTCTCTGGCTCAGAAGCCAGATCCTTTAAAGAGGGACCGATGAAGTCTCCGTCCAGCTAACGCTAAACAACCAGGCGTTGCTAGTTCAAATGTATTGCTAGTTCAAATGTGGATCAAACGGGAGGTCTAGCCAAAAGGGAAACAAATAGTTAAGATTGTACAAACCTACAAAAATGTAATAATTAAATGGTTAATGCAAAATGTTAGCTCATTTGTTAATTGGACTGTGTGCGCCTCAACATGTCTGTTTATTGAAATGGTACTGTTTTTTTATGCTCCTGACATTGGTGCCCTTTTTGGAAACCAGAAGAGAAATGGAGAAGGAAAAATCCGATAAAGCAGAGGAGGGAGGACCCCCGGCCCGTTCTAACTGGCCGTCCTCCTCCTCCATATAACTGGGAAAACAAGCCCTGACAGGACTTGCAGGGCCTGTTTTACTAACATTAATTTTACTACACTTAAATGGAATTCTGTAAAAGACTCAGTCTCTACTGCCAGACTCCCCTGAGGAGTTTAGCTGAAGGGGTTAAAGTTTTTTTTAGTTAAAAAAGGGGAAGTTTAAAATGGGTTAAGAAAAAGGAACTAACTAGGATCCTGGCCACCACTGTTAAAAGAAAGCAGAAGTAAGGGAGAATCAGGATAGGCAGCGACCCTGGAGACTGGCAAAAGCACAGAAAAGTGCCCAAAAGGACAAGTCTGCCTAAGGTCCGACTAACAACGAGAGTCAAGTGGTGTACGACTGCCACACGAGACTGAACTGACCGAAACGGCCCCTGCAAGACGACAAGAGAAAAGATGACAGCAGCGGAGTGGTGAGACTGGGCGACAGCGGCCCCTCGGCTCCTCCCTCATTGGGACACGTCTGGGTTTCCACCTTCAACCCCCCGAGGACTCTGCTCGGCAGGCAGGGCTGATCGCTATGGACCATGCACTCCGTGCAGCTAAGAAAAAGGAGCGGGTGGCAATGCACAAGAACAGCAGGTACGCTCTCGCCACTACCCACGGGGAACTCAAAATGGACAGAGGCTTTATCGACCAGGAAGAAAAATTGCGCCAATGTTTCCCTGATTTGGACTACCAAAGGTACTGGGGTCAGACACCGGGCCGGCTTTCGTCTCCAGGGTAAGTCAGATGGTGGCACAGGTGTTGGAAATAGAAAGTTACATTGTGTTTATAGGGTAAGTCAGATGGTGGTAGCGGTAGCCAAGGTACTAGGGATATAGTTAGGTAAAACGTATGATTAATGGTGGGGACTAGCACTGGAGACTGGGTCAAATTGCTGCTACACATTTTTATAATGCTACATATCTTTTATATGCTGCTACACTTTTGCAACTTCCCTATTTGCCAGGCTCTGCTTAGATGTCTGCCTTTTAGGGCTTTAAAGACTTTCTGAAGAAGCAGTCCCTGGCTCTGCTCTCCGAGCAGCAGAAGATGAGTGACTGCGAGTTTGCCTATGTACATATGCTGGCTTAGGACTATTTGCTGTATATCCTGAAGATGCCGCAGCTTGGACTGGGATTGAGCAAGACGTCCAGAGTGCTGCAGAACGTCACCTTTTCCATCCAGCTAGAAGTGGAAGAGGCTCTGCTTTATACATAATTCTGGTTAAAAGATTTTTCTGGAAGTTACCAAACAGATTTGTGTGATATTGTCATTGCTAAAAAAGAAATATTGCTGACCCTTAGTAATAAAAGTAAAATTGTTTATCACCCACACCTTGGTCCTGACCCAGCAGTGCCAAAGTTTAAAAATGAAGGACATAAAAGAAAAGAGTATTGTTGGTGAGAAGGGCTAAAGAGAAAAAAAGAGCTTTTTATATAAGGAAAGGACATGGTTTGTAAGAATGACTTTATCCGGATGGCTAGTTTACTCTAGACTGAAATGGAAATGGTAAAATGTTTAAAGTAAGTCGAAGAGGGTGTGTGAAAGTCACAAAAAGTATTTGGGTCAATTCAGCTGAACAGGCACCAGGTATTAACCCAAATTTGTATGACTTCTTCAGGGATGTGTTTTCTGTTTTTGTCTCTGTTGTATTTTCTATTTTTAAATTCTGATGCCTTTTTGTAACTTTTTCTATCCTGCGGGGCATACTTCCCCTACCCTGCAGACTTGCTTTTGTGCTCATAAAATTGGCTGTAAGGCACAGAGATGTGCTTGCAATGCTTTTATTTTGTCTTACCCCGGTGTTGGGCAGCCCACATATCCCAATGAAGATCACGTGGGAGGTAAGATCTGGTACCGCTGAGGTTGTGTGGTCCGTTACCCGCGTGCCCCTTCTGGGATATGGTGGCCCTCCTTGCACCCCAATGTCTGTTAATTGGTTGTAAAAAAAGGACACCTGGGACATCTCCGGCCTGTTTTATGATCAGACTCCCCTATAAAACAAAGGACCGGGCGGAAGCGTATATTAATTACCTCTTAATTCTAATTGTTACCAATGTGGGATTTTTAATTTCTTTCCAAGAGAATCTTAGCCATTGCAGGACCCTTAGTAAGATAGGGCCTGCTCCTCGGGGTATATTTTAAACACCCTGCTTCCTTTCTTTATTTTAGGCCTTTACAAAATTTAAAAAGTAATTCCTAAAATTTTAAGATTAAAATTTAACAAAAAGAAAAGGGGGGAATGAGAGAAAATAAGGCAGGAAGGGGTTAAAATGGAGTCGCTTGGCTAACTGCATATTGTTCTGCTTTTGTACAAAATAGCTGGGCTTGCAAAATGCTTTTTTTAAGATAACTAGATTTTAGCTGACCTTGTAACATGTGATGATTGTACTAATGCTTTTATGAGATAATGGAGCATGTGATAATTATTTTAGGAGCTATGTTGAGTTTTTGGTCATGATGACCCCGTGTTTATGCTTGCTCAAGGTTTTTTGTCCCCTCACCCTGGAAAAACCCTTTACCTTGTGATGTATTTGTCATGCTGCGGTTTATCTTGTGACTTTCTGTAACGCTATGGAGATATGCTAATGTTGTGGTTTTAATCCTTAAATACTCTGTGCGGTTGATGATCGGGGCCTCTCTTCTCGCACTCCACCAGAGGGTGTTGTTGTGCTTAGAGTTGGCCCATCTGCGCAGATGTAATAAACTTCCTCTTGTTCTTTGCATCGATTGGAATGGATTTCGTGTTTCTGGGGTCGGTAGAAGTGTGAGACACCTGTCGGGGGTCATACACATCCAGTCATATCCTGACAAAGTGGTGTGGAATTCGTATGCAATGGACTGAGAAAATCACAGTAAAAATGGTTTTGGAGAAAAGCAAAGTCTTTTCATTGGGCAAGTGCATAAAATGTCATCTATACAAACAGAAATATCATGTTTGTTTGCCGCAGTTCCTCTAGCTTTCTTCCTAGAATATACGAATGTGTAGAGCTGGTGTCCACATTGAGAAAATAAGGCAGGATGGGGTTAAAATGGAGTTGCTTGAGCTAACTGCATATTGTTCTGCTTTTGTATAAAATAGCTGGGCTTGCAAAATGCTTTTATAAGATAACTGAACTTTAGCTGAACTTGTAGCATGTGATGAATGTGTTAATGCTTTTATGAGATAATGGAGCATGTGATAATTATTTTAGGAGCAATTTAAGTTTTTGGTCACGATGACCCCGTATTTGTGCTTGCTCAAGGACTTTGTTCCCTTACCCTGGAAAAACCCTTTACCTTGTGATTTGTTTTGTCATGCTGTGGTTTATCTTGTGATCTTTTGTAATGCTGTGGAGATATGCTAATGTTGTGGTTTTAAGCCTTAAATACTCTGTGCGATTGATGATCGGGGCCTCTCTTCCTGCACTGCACCAGAGGGTGCTGTTGTACTTAGAGACGGCCCATCTGCGCAGATGTAATAAACTTCCTCATGCCCTTTGCATCGATTGGAGTGGAATTCGTGTTTCTGGGGTCGGTAGAATTGTGAGACACCTTTCTGGGGTCTTACAACATGATGAACCAATTAGAGTTTCAACGGTACAAAATTAAAAGTTCCCTGATAAAAAACATTCAAAACAATAAAGTCCATCGATAATATGCAGAAAACATAAACAAAGAGGTTGTAGCAGTATCTGGGATTGAGTTAGCCAAAAAAAAAAACCGGATATTTACAGTTTCATCCAGTCATATCTGGAGAAACTGGTGTGGAATTCGTATGCAATGGACCGAGAAAATCACAGTAAAAATGGTTTTTGGGAAAAGCATTACCTTTTTGTTATGCATGTGCATAAAATGTAGTCTATACAAGCAGAAATATCATGTTTGTTTGTCGCAGTTCCTCTAGATTTCTCCTTAGAAAATACGAATGTTTAGAGCTGGTGTCCCCATGATGAACCAATTAGTGTTTCTATGGTACACAATTAAATGTTCCCTGATAAAAACATTCAAAACAATAAAGTCCATCGATAATATCCAGAAAACCGAAACACAGAAACTTTCACAATATTTCACATTGAGTTAGCCAATAAACAAACGGATATTTCTGGTTTCATCCAGTGATATTCGGACAAAGTGGTATGGAATTCGTAAGCAATGGACCGAGAAAATCACAATAAAATTGGTTTTGGAGAAAAGCAAAATCTTTTCGTTAGGCAAGTGCAAAAAGTCAACGATACAAACAGAAATATCATGTTTGTTTGCCGCAGTTCCTCTAGCTTACTCCCTAGAAAATACGAATGTGTAGAGCTGGTGTTGCCATGATGAACCAATTAGTGTCTCAATGGTACAAAATAAAATGTTCCCCGATAAAAAACATTCAAAACAATAAAGTCCATCGATAATATCCAGAAAACACAAACACAGAGGCTTTCACAATATTTCGCATTGAGTTAGCCAATACACAAACGGGTATTTCTGGTTTCATCCAGTCATAACCGGACAAACTGGTGTGGAATACATATGCAATGGACCGAGAAAATCACAGTAAAAATGGTTTTGGATAAAAGCAAAGTCTTTTCGTTTGGCAAGTGCATAAAATGTCATCTATACACAGAAATGTCATGTTTGTTTTGCGCAGTTCCTCTAGCTTTCTCCTTAGAATATAAGAATGTGTAGAGCTGGTGTCCACACGATGAACCAATTAGTGTTTCTACGGTACAAAAATAAACGTTCCCTGAAAAAAATATTCAAAACAATAAAGTCCATCGATAATATGCAGAAAACATAAACAAAGAGGCTGTAGCAATATCAAGGATTGAGTTAGCCAAAACACAACCGGATATTTCCTTTTTCATCCAGTCATATCATGAGAAAGTGGTGTGGAATTCGTATGCAATGGACCGAGAAAATCACAGTAAAAATGGTTTTGCAGAGAAGCAAAGTCTTTTCGTGAGGCAAGTGCATAAAATGTCAACAATACCAACAGAAATATCATGTTTGTTTGCCGCAGTTCCTCTAGCTTTCTCCCAGAAAATAAGAATGTGTAGAGCTGGTGTTCCCATGATGAACGAATTAGTGTTTCCAATCACAAAATTAAATGTTCCCTGATAAAAAACATTCAAAACAATAAGCCCGTGGATAATATCAGGATAACACAAACACAGAATGTATCACAATATTTCGTATTGAGTTAGCCAAAACACAACCGGATATTTCCTTTTACATCCAGTCATATCATGAGAAAGTGGTTTGGAAGTCGTATGCAATGGACCGTGAAAATCACAGTAAAAATGGTTTTGCAGAAAAGCAAAGTCTTTACGTTAGGCAAGTACATAAAATGTCATCTATACAAACAGAAATATCATGTTTGATTGTCGCACTTCCTCTAGCTTTCTGCCTAGAAATACGAATGTGTAGAGCTGGTGTCCCCATGAAGAACCAATTAGTGTTTCCAAGCACAATATTAAATCTTCCCTGATAAAAAAAACATTCAAACAAATATATTCTGTGGATAATATCAGGAATAAACAAACACACATGCTGTAGCAATCTGGGATTGAGTTAGCAAAAAAAACCCGGATATTTCCGGTTTCATGCAGGCATATCCGTACGAACTGGTGTAGAATTCGTATCCAATGGACCGAGAAAATCACAGTAAAAATGTTTTTGGTGAAAAACAAAGTCTTTTTGTTAGGCAAGTGCATAAAATGTCATCTATACAAACAGAAATATCATGTTTTTTTGCCACAGTTCCTCTAGCTTTCTCCCTAGAAAATAGGAATGTGTAGAGCTGGTGTCTCCATGTGGAACCAGTTTGTTTTACAAGCACAAAATTAAATGTTCCCTGATAAAAAACATTCAAACCAATCAAGTCCGTGGTTAATATCAGGAAATCACAAAAAAAGAGGCTGTAGCAATATCTGGGATTGAGTTAGCTAAAACAAAACCGGATATTTCCGGTATCATCCAGTCATATCCGGACAAACTGGTGTGGAATAAATATGCAATGGACCGAGGAAATCTCAGTAAAAATGTTTTTGGAGAAAAGCAAAGTCTTTTCGTTTGGCAAGTGCATAAAATGTCATCTATACACAGAAATGTCATGTTTGTTTGCGCAGTTCCTCTAGCTTTCTCCTTAGAATATATGAATGTGTAGAGCTGGTGTCCACACGATTAACCAATTAGTGTTTCTACGGTACAAAAATAAATGTTCCCTGACAAAAATATTCAAAACAATAAAGTCCATCGATAATATGCAGAAAACATAAACAAAGAGGCTGTAGCAATATCAAGGATTGAGTTAGCCAAAACAAAACCGGATATTTCTGGTTTCATCCAGTCATATCCGGACAAACTGTTGTGGAATTCTTATGCAATGAATCGAGAAAATCACAGAAAAAATGGTTGTGGAGGAAAGCAAAGTCTTTTCGTTAGGCAAGTGCATCAAATGTCATCTATACAAACAGAAATATCATGTTTGTGTGCCGCAGTCTCTCTAGCTTTCTCCCTAGAAAATACGAGTGTGTTGAGCTGGTGTCTCCATGTGGAAACAATTAGTGTTTTGCAGCACAAAATTAAATGTTCCCTGATAAAAACATTCAAAACAATAAAATGCTTTTATAATATCCAGAAAAAGAAACACAGAGGCTTACACGAAAATTCGGATTGAGTTAGCCAAAACACAACCGGATATTTCTGGTTTCATCCAGTCATATCTGGACAAAGTGGTGTGGAATTTGTATGCAATGGACCAAGAAAATCACAGAAAAAATGGTTGTGGAGGAAAGCAAAGTCTTTTCGTTAGGCAAGTGCATCAAATGTCATCTATACAAACAGAAATATCATGTTTGTTTGCCGCAGTCTCTCTAGCTTTCTCCCTAGAAAATACAAATATGTAGAGCTGGTGTCTCCATGTGGAACCAATTAGTATATCTAAGCTCAAAATAAAATGTTCCCCAATAAAAAACATTCAGAGGAATAAAGTCCGTTGATAATATCAGGAATACACAAACACAGACTGTAGCAATACCTGGGATTGAGTTAGCCAAAACGCAACCGGATATTTCCAGTTAGATCCAGTCATATCCGGACAAACTGGTGTGGAATTCGTACGCAATGGAAGAGGAAAATCACAGTACAACTGGTTTAGCAGAAAAGCAAAGTCTTCTCGTTAGGCAAGTGCATAAAATGTCATCGATACAAACAGAAATATCACGTTTGTTTGACGCAGTTCCTCTAGATTTCTCCCTAGAAAATACGAAAGTGTTTAGCTGGTGTCTCCATGTGGAAACAATTAGGGATTCCCAGCACAAAATTAAAAGTTCCCTGATAAAAAACATTCAAAACAATAAAGTCTGTTGATAATATCACGAAAACAAAAACACAGAGGCTGTAGCAATATCTGGGATTGAGTTAACCAAAACACAACCTGATATTTCTGGTTTCATCCAGTCATATCCGGATAAAGTGTTGTGGAACTTGTATGCAATGGACCGATAAAATCACAGTAAAAATGGTTTTGGAGAAAAGCACAGTCTTTTCGTTAGGAAAGTGCATAAAATGTCATCGATACAAACAGAAATATCATGTTTGTTTGTCGCAGTTCCTCTAGCTTTCTCCTTAGAAAATACGAATGTGTAGAGCTGCTGTCTCCATGTGGAAACAATTAGTGTTTCTACGGTACAAAATTAAATGCTCCCTGATAAAAACATTCAAAACAATAAAATGATTTTATAATATCCAGAAAACAGAAACACAGAGTGTTTCACGATATTTTGGATTGAGTTAGCCAAAACAGAACCGGATATTTCTGGTTTCATCCAGTCATATCTGGACAAAGTGCTGTGGAATTTGTATGCAATGAACCGAGAAAATCACAGTACAAATGGTTTTGGAGAAAAGCAAACTCTTTTCGATATGCAAGTGCATAAAATGTCATCGATACAAACAGAAATATCTAGCTTATTTGTCACAGTTCATCTAGCTTTCTCCCGAGAAAATACATATATGTAGAGCAAGTGTCTCCATGTGGAACCAATTAGTGTATCTAAGCTCAAAATAAAATGTTCCCCAATAAAAAACATTCAGAGGAATAAAGTCCGTTCATAATATCAGGAATACACAAACACAGACTGTAGCAATAACTGGGATTGAGTTAGCCAAAACACAACCGGATATTTCCAGTTAGATCCGGTCATACCCGGACAAACTGGTGTGGAATTCGTACGCAATGGAAGAGGAAAATCACAGTACAACTGGTTTAGCAGAAAAGCAAAGTCTTCTCGTTAGGCAAGTGCATTAAATGTCATCGATACAAACAGAAATATCACTTTTGTTTGCCGCAGTTCCTTTAGCTTTCTCCCTAGTAAATAGGAATGTGTAGAGCTGGTGTCCCCATGATGAACCAATTAGTGTTTCTATGGTACAAAATGAAATGTTCCCTGATAAAAACATTCAAAACAATAAAGTCCATCTATAATATCCAGAAAACACAAACACAGAGGCTGTAGCAATATCTGGGATTGAGTTAGCCAAAACACAAGTGGATATTTCTGGTTATATCCAGTCATATCCGGAAAAGTGGTGTGGAATTAATATGCAATGGACCGAGAAAATCACAGTAAAATGGTTTTGGAGAAAAGCAAAGACTTTTCGTTAGGCAAGTGCATAAATGTCATCGATAGTAACAGAAATATCATGTTTGTTTGCCGCAGTTCCTCTAGCTTTCTCCCTAGAAAATACGAATGTGTAGACCTCGTGTCAGCATGTGGAACCGATTAGTGTTTCCAAGCACAAAATTAAATGCTCCCTGATAAAAAACATTCAAAACAGTAAACTCTGTGGATAACATCAGGAATACATATACACAGAGGCTGTAGAATTTCTGGGATGAGTTAGCCAGAAGAAACCCGTATATTTCCGGTTTCATCCAGTCATATCCGGACAAAGTCGTGTGGAATTCATATGCAATGGACCGAGAAAATCACAGTAAAAATGGCTTTGGAAAAAAGCAAAGTCTTTTCCTTAGGCAAGTAGATTTAGTGTCATGATAACAAACAAAAATATCATGATTGTTGTCGAAGTTCCTCTAGTTTTCTCCCTAGAAAATACAAATATGTACAGCCTGTGTCTCCATGTGCAACCAATTAGTGTTACCAAGCACAAAATTAAATGTTCCCCGATAAAAAAACATTCAAAACAATAAAATCCATGGATAATATCAGGAATAAACAAACACAGATGCTGTAGCAATATCTGTGATTGAGTTAGCCAGAACAAAACCGGATATTTCCGGTTTCATCCAGTCATATCTAGACAAACTGGTGTGGAATTCGTATGCAGTGGACCGAGAAAATCACAGTAAACATGGTTTTGGAGAAAAGCAAAGTCTTTTCGTTAGGCAAGTGCATAAAATGTCATGTATACAAACAGAATTATCATGTTTGTTTGCCGCAGTTCCTCCAGCTTTCTCCCTAGAAAATACGAATGTGTAGAACTGGTGTCCCCATGTGGAACCAATTAGCGTTTCAACGCTACAAATTGAAATGTTCCCTGATAAAAACATTCAAAACAATAAAATCCATCGATAATATCCAGAAAACACAAACACAGGGGCTTTCACAATATTTCACATTGACTTAGCCAAAGCACAACCGGATATTTCTGGTTTTATCTAGTCATATCTGGAAAAAGTTGTGTGGAATTCGTATGCAATTGACCGAGAAAATCACAGTAAAAATGGTTTTTGAGAAAAGCAAAGTCTTTTCATTAGGCAAGTGCATAAAATGTCATCTAGAGAAACAGAAATATCATGTTTGTTTTCTGCAGTACCTATAGCTTTCTCCCTAGAAAATATGAATGTGTAGAGCTGGTGTCCCCATGATGAACTAATTAGCGTTTCCACAGTACAAAATGAAATGTTCCCTGATAAAAATATTCAAAACAATAAAGTCCATCGATAATATCCAGAAAACACAAACACAGAGGCTTCACAATATTTCGGATGGACTTAGCCAAAACACAACCGGATATTTCCGGTTTCATCCAGTCATAACCGGACAAACTGGTGTGGAATTCATATGCAATGGACTAAGAAAATTACAGTAAAAATGGTGTTGGAGAAAAGCAAAGTCTTTTTGTTAGTCAAGTGCATAAAATGTCATCAATATTAACAGAAATATCATGTTTGTTTCTCGCATTTCCTGTATCTTTCTCCCTAGAAAATACGAATGTTTAGAACTGGTGTCTCCATGATGAACCAATTAGTGTTTCAATGGTAAAAAATGAAATGTTCCCCAATAAAAACATTCAAAAAAATAAAGTCTGTGGATAATATCCGGAAAACACAAAAACAGAAGCTGTAGCAATATCTGGGATTGAGTTTGCCAGAACAAACCCAGAAACTTCCTGTTTCATCCAGTCATATCTGCAAAAACTGGTGTGGAATTCGTATGCAATGGACCGAGAAAATCACAGTAAAAATGGTGTTGGAGAGAAGCAAAGTCTTTTCGTTAGGAAAGTGCATAAAATGTCATCTAGACAAACAGAAATATCATGTTTGTTTGCCGCAGTTCCTCTAGCTTTCTCCCTAGAAAATACGAATATGTAGAGCTGGTGTCTGCATGTGGAAGCAATTAGTGTTTTCAAGCACAAAATTAAATGTTCCCTGAAAAAAAACATGCAAAAAAATATAGTCCTTGGATAATATCAGGAATACACAAACACAGAGGCTGTAGCAATATCTGGGATTGTGTTAGCCAAAAAAACCGGATATTTCTGGTTTCATCCAGTCATATCCGGACAAACATTTGTGGAATTCGTAGGCAATGGACCGAGAAAATCACAGTAAATATGGTTTTGGAGAAAAACAAAGTCTTTTCGTTAGGCAATTGCATAAAATGTCATCAATTTTGACAGAAATATGATGTTTGTTTTGTGCAGTTTCTCTAGCTTTCTGCTTAGATAATATGAATGTGTAGAGCTGGTGTCCCCATATAGAAGCAATTAGTATTTCAACGGTACAAAATTCAATGATCCCTGATAAAAACATTCAAAACAATAAAGTCCATCGATAATAACCAGAAAACACAAACACAGAAGCTTTCACATTATTTCGTATTGAGTTAGTCAAAACACAACCGGATATTTCTGTTTTCATTCATTCATATCCGGACAAACTGGTGTGGAATTTGTATGCAATGGACCGCGAAATTCACAGTAAAAATGGTTTTGGAGAAGAGCAAACTCTTTTCGTTAGGCAAGTGCATAAAATGTCATCTATACAAACAGAAATATCTTGTTTGTTTGTCGCATTTCCTCTAGCTTTCTCCCTTTAAAAATACAAATATGTAGAGCTGGTGTCTCCCAGTGGAACCAATTACTGTATCCAAGCTCAAAATAAAATGTTGCCTCATAAAAAACATTCAAAAAAATAAAGTCCATTGGTAATATCCAGAAAACACAAACACAGAGGCTGTATTAATATTTTGGATTGAGTTAGCCAAAACAAAACCGGATATTTCCGGTATCATCCAGTCATATCTGGACAAAGTGCTGTGGAATTTGTATGCAATGGACCGAGAAAATCACTGTATAATAGTTTTGGAGAAAATCAAACTCTTTACGTTAGGTAAGTGCATAAAATATCATCTATACAAACAAAAATATCATGTTTGTTTGCCGCAATTCCTTTAGCTTTCTCCCTAGAAAATGCGAATGTGGAGAGCTGGTGTTCCCATTATGAACCAATTAATATTTCAACGGTACGAAATTAAATGTTCCCTGATAAAAACATTCAAAACAATAAGTCCATTGATTATATCCAGAAAACACAAACACAGAGGCTTTCACAATATTTCGGATTCATTAGCCAAAAATAACCGGATATTTCCGGTATCATCCAGTCACATCTGGACAAAGTGGTTTGGCATTCGTATGCAGTGGAACAAGAAAATCACAGTAAAAATGGTTTTGGAGAAAAGCAAAGTCTTTTCATTAGACAAGTAGATAAAGTGTCATCTATACAAACAGAAATATCATGTTTGTTTGTCGCAGTTCCTCTAGCTTTCTCCCTAGAAAATACGAATAGGTAGAGCTGGTGACTCCATGTGGAACCATTTAGTGTTTCCAAGCCCAAAATTAAATGTTCCCTGATAAAAAACATTCAAAATTATAAAGTCCATGGAAAATATCCGAAAAACACAAACACAGAGGCTGTAGCAAAATCTGGGATTGAGTTAGCCAGAACAAACCCGGATACTTCCTGTTTCATCCAGTCATATCTGGAAAAACTGGTGTGGAATTCGTATGCAATGGACCGAGAAAATCACAGTAAAATTGGTTTTGGAGAAAAGCAAAGTCTTTTCTTTAGGCAAGTGCATAAAATGTCATCTATACAAACAGAAATATCATGTTTGTTTACCCCAGTTCCTCTAGGTTTCTCCCTAGAAAATGCAAAAGACTGGAGCTGGTGTCCACATGATGAACCAATTAGTGTTACAACGGTACAAAATTAAATGTTCCCTGATAAAAATATTCATAACAATAAAGTCCATCGATAATATCCAGCAAACACAAACACAGAGGCTGTAGCAATATTTCTGATTGAGTTAACCAAAACCCAACTGGATATTTCTGGTTTCATCCAGTCATATCCGGACAAAGAGGTGTGGAATTCGTATGCAATGGACGGAGAAAATCACAGTACAAATGATTTGGAGAAAAGGAAAGTCTTTTCATTAGGCATGTGCATAAAATGTCATCTATACAAACAGAAATATCATGTTTGTTTGCCACAGTTCCTCTAGCTTTCTCATTAGAAAATGCGAATATGGACAGCTTGTGTCTGCATGTGGAACCAATTAGTGAATAAAAGCACAAAAATAAATGTTCCCTGATAGAAAACATTCAAAACAATAAAGTCCATCGATAATATGCAGAAAACACAAACACAGAGGCTTTCACAATATTTCGGATTGAGTTAGCCAAAACACAACCGGATATTTCTGGTTTCATCCAGTCATATCCGGACAAACTGGTGTGGAATTAGTATGCATTCGACCGAGATAATCACAGTCAAAATGGTTTTGGAGAAAAGCAAAGTCTTTTCATTAGGCAAGTGCATGAAATGTCATCTGTACAAATAGCAATATTATGTTTGTTTTCTGCAGTTCCTCTATCTTTCTCCCTATAAAATACGAATATGTAGAGCTTGTGTCTTCAGGTGGAACCAATCACTGTATCCAAGCACAAAATTAAATGTTCCCTGATAAAAAACATTCAAAACAATAAAGTCCGTGGATAATATCAGGAATACACACACACAGAGGCTGTAGCAATATCTGGGATTGCGTTAGTCAAAACAAAACCGGATATTTGCGGTTTCATCCAGTCATATCCAGACAAACTGGTGTGGAATTCATATGTAATTGACCGAGAAAATCACAGTAAAAATCGTATTGGAGCATAGCAAATTCTTTTCGTTAGGCAAGTGCATAAAATGTCATCTATACAAGCAGAAATATCAGGTTTGTTTGCCGCAGTTCCTCTAGCTTTCTCCCTAGAAAATACATGTATGTAGAGCTGGTGTCTCCAGGTGGAACCAATTACTGTTTTCAAGCACAAAATTAAATGTTCCCTGATAAAAAACATTCAAAACAATAAACTCCATTGATAACATCCAAAGAAAACAAACACAGAGGCTGTAGCAATATTTGGGATTGAGTTAGCCAAAACACAAACGGATATTTCCGGTTTCATCCAGTCATGTCCGGACAAAGTGGTGTGGAATTCGTATGCAATGGGCCGAGAAAATCACAGTACAAATGGTTTTTTAGAAAAGCAAAGTCTTTTCGTTAGGCAAGTATATAAAATGTCATTTATACAAAAAGAAATATCATGTTTGTTTCCCGCAGTTCCTCTAGCTTTCGTCCTACTAAATAGGAATATGTAGAGCTGGTGTTCCCATAATGAATCAATTAGTGTTTCAATGGTACAAAATGAAATGTTCACTGATAAAAACATTCAAAACAATAAAGTCCATCGATAATATCCAGAAAACACACACACAGATGCTTTCACAATATTTCGGATTGAGTTAGCCAAAACACAACCAGATATTTCTGGTTTTCTCAACTCATATCCGGAAAAAGTTTTGAGGAATTAGTGTGCAATGCACCGCGAAAATCACAGTAAAAATGGTTTTCGGGAGAAGCAAAGTCTTTTCATTAGGCTAGTGCATAAAATGTCATCTATACAAACAGAAATATCATGTTTGTTTGCCGCAGTTCCTCTAGTTTTCTCCCTAGAATATACGAATATGTCGAGCTGGTGTCTCCATGTAGAAGCAATTAATGTTTCCAAGCACAAAATTACATGTTCTGTGATAAAAATCATTCAAACCAATAAAGTCCGTGAATAATATCAGGAAAACACAAACATAGAGGCTGTAGCAATATCTGGGATTGAGTTAGCCAATACAAAACCGGATATTTCTGGTTTCATCCAGTAATATCCGGAAAAGTGGTGTGCAATTCGTATGCAATGGAACGAGAAAAGCACAGTAAAAATGGTTTTGGAGAAAAGCAAAATCTTTTCATTAGGCAAGTGCATAAAATGTCATGTATACAAACAGAATTATCATGTTTGTTTGCCACAGTTCCTCTAGCTTTCTCCCTAGAAAATGTGAATATGTAGAGTGGTTGTTCCCATGATGAACCAATTACTGTACAACGGTAAAAAATTAAATGTTCCCAAATAAAAAACATTCAAAACAATAAAGTCCATTGACTGTATCCGGAAAACACAAAAACAGAGGCTGTAGCAATATCTGGGATTGAGTTAGCCAAAACACAACTGGATATTTCTGGTTTCATCCAGTCATATCCGGACAAAGTGGTGTGGAATTCGTATGCAATGGACCGAGAAAATCGCAGTACAAATGGTTTTGGAGAAAAGCAAAATCTTTTCATTAGGCAAGTGCATAAAATGTCATGTATACAAACAGAATTATCATGTTTGTTTGCCACAGTTCCTCTAGCTTTCTCCCTAGAAAATGCGAATATGTAGAGTGGTTGTTCCCATGATGAACCAATTACTGTACAATGGTAAAAAATTAAATGTTCCCAAATAAAAAACATTCAAAACAATAAAGTCCGTGGATAATATCAGGAATACACAAACACAGAGTCTGTAGCATTATCTGGGATTGAGTTAGCAAAAACAAAACCGGATATTTCCGGTTTCCTCCAGTCATATCTGGACAAAGTGGTGTGGAATTCGTATGCAATGGAACGAGAAAATCAGAGTAAAATGGTTTTGGAGAAAAGCAAAATCTCTTCGTTAGCATGTACATAAAATTTCATCTAAAAAAACAGAAATATCATGTTTATTTGCCGCAGTTCCTCTAGCTTTCTCCCTAGAAAATACGAAAGTGTAGAGCTGGTGTCTGCATGTGGAAACAATTAGTGTTTCAACAGTGCAAAATTAAATGTTCCCTGATAAAAATATTCAAAACAATAAAGTCCATCGATAATATCCAGAAAACACAAACACAGAAACTTTCAAAATATTTCGCGTTGAGTTAGCAATACACAAACGGATATTTCAGGTTATATCCAGGCATATTCGGACAAACTGGTGTGGAATTCATATGCAATGGACCGAAAAAATCACAGTAAAAATGGTTTTTTAGAAAAGGAAAGTCTTTTCGTTAGGCAAGTGCATAAAATGTCATTGATACAAACTGAAATATCAGGTTTGTTTGCCGCAGTTCCTCTAGCTTTCTCCCAAGAAAATAAGAATGTGTAGAGCTGGTGTTCCCATGATGAACCAATTAGCGTTACAACGGTACAAAATTAAATGCTCCCTTATGAAATCATTGAAAACAATAAAGTCCATCGATAATATCCAGAAAAAAAAAAACAAACACAGAAACTTTCACAATATTTCGGATTGAATTACCCAAAACACAACCGGATATTTCTGGTTTCTTCCAGTCATATCCGGACAAAGTGGTGTGGAATTCCTATGCAACGGACCGAAAAAATCACAGAAAAAATGGTTTTGGAGAAAAGCAAAATCTTTTCTTTAGGCAAGTGCATAAAATGTCATCTATACAAACAGAAATATCATGTTTGTTTGCCGCAGTTCCTCTAGCTTTATCTCTAGAAAATACGAGTATGTAGAGCTGGTGTCTCCATGTGGAACCAATTAGTGTTTCCAAGCACAAAATGAAATGTTCCCTGAAAAAAACATAAAAACAATAAAGTCCATCGATAATATCCAGAAAACACAAACCCAGAGGCTGTAGCAATATCTGGGATTGAGTTAGCCAAAACACAACTGGATATGTCCGGTTTCATCCAGTCATATCCGGACAAGCTGGTGAGGAATTCGTATGCAATGGACCGAGAAAATCAGAGTAAAAATGGTTTTGGCGAAAAGCAAAGTCTTTTCGTTAGGCAAGTGCATAAAATGTCATCTACACAAACGCGAGGTGAGCATAACCTTAATAGCCCGAGAAACCAGCGGGCAAGCGGAAAGAGGAGACTAGAGGTAATGAGGCTTGAAACTCCGTTGGGAAGAGAGAGAGGAAAAAAATAGGTGACACTACGGACACGAGTTTCTCTCTCTCCCCTCACCTCTCAAAGGCTAGCAAGACAAAGAGCAGGAGCCATTTTGGACATACGTCATAAGCAGGGCAAACTCAGGTCTGCACCGGCCCTGAACCTAGCAGAAAAACCTGACTCTTGGGGGAGGGGTGAAATAACAGGAGATTAGCATCTAACTTGGCAACCCAGTGGGAGACTGCAGGAGAATTGGAGCCCACACCGAGGGCAGCAGATTCCCTGTGTGGTCCTTGGGAAAGAGCTTCTAATCTCTGGCTCCTGTGGGTATATCATTCACCTGCTAACTACCTCCAATTACGTTCAGCTGAGCGGAATTACTTCCCTTTTGAATCAAAAAAAAAAAGAGAGATTTACCACGCCTAACCTGGGAGTGTCATCTTTGACACACCCTCAACCCTGAGGAACCAAACACAGCTCCACTGTCCACTTAATATAGAGCCATAGTGCAACAAGAAAAAACACCACAGTGAAGAAAGCAAATATCTCCAACATGCAAACAACAAATGCAAAAACCAAGCTAACAAGAACAAGGAAGACACTATGATGCCCCCAAATGAAAAACACCCCAATTCAAGATTATGAAGATGATGAGATAGAAGAAATGCAAGAAGCAGATCTCAAAAAATTGATAAGAACATTAAGACGTTCTCAAAAACAAATTCTTGAACTATAGAAATCTTTTTATTTAATGCAATAACTAGTACTCAAACAGTATGTTTCACTTTGTGTTTCTATGTGGGTGCAAACCATTGAAATCTTTATACTAAATTGATCTTCTGTATATAAAGTGAATTGAAAATGAATCTTGATGTGAATGGAAGGGGAGAGGGAGCGGGAGAGGGGAGGGTTGCGGGTGGGAGGGAAGTTATGGGAGGGGGAAGCCATTGTAATCCGTAAGCTGTAAAATGGAAATTTATATTCATTAAATAAAAGTTAAAAAAATTTAAATGTTCCCTGATAAAAACATTCAAAACAATAAAGTCCGTGGATAATATCAGGAATACACAAACACAGAGGCTATAACAATATTTCGGATTGAGTTAGCCAAAACACAACAGGATATTTCTGGTTTCAACCAGTCATACCTATCATAGTGGTGCGGAATTCATATTCAATGGACTGAGAAAATCACAGTTGAAATGGTTTTGGAGAAAAGCAAAGTCTTTTCTTTCTGAAGAGCATAAAATGTCATCTAGACAAACTGAAATATCATGTTTGTTTCCTACAGTTCCTCTAGCTTTCTCCCTAGTAAATACGAATGTGTAGAGCTGGTGTCTCCATGTGGAACCAATTAGTGTTTCCAAGCAGAAAATTAAATGTTCCCTGATAAAAAACATTCAAAACAATAAAGTCCGTGGATAATATCAGGAAAAAACAAACACAGAGGCTGTAGCAAATCTGGGATTGAGTTAGCCAAAACAAAAACGGATATTTCTGGTTTCATCCAGTCATATCCGGAGAAACTGGTGTGGAATTCGTATGCATTGGGCAGAGAAAAACACAATAAATATGGTTTTGGAGAAAAGCAAAGTCTTTTTGTTAGACACGTGCATAAAATGTCATCTATACAAACAGAAATATCATGTTTGTTTGCCACAGTTCCTCTAGCTTTCTCCTGAGATTATACTAATGTGTAGAGCTGGTGTCTCCATGTGGAACCAATTACTGTATCTAAGCTCAAAATAAAATGTTGCCCGATAAAAAACATTCAAAACAATAAAGTCCATCGATAATATCCAGAAAACACAAACACAGAGGCTTTCACAATATTGCGGATTGAGTTACCCAAAACGCAACTGGATATTTCTGGTTTCATGCAGTCATATCCGGACAAAGTGGTTTGGAATTCGTATGCTATGGACCGAGAAAATCACAGTAAAAATGGTTTTGGAGAAAAGCAAAGTCTTTTCGTTAGGCAAGTGCATAAAATGTCATCTACACAAACAGAAATATCATGTTTGTTTACCGCAGTTCCTCTAGATTTCTCCCTAGAAAATACGAATATGTAGAGCTGGTGTCCACATGAAGAACCACTTACTATACCCAAGCTCAAAATATAATGTTCCCCGATAAAAAACATTCAAAACAATAAAATCCGTGGATAATATCCAGAAAACACAAACACAGATGTTGTAGCAATATATGGGATTGAGTTAGCCAGAAAAAAACGTATATTTCCGGTTTCTTCCAGTCATATCCGGACAAACTGGTGTGGAATTCATATGCAATGGACCGAGAAAATCACAGTAAAAATGGTTTTGGAGAAAAGCAAAGTCTTTCGTTAGGCAAGTGCATACAATGTCATCTATACAAACAGAAATATCATGTTTGTTTGCCGCAGTTCCTCTAGCTTTCTCCCTAGAAAATACGAATATGTGAGCTTTTGTCTCTATGTAACCAATTACTGTATCCAAGCTCAAAAGAAAATGTGCCCTGAAAAAAAAACATTCAAAACAATAAAGTCCATTGATAATATCCAGAAAAAACAAACACAGAGGCTGTAGCAATATCTCGGATTGATTTAGCCAAAACAAAACCGGATATTTTCGGTTTCATCCAGTCATATCCAGAGAAACTGTTGTGGAATTCGTATCCATGGATCGAGAAAATCACAGTAAAAATGGTTTTGGAGAAAACCAAAGTCTTTTCGTTAGGCAAGTGCATAAAATGTCAGCTATAGAAACAAATATAATGTTTGTTTGCCGCAGTTCTTCTAGCTTTCTCCCTAGAAAGTACGAATGTCTGGAGCTGGTGTCCACATGATGAACCAATTAGTGTTTCAACAGTACAAAATTAAATGTTCCCTGATAAATATATTCAAAAAAATGAAGTCCATCAATAATATCAGAAAAACACAAACACAGAGTCTGTGGCAATATTTCTGATTGAGTTAGCCAAAACACAACCGGATATTTCGGGTTTCATCCATTCATATCCGGACAAAGTGGTTTGGAATTCAAATGCAATGGACAAAGAAAATCACAGTAAAAATTGTTTTGTAGAAAAGCAAAGTCTTTTCTTTATGCAAGAGCATAAAATGTCATCTAGACAAACTGCAATATCATGTTTGTTTGCCGCAGTTCCTCTAGCTTTCTCCCTAGTAAATACGAATGTGTAGAGCTGGTGTCTCCATGTGGAACCAATTAGTGTTTCCAAGCAGAAAATTAAATGTTCCCTGATAAAAAACATTCAAACCAATAAAGTCCGTGGATAATATCAGGAAAACACAAACACAGAGGCTGTAGCAATATCTGCGATTGAGTTAGCCAAAACAAAACGGATATTTCCGGTTTCATCCAGTCATATCCGGAGAAACTGGTGTGGAATTCGTATGCAATGGGCAGAGAAAAACACAGTAAATATGGTTTTGGAGAAAAGCAAAGAATTTACGTTAGGCAAGGGCATAAAATGTCATCTATACAAACAGAAATACCATGTTTGTTTGCCACAGTTCCTCTAGCTTTCTCCTGAGAATATACGAATGTGTAGAGCTGGTGTCCCCACGTGGAACCAATTACTGTATCTAAGCTCAAAATAAAATGTTGCCTGATAAAAAACATTCAAAACAATAAAGTCCATCGATAATATCCAGAAAACACAAACACAGAGGCTTTCACAATATTTCGGATTGAGTTAGCCAAAACGCAACTGGATATTTCTGCTTTCATCCAGTCATATCTGGACAAAGTGGTTTGGAATTCGTATGCAATGGACTGAGAAAATCACAGTAAAAATGGTTTTGGAGAAAAGCAAAGTCATTTCGTTAGGCAAGTGCATAAAATGTCATCTATACAAACAGAAATATCATGTTTGTTTGCCGCAGTTCCTCTAGCTTTTTACCTAGAAAATATGAATATGTAGAGCTGGTGTGCACATGATGAATGAATTAGTGTTTCAACAGGACAAAATTAAATGATCCCTGATAAAAATATTCAAAACAATAAAGTCCAAGGATAACATCCAGAAAATACAAACACAGAGGCTGTAGCAATATTTCAGATTGAGTTAGCCAAAGCACAACAGGTTATTTCCGGTTTCATCCAGTCATATCCAGGCAAACTTCTGTGGAATTCGTATGCAATGGACCGAGAAAATCACAGTAAAAATGGCGTTGTAAATGAGCAAAGTCTTTTCGTTAGGCATTGCATCAAATGTCATTTATACAAACAGAAATATCATGTTTGTTTACCGCAATTCCTCTGGCTTTCTCCCTAGAAAATACGAATATGTAGAGCTGGTGTCTCCATTTGGATCCAATTACTGTATCCAAGCTCAAAATAAAATGTTCCCCGATAAAAAACATTGAAAACAATGAAGTCCATTGATAATATCCAGAAAATACAAACACAGAGGCTGTAACAATATCCGGGATTGAGTTAGAACAAAAGAGGATATTTCTGGTTTAATGCAGACATATCCGAACAAACTGGTTTGCAATTCGTATGCAATGGACCGTGAAAATCATAGGAAAAATTGTTTTGGAGAAAAGCAAAGTTTTTTCATTAGGCAAGTGCATCAAATGTCATCTATACCAACTGAAATATCATGTTTGTTTGCCACAGTTCCTCTAGCTTTCTCCCTAGAAAATATGAATGTGTAGAGCTGGTGTCCATATGATGAACCAATTAGTGTTTCAACGGTACAAAATTAAATGTTCCCTGATAAAAATATTCAAAACAAAAAAGTCTATTCATAATATCCAGAAAACACAAACACAGAGGCTGTAGCAATATTTCTGATTGAGTTAGCCAAAACACAACCGGATATTTCTGGTTTCATCCAGTCATATCCGGACATAGTGGTGTGGAATTTGTATGCAATCGGCAGAGAAAAATCACAGTAAAAATGGTTTTGTATAAAAGCAAAGTCTTTTCATTAGGCAAGTGCATAAAATGCCATCTACACAAACGCGAGGTGAGCAGAACCTTAATAGCCCGGGAAACCAGCGGGCAAGCGAAAAGAGGGGACAAGTGGGAATGAGGCTTGAAACTCCGTGGGGAAAAGTTCACCAGCGTAACTAGAAGAGAGAGATGGAAAAAAAAACTGACCGATACGTACACGAGTTTCGCTCTCTCCCCTCACCTCTCAAAGGCTAGCAAGACAAAGAGCAGGAGCCATTTTGGACATACGTCATAAGCAGGGTGAACTCAGGTCTGCACCGGCCCTGAGCCTAGCAGAAAAACCTGACTCTGGGGGGAGGGGTGAAATAACAGGAGATTAGCATCTAACTTGGCAACCCAGTGGGAGACTGCAGGAGAATTGGAGCCCACACTGAGGGCAGCAGAGATTCGCTGTGTGGTCCTTGGGAAAGAGCTTCTGATCTCTGGCTCCTATGGGTATATCATTTGCCTGCTAACTACCTCCAATTACGTTCAGCTGTGCAGAATTACTTCCCTTTTGAATCAAAAAAAAAAAAGAGAGATTTACCACGCCTAACCTGGGAGTGTCATCTTTGACACACCCTCAACCCTGAGGAATCAAACACAGCTCTCAGGCCACACTCATCTCAAGCCTCTAAGGCTCCACCAAAAGCAGACAGTCCACTTAATATATAGCCATAGTGTAACTAGAAAAAACACCACAGTGAAGAAACCAAAACACAAGCAAACAAGAACAATGAAGGCAAATCAAAGAAAAGAAGAAGAAATTATAAATCTAAAAAATATTATCGGGAATCTACAGGATACTATTAAAAAACCTAACATTCGGGTTCTAGGAGTTCCTGAAGGCATGGAGAGGGAGAAAGGATTAGAAGGCATTTTCAGTGAGATGCTAGCAGAAAATTTCCCAGGTTTGGAGAAGGACAGAGGCATCTTAGTACAGGAAGCTTATAGAACCCCTAATAAACATGACCAAAAGAGATCATCACCACGACACGTTGTAATCCAACTCACCACAGTGAAACATAAAGAAAAGATTCTAAAAGGTGCAAGAGAGAAACGTCAGATTACTCTCAGAGGATCTCCAATTAGACTCACAGCAGACTTCTCATCAGAAACCCTACAAGCTAGAAGGGAATGGCGAGACATAGCCCAGGTACTAAGAGAGAAAATCTGCCAGCCTAGAATATTATATCCTGCAAAGCTCTCATTGTGAATGAAGGTGGAATAAAGACTTTTCATAGCAAACAGAAACTGAAAGAATTTTTCGCCACTCATCCTGCCCTGCAAAAGATGCTTAAAGATGTGTTACACACAGAAACACAGAAACATGGTCACCAATACGAAAGAAGGTAAAGGAAGGAAACCTCACAGCAAAAGATCACAGGAAGCTCAATTTCTCTTTGACATAGAATGAAACTCTGAGGCTCTGTTAAAGCAATGTGCTAAAGTAATCTATTATGTTCTCTTGATGTCTGTTAAATTCTAAATGTTCAAAAACAGCTGAACTTTTATTAAGAGCTATGGGTTATTTAAATATGTGCTTATTTTCAAAGATTTGAATAATCACCTTGTAACAATGATCAAATTTGGTCTATGTTATGTCATGATTTTAAGGACTCTTATTTCAACCAGATATTTTGGATTTTGAGCCTTCTTGGCATTCTTGACAGGCATTCAAAAAATCAAAGTTTCAAACAAGCTGGACTCTAAAATTTCCAGTAAATCCTGGACTTTGGTTTTTCTAGTTTGGGCCCAACTGAAAAAATCGAAGGGCCTATGTCTCTCATCTTATAGAGACACCAACTAATCAGGCTATTTGGATTATATAAGAAGTACTGTGAAGATGTGATGTGGTACCAAACTTTAAGTTTCTATAATGGAAAATGCTATTAATACAAATATTAGAGAATTAAAAGTCTAATGATCTTGTGTTACTAGACATGATAGTTATCTTAATGAGAAAGCCCCAGAGGCCTAAAGGGTTAAATACTTGTAAAATCCTACAGGCGCTTTCAAAAATACTGTGAAGTAAGCAAGTGCCTCTTGTTGGCTGATGAGTTTATAATTTTAAACATGGCGACTTAAAGTCTTTTGTCACCCACAGTTATATATGATTTGCTGCTCATAAAACTAAAGCATTGTTGGATCTGTGTTTAGCTGTCCTCCTATAGGTTCCTATGGACTTTTTCCAGCCACTTCTATTGTATTCAGTACTTTGGGATGGCTCTGTAAACACATGAAGCCAATACTGTATTAACAGTACCAACTGAGAGAAAGTATGGTTAACTGAGGTTACTAAAAACAAAAAGCAGTTCAAATCAATTGGCAATCTACAAAAAGAGTTAAAGATTTTAAAAGCTATTATTAAAATTGCTATATTGGTCTATTATGCTATGTTATGTGTGTGTACATATTGTATGTCCACATGGGGAAATTTTATTACGAGTTTTATTTTAAATGGCTTATGGATAAGATTGTCCATAAATTTAAGCTGCTAAAATCAATCAAAGATACATTTTAATTTGTGTGACCTGAATCTGTGTATCATAAGTTTTAAACTTGTGGGTAGAAAGAAACTAAAAACATTTTATATGTTTGTGCTTCAGTTTACTGGTTAAACAAACTACACCATGTTAGATATTTAAGAGGTGTTTTCAAATACATGATTCTTAAAATTTATAGAAGGCATTGGACCTTCTGGCAAATGTTTTCTTAAGTTGTTATCTAATGGTTGAAACGGTTTGCTAAGTATTCATGTAATATTGCTATTGTTAGCAAGTGGTCTAGGACTTGCTCCCTCAATTCTCTATTCTAAGCCCAACTTGTTCTTTCATTTCTCTATTCTCTTCAAGGTAGGAAACTAATTCTATTAGGAAGGAATCTGTAGGACATACAATTTAATCTTTAGACCTTATAAAAGAGATGGCTAACATTTTTCTGTAACAGCATAGCCAAAATAAGAACTTAAATAATAATCTCATAGCTAGATTTACTTCGCCATCAGTGAAGTATACAGTAAGTAGAAAAAAAACCTCCCTTTCAGACCGAAGGGAAAGAAAGTTTTAAAGTGAGAATATAATTTTCCTCATGGGCATTGTCTACCTTAGAAAAACTACTACAGAACATGCCTTTGACTATAGACTTGTAGTTCAGGCCACCGAAGATTAGAGATGGGACATGGGCACTCCCTTGACTTGCATCCTCTGGTCTGCTTGAACACAAACCAGGAGGAAAAGAAAGCTAGGCATCAGAAGCAATGGGTGGCAGGCCTATTCATGGCTGATCTGTACAGTGATCTGCCCTCAAGGAGACCCAACAGGCCAGTCCACTGCAGTGGCTTTCAATGTGGTAAGCCTGGGCTTCAGCAGAAGTCAGCTTGTGAAGAGCCCTGGCAGCTCTGCCAAGATTTGGATCACTGGAAATGGACCTGCCCTGGAGTCGAAGGATGCCCAGGTCAGAGCCACAGATCTTATTGGCTCTAAGCTGAAAAGCCCTTCACTCAGCCCAACTTCCAAAGTGACCACTGTAGCTGAGGGGACGGCCAAGTAGGGTCAGCAACATTGCAGGCAGAACTGTAAATTTCTTGTTAGAGATGCCACCTGCCTTTACCTGGCCAGCTCTCTCCCAGGCCAGCCAAGTAATGAAAGTCAACAGAGTGCCTTCCCCTAGGAGGTTTACACCTCCCTTAGGATATACCCCATGTGAAGAGATAGATAGGTCTGGGCCTCTTAACTTACAAGGCCTAAAGCCCACCAGATAGCTCTGATCGGTCTAAGAGTCAAAGAGATCACACAAACAAGACAAGTATCTGCTAATACTAACTGATAGAATCAAAAAGGGAGAGAAAGATCCAACATGGGAAGTGGGATACACAGCAGACTCATAGGATGGCAGATGTCCTAAACAACACTCTGGCCTCAGAATCAGCCCTCAAGGCATTCAGATCTGGCCGAAGAGCCCATGAGAGTATAGCAGGCATGGAAAGCCAAGATATCATGGGAAAAAAAAAAGACCTGAATGAAAGATCTCTGTGAGTGAGATCCCAGTGGAAAGAACGGGGCCATCAAAGAAGGAGGCGCCGTTCTCCGAAGGGAGGAGAGAGCCTCCACTTTGACTATGACCCTATCGGAATAAGATCAAAGTCAGCGAACTCTAAAGGCTTCCATAGCCCTGGCAACTCATGACTAGAGCCTAGGGAGATTACTGACGCCATGAACAGGAGTGTCAAATTGTTAAGTCAGCAACAGGAGTCACTGTGTACTTACACCCCATGTGGGATCTGTCCCTAATGTGTCGTCTAAAGCCAAGGGATGCTATGACTGGTACTGAAACAGTATTTTTATACTTTGCGTTTCTGTGTGGGCGCGACTGATGAGGTCTTTGCTAATTATAGACTGAAGTGATCTTCTGTATATAAAGAGAATTGGAAACGAAAAAAAAAAAAAGGAAAAAAAAACAACCTGGTGTTAAAATGGAAATGGCATAGAAAATTAATTAATTTTAAAAAAATTATGTAGGATCTCTGTCTTTAATGTGCTGTACATTGCTATTTAATGCTATAATTAGTAATCCAATGGTAGTTTTTTCACTTGATGTTGCTATATGGGCAAAATGTTGAAATATTTACCTAATGTATACTAAACTGATCTTCTGTATATAAAGAGAATTGAAAATGAATCTTTACACGAATGGAAGGGGAAAGGGAGCGGGAAAGGGGAGGGTTGCGGGCGGGAGGGAAGTTATGCGAGGGGGGAAGCCATTGTAACCCATAAGCTATACTTTGGAAATTTATATTCATTAAATAAAAGTTTAATAAAAAAAAAGAAAGTCAACAGAGTGCCTTCCCCTAGGAGGTTCACACCTCCCTTAGGATATAACCCATGTGAAGAGATAGATAGGTCTGGGCCTCTTAACTTACAAGGCCTAAAGCCCATCAGATTATAATCAAGCCCCTTCTGTCAGGTTCTATTTGCCTCTCAATCAGAAAACTTAATTGTAGCTTAGACAGCACCTTTCTTAGCTCCTCTAATAAAGACTCTGTCCTTTGTTCTAGACCCTGACTAGCGCACTTGGGCCTCATTCCTTTGTAATCATAACCTCTACTCGACCACCAATGGCTCTACTCCCAACCTGTGTGTACTGATGGTCCTCTTCCCCACTTAATGCTGTAGAATTGTTCAAACCTGGTAAATGCCACTCTTAGGATCATTGGTTACTATCCTCACTCTGTCTTTTATGACCTTGTCTAAATATGATCAGAGTCGGCAAATTTGGAAGGCTTCCATAGCCTTGGCAACTCATGACGACAGCCTAGGGTGGTTACTGGCGCCATAAACTAGAGTGTCAAGTTGTTGGGTTGACAACAGGGGTCACTGTGCACTTTCTCCTCATGTGGGATCTCTGTCCTTAATGTACTGTACATTTTGATTTAATGCTATAACTAGTACTCAAAGAGTTTGTTTCACTTTGTGTTTCTATGTGGGTGCAAACCGTTGAAATCTTTATACTAAATTGATCTTCTGTATATAAAGAGAATTGAAAATGAATCTTGCTGTGAATGGAAGGGGAGAAGGAGTGGGAGAGGGGAGGGTTGCAGGTGGGAGGGAAGTTATGGGAGGGGACAGCCATTGTAATCCATAAACTGTACACTGGAAATTTATATTCATTAAATAAAATTAAAAAAATTAAATGTTCCCTGATAAAAAAACATTCAAAACAATAAAGTCCGTGGAAATATCAGGAAAACACAAACACAGAGGCTATAACAATATTTCGGATTGAGTTAGCCAAAACACAACCGTATATTTCTGGTTTCATCCAGTGAAATCAGGACAAAGTGGTGTGGAATTCATATGCAATGGACCGAGAAAATCACAGTAAAAATGGTTTTGGAGAAAAGCAAAGGCTTTTCCTTAGGCAAGTGCATAAAATGTCATCTAGACAAACTGAAATATCATCTTGGTTTGCCGCAGTTCCTCTAGTTTTCTCCCTAGAAAATACCAATGTGTAAGGCTAGTGTCTCCATGTGGAATCAATTAGTGTTTCCAAGCACAAAATTAAATGTTCCCTGATAAAAAACATTCAAAACAATAAAGTCCATGGATAATATCAGGAAAACACAAACACAGAGGCTGTAGCAATATCTGGGATTGAGTTAGCAAAAAAAAAAAAAAAAACGGATATTTCTGGTTTCATCCAGTCATATCCGGACAAACTCGTGTGTAATTCGTATGCAATGGACAGAGAAAATTGTAGTAAAAATGGTTTTGGAGAAAAGCAATGACTTTTAATTAGGCAAGTGCATAAAATGTCATCTATACAAACAGAAATATCCTGTTTGTTTGTCTCAGTTCCTTTAGCTTTCTCCCTAGAAAATACAAATATGTAGAGCTGGTGTCTCCATGTGGAACCAAATAGTGTTACCAAGCACAAAATTAAATGTTCCCTTATAAAAAACATTCAAAGCAATAAGGTCCATGTATAATATCAGGAATACACAAACACAGAGGCTGTAGCAATATCTGGGATTGAGTTAGCAAAAACAAAACCGGATATTTCTGGTTTCATCCAGTCATATACGGACAAAATGGTGTGGAATTCGTATGCAATTGACCGAAAAAATCACAGTACAATTGGTTTTGGAGAAAAGCAAAGTCTTTTCGTTAGGCAAGTGCATAAAATGCCATCTATACAAACAGAAATATCATGTTTGTTTGCCACAGTTCCTCTAGCTTTCTCCCTACAAAATACGAATATGTAGAGCTTGTGTCTCCATGTGGAACCAATTACTGTATCCAAGCTCAAAATATAATGTTCCCCTATAAAAACCATTCAAAACAATACAGTCCATTGATAATATCCAGAAAAAACAAACACAGAAGCTGCAACAATATCTGGGATTGAGTTAGCCAAAACACAACCGGATATTTCCAGTTTCATCCAGTCATATCTGGACAAACTGGTGTGGAATACGTATGCAATGGACCGAGAAAATCACAGTAAAAATGGTTTTTTAGAAAAGGAAAGTCTTTTCGTTAGGCAAGTGCATAAAATGTCATCTATACAAGCAGAAATATCATGTTTGTTTAACACATTTCCTCTATCTTTTTCCCTGGAAACTAGGAATGTGTAGATCTGGTTTCTCCATGTGGAACCAATTACTGTATCCAAGCTCAAAATAAAATGTTCCCTGACAAAAAACATTCAAAACAATAAAGTCCATCGATAATATCCAGAAAACAGAAACACAGAGGCTGTCGTAATATCTTGATTTGAGTTAGCCAAAACAAAACCGGATATTTCCGGTTTCATCCAGTCATATCCGGGGATACTGGTGTGGAATTCGTATGCAATGGACCGAGAAAATCACAGTAAAAATGCTGTGGAAGAAAAGCAAAGTCTTTTCGTTATGCAAGTAGATAAAATGTCATCTACACAAAGAGAAATGCCATGTTTGTTTGCCACAGTTCCTCTAGCTTTCTCCATAGAAAATACAAATATGTAGAGCTGTTGTCTCCTTGTGGAACCAATTTGTGTTTCCAAGCACAACACTCTGGCCTCAGAATCATCCCTCAAGGCATTCGGATCAGGCGCAAGAGCCCATGAGAGTATAGGAGGCATGGAAAGCCAAGATATCATGAAAAAAAAAAAGACCTAAATGAAAGATCTCTGTGAGTGAGATCCCAGTGGAAAGAACGGGGCCATCAAAGAAGGAGGTACCCTTCTCCGAAGGGAGGAGAGAACCTCCACTTTGACTACTGACCCTTTCGGAATAAGATCAAAGTCAGCGAACCCTAAAGGCTTCCATAGCCCTGGCAACTCATGACTAGAGCCTAGGGAGATTACTGACGCCATGAACAGGAGTGTCAAATTGTTAAGTCAGCAACAGGAGTCACTGTGTACTTACACCCCATGTGGGATCTGTCCCTAATGTGTCGTCTAAAGCGAAGTGATGCTATAACTAGTACTGAAACAGTATTTTTATACTATGTGTTTCTGTGTGGGCACAAACTGATGAGGTCTTTACTAATTATATACTGAAGTGATCTTCTGTATATAAAGAGAATTGGAAATGAAAAAAAAAAAACAACCTGGTGTTAAAATGGAAATGGCATAGAAAATTAATTAATTTGAAAAAAAAATTATGTAGGATCTCTGTCTTTAATGTGCTGTACATTGCTATTTAATGCTATAATTAGTAATCCAGTGGTAGTTTATTCACTTTACGTTCCTATGTGGGCAAAATGTTGAAACCTTTACCTAATATATACTAAACTGATCTTCTGTATATAAAGAGAATTGAAAATGAATCTTTACATGAATGGAAGGGGAGAGGGAGCGGGAAAGGGTAGGGTTGCAGGCAGGAGGGAAGTTATGGGACGGGGGAAGCCATTGTAACCCATAAGCTATACTTTGGAAATTTATATTCATTAAATAAAAGTTTAATAAAAAAAAGAATATAAACAAAAAAAAGTTAAATGTTCCCCGATAAAAATCATTGAAAACAATAAAGTCCGTGGATAATATACAGAAAACACAAACACAGAGGATGTAGCAATATCTGGGATTGAGTTAGCTAAAACAAACCCGTATATTTCCGGTTTCATCCAGTCATATCCGGACAAAGTCGTGTGGAATTCGTATGCAATGGACAGAGATAATCACAGTACAAATGGTTTTGGAGAAAAGCAAAGTCTTTTCATTAGGCAAGTGCATAAAATGTCATCTATACAAACAGAAATATCATGTTTGTTTGCCACAGTTCCTCTAGTTTTCTCCCTAGAAAATACGAATGTGAAGAGTAGGGGATGAAACAGCATAGGAAACTCTTCCGGAACTAGTGATTCACAGTGTACCTGCGTGGAGAGCGTGGGAGCCCAAGTTCAGGACACCAGCAGCAGACTCAACGCACCAGCGCTGGAATGCGAGGTGAGCCGAACCTCAATAGCCCAAGACACCAGCGGGCAAGCGGAAAGAGGAGACTAGAGGGAACGAGGCTTGAAAGTTCGTGGGGAAAAGTTCACCAGGCTAACTAGAAGAGAGAGAGGAAAAAAATAAAAAAAGCGACCGATACGGACACAAGTTTCTCTCTCTCCATTCACCTCTCAAAGGCGAGCAAGACAGAGCAGGCGCCATTTTGGACATACGTCATAAGCAGGGCGACCTCAGGTCTGCACCGGCCCTGAGCCTAACAGAAAAACCTGACTCTGGGGGGGAGCGGTGAAATAACAGGAGATTAGCATCTAACTTGGCAACCCAGTGGGAGATTTCAGGAGAATTGGAGCCCACACTGAGGGCAGCAGAGATTCCCTGTGTGGTCCGTGGGAAAGAGCTTCTGATCTCTGGCTCCTGTGGGTATATCATTTGCCTGCTAACTACCTCCAATTACGTTCAGCTGTGCGGAATTACTTCCCTTTTGAATCAAAAAAGAGAGAGATTTACCACACCTAACCTGGGAGTGTCATCTTTGACACACCCTCAGCCCTGAGGAACCAAACACAGCTCTCAGTCCACGCTCATCTCAAGCCTCTAAGGCACCACTGAAAGCAGACAGTCCACTTAATATAGAGCCATAGTGTAACAAGAAAAAACACCACAGTGAAGAAACCAAATATCTCCAACATGCCAAACAACAAACGCAAAAACCGAGGTAACAAGAACAAGGAAGACACTATGACACCCCCAAATGAAAAAGACACCCCAATTCAAGATTATGAAGATGAGGAGATTGAAGAAATACAAGAAGCAGATCTCAAAAAAATGATAAGAACATTAAGAAGTTCTCAAAAACAAATTCTTGAACTACAGAAATCCTTAATGGACAAGGTAGAAAATCTCTCTCGTGAAAATGAAATATTAAGGAGGAATCAAAATGAAATGAAACAACTAGTGGAACAAGAAACTGTGATAATGATGAGAAATCATAATGAAATGAAGAATTCAATAGCTCAAATGACAAACACATTAGAGAGTCTTAAAAACAGAATGGGCGAAGCAGAAGAGAGAATATCAGACTTTGAAGACAGAGAACAGGAGAGGAAACAGGCAAATCAAAGAAAAGAAGAAGAAATTAGAAATCTAAAAAATATTGTCGGGAATCTACATGATACTATTAAAAAACCTAACATTTGGGTTCTAGGAGTTCCTGAAGGCATGGAGAGGGAGAGAGGATTAGAAGGCATTTTCATTGAGATACTAGCAGAAAATTTCCCAGGTTTGGAGAAGGACAGAGGCATCTTAGTACAGGAAGCTTATAGAATCCCTAATAAACATGACCAAAAGAGATTATCACCACGACACGTTGTAATCCAACTCACCACAGTGAAACATAAAGAAAAGATTCTAAAAGGTGCAAGAGAGAAACGTCAGATTACTCTCAGAGGATCTCCAATTAGACTCACAGCAGACTTCTCATCAGAAACCCTACAAGCTAGAAGGGAATGGCGAGACATAGCCCAGGCACTAAGAGAGAAAAACTGCCAGCCCTGAATATTATATCCTGCAATGCTCTCATTTGTGAATGAAGGTGAAATTAAGACTTTTCATAGCAAACAGAAACTGAAAGAATTTGTTGCCACTCATCCTGCCCTGCAAAAGATGCTTAAAGATGTGTTACACACAGAAACACAGAAACATGGTCATCAATATGAAAGAAGGTAAAAGAAGGAAACCTCACAGCAAAAGATCACAGGAAGCTCAATTTCTCTTTGACATAGAATGAAACTCTGAGGCTCTGTTAAAGCAATGTGCTAAAGTAATCTATTATGTTCTCTTGATGTCTGTTAAATTCTAATTGTTCAAAAACAGCTGAACTTTTATTAAGAGCTATGGGTTATTTAAATATGTGCTTATTTTCAAAGATTTGAACATTGTAACAATCATCAAATTTGGTCTATGTTATGTCATGATTTTAAGGACTCTTATTTCAACCAGATATTTTGGATTTTGAGCCTTCTTGGCATTCTTGACAGGCATTCAAAAAATCAAAGTTTCAAACAAGCTGGACTCTAAAATTTCCAGTAAATCCTGGACTTTGGTTTTTCCAGTTTGGGCCCAACTGAAAAAATCGAAGGGCCTATGTCTCTCATCTTATAGAGACACCAACTAATCAGGCTATTTGGATTATATTAGAAGTAGTGTGAAGATGTGATGTGGTACCAAACTTTAAGTTTCTATAATGGAAAATGCTATTAATGCAAATGTTGGAGAATTAAAAGTCTAATGATCTTGTGTTACTAGACATGATAGTTATCTTAATGAGAAAGCCCCAGAGGCCTAAAGGGTTAAATACTTGTAAAATCCTACAGGTGCTTTCAAAAATACTGTGAAGTAAGCAAGTGCCTCTTGTTGGCTGATGAGTTTATAATTGTAAACATGGCGACTTAAAGTCTTTTGTCATCCACAGTTATATATGATTTGCTGCTCATAAAACTAAAGCATTGTTGGATCTGTGTTTAGCTGTCCTCCTATAGGTTCCTATGGATTTTTTCCAGCCACTTCTATTGCATTCAGTACTTTGGGATGGCTCTGTAAACACATGAAGCCAATACTGTATTAACAGTACCAACTGAGAGAAAGTATGGTTAACTGAGGTTACTAAAAACAAAAAGCAATTCAAATCAATTGGCAATCTACAAAAAGAGTTAAAGATTTTAAAAGATATTATTAAAATTGCTATATTGGTCTATTATGCTATGTTATATGTGTGTACATATTGTATGTCCACATAGGAAATTTGATTAAGAGTTTTATTTTAAATGGCTTATGGATAAGATTGTCCATAAATTTAAGCTGCTAAAATCAATCAAAGGAATATTTTAATTGTTTGACCTGAATCTGTGTATCATATATTTTAAACTTGTGAGTAGAAAGAAACGAAAAACATTTTATATGTTGTGTTTGAAATCTTTATACTAAATTGATCTTCTGTATATAAATAGAATTGAAAATGAATCTTGATGTGAATGGAAGAGGAGAGGGAGCGGGAGAGGGGAGGGAAGTGGGTAGGAGAGAAGTTATGGGAGGGGGCAGCCATTGTAATCCATAAGCTGTACAATGGAAATTTACATTCATTAAATAAAAGTTAAAAAAATGAAATATTCCCTGATAAAAAACCTTCAAAACAATAAAGTCTGTGGATAATATCAGGAAAACACAAACACAGAGGCTATCACAATATTTGGGATTGAGTTAGCCAAAACACAACCGTATATTTCTGGTTTCATCCAGTCATATCCGGAAAAACTTGTGTGGAATTCATATGCAATGTACCAAGAAAATCACAGTAAAAATGGTGTTGGGGAAAAGAAAAGACTTTTAATTAGGAAAGTGCATAAAATGTCATCTATACAAACAGAAATATCATGTTTGTTTGCCGAAGTTCCTCTAGCTTTCTCCCTAGAAAATACGAATGTGTAGAGCTGGTGTCCCCATGATGAACCCATTACTGTTTCAACGCTACAAAATGAAATGTTCCTTGATAAAAACATTCAAAACAATAAAGTCCATCGATAATATCCAGAAAACACAAACACAGAGGCTTTCACAATATTTAGGATTGAGTTAGCCAATACAAAACCGGTTAATTCCGGTTTCATCCATTCATATCCGGACAAACTGGTGTGGAATTCATATGCAGTGGACTGAGAAAATCAGAGTAAAAATTGTTTTGGAGAAAAGCAAAGTCTTTTTGTTAGGGAAGTGCATAAGATGTCATCTATACAAACAGAAATATCATGCTTATTTGCCGCAGTTCCTCTAATTTTCTCCCTAGAAAACACGAATATGTAGATCTGGTGTCCCCATGATGAACAAATTAGTTTTTCCAAGCCCAAAATTAAATGTTCCCTGATAAAAAACATTCAAAACTATAAAGTCCATGGAAAATATCCGAAAAACACAAACACAGATGCTGTAGCAATATCTGGGATTGATTTCGCCAAAACACAACCGGATATTTCCGGTTTCATCCAGTCATATGCTGACAAAGTGGCGTGGAATCCTTATGCAATGGAACGAGAAAATCACAGTTAAAAAATGGTTTTGGAGCAAAGGAAAGTTTTTTTTTTTAGGCAAGTGCATAAAATGTCATCGATAGAAACAGAGATATCATGTTTGTTAGCCGCAGTTCCTCGAGATTTCTCCGTAGAAAATACGAATGTGTAGAGCTGGTGTCTCCATGTGGAACCAATTAGTGTTTCCAAGCACAAAATTAAATGTTACCTGATAAAAAAGATTCAAAACAATAAATCCATCGATAATATTAGGAAAACACAAACACAGAGGCACAAAAATAAATGATCCTGATAAAAATATTCAAAACAATAAAGTCTGTCTATAATATCCAGAAAACACAAATACAGAGGCTTTCAAAAATATTTTGGCTTAAGTTAGCCAATACACAAGCGGATATTTCCGGTTTCATCCAATCATATCTGGACAAAATAATGTGGAATTCGTATGAATTTGACCGAGAAAATCGCAGTAAAAATGGTTTTGGAGCAAAGCAAAGTCTTTTAATAAGGCAAGTAGATAAAATGTCATCGACACAAACAGAAATATGATGTTTGTTTCCCTCAGTTCCTCTAGCTTTCTCCCTAGAAAATACAAATATGTAGAGCTGGTGTCTCCATGTGGAACCAATTAATGTTTCTAATCCCAAAATTAAATGTTCTCTGATAAAAAACATTCAAAAAATAAAGTCTTGGGTTAATATCAGGAATATATGAACAGAGAGGCTATAGCAATATCTGGGATTGAGTTAGCCAAAACACAACCGGATATTTCCGGTTTCATCCAGTCATATCCGGACAAACTGGTGTGGAATTCGTATGCAATGGACCGAGAAAATCACAGTAAAAATGGTTTTGGAGAAAAGCAAGTCTTTTCATTAGGCAAGTGCATAAAATGTCATCTACACAAAGAGAAATGCCATGTTTGTTTGCCGCAGTTCTTCTACCTTTCTCCCTAGAAAATACGAATGTGTAGAACTGCTGTCCCCATGATGAACCAATTAGTGTTTCTACGGTACAAAAATAAATGTTCCCTGATAAAAATATTCAAAACAATAAATTACATCAATAATATCCAGAAAACACAAACACAGAAACTTTCAAAATACTTCGGACTGAGTTAGCCAAAACAAAACCGGATATTTCTGGTTTCTTCCAGTAATATCCGGACAAACTGGTGTGGAATTCATATGCAATGGACCGAGATAATCACAGTAAAAATGGTTTTGGAGAAAAGCAAAGTCTTTTCCTTAGGCAAGTGCATAAAATGTCATCTATAGAAACAGAAATATCATGTTTGTTTGCCTCAGTTCCTCTAGCTTTCTCCCTAGAAAATACGAATGTGTAGAGCTGGAGTCCCCATGATGAACCAATTAGTGTTTCTACGGAACAAAATTAAATGTCCCCTGATAAAAATATTGAAAACAATAACATCCATCGATAATATCCAGAAAACACAAACACAGATTCTTTCATATTATTTCGATTGAGTTAGCCAAAACACAACCAGGTATTTCTGGTTTCATCCAGTCTTATCTTGACAAACTGGTGTGGAATTCATATGCAATGGACCGAAAAAATCACAGTAAATGTGGTTTTGGAGAAAAGCAAAGTATTTTCGTTAGGCAAGTGCATAAAATGTCATCTATAGAAACAGAAATATCATGTTTGTTTGCCGCACTTCCTCTAGCTTTCTCCCTAGAAAATACGAATGTGTAGAGCTGGTGTACATATAATGAACCAAATAGTGTTTCTATGGAACAAAATTAAAGGTCCACTGATAAAACATTCAAAACAATAAAGTCCATCAATATTATCAGGAAAACACAAACACAGAGGCTGTAGCAATATCTGGGATTGAGTTAGCCCAAACAAACCCGGATATTTCTGGTTTCATCCAGTCATTTCGGGACAAACTGGTGTGGATTTCGTATGCAATGGACCAAGAAAATCACAGTGAAATGGTTTTGGAGAAAAGCAAAGTCTTTTCATTAGGCAAGTGCATAAAATATCATCTATATAAACAGAAATATCATGTTTGTTTGCCGCAGTTCCTCTAGCTTTCTCCCTAGAAAATACGAATATGTAGAGCTGGTGTCTCCATGTGGAACCAATTAATGTATCCAAGCTCAAAATAAAATGTTCTCCTATAAAAAAACATTCAAAACAATAAAGTCCATTGATAATATCCAGAAAAAACAAAGAGTCTGTAGCAATATCTGGGATTGAGTTAGCCAAAACACAACCGGATATTTCTGGTTTCATGCAATCATATCCGGACAAACTGGTGTGGAATTCATATGCAATGGACCGAAAAATCACAGTAAAAATTCTTTTGGAGGAAAGCAAAGTCTTTTCGTTAGCCAAGTGCATAAAATGTCATCGATACAAACAGAAATATCATGTTTGTTTGCCGCAGTTCCTCTAGCTTTCTCCCTAGAAAATACGAATGTGTAGAGCTGGTGTCTCCATGTGGAACCAATTAGTGTTTCCAAGCACAAAATTAAATGTTCCCTGGAGAGCGGCAAGATGGCGGAATAGGAATGGAGCACATTGGTAGTTCGGCAAGACACAGGTTTATAAAAGTGGAGATACTGCAGGGTCAAGGAAGTGTAGGGGAAGAAACAACAGAGGAAACTCTTTTGGAACTAGTGATTCACAGTGGACCTGCGTGGAGAGCGTGGGAGCCCAAGTTCGGGACACCAGCGGCAGACTCAACACACCAGCACTGGAATGCGAGGTGAGCCGAACCTTAATAGCCTGAGAAACCAGCGGGCAAGCGGAAAGAGGAGACTAGAGGGAATGAGGCTTGAAACTCCGTGGGCAAAATTTCACCAGGCTAACTAGAAAAGAGAGAGGGAAAAAAAATGACCGATTCGGACACGAGTTTCTCTCTCTCCCCTCACCTCTCAAAGGCTAGCAAGACAAAGAGCAGGAGCCATTTTGGACATACGTCATAAGCAGGGCGAACTCAGGTCTGCACCGGCCCTGAGCCTAGCAGAAAAACCTGACTCTTGGGGGAGGGGTGAAATAACAGGAGATTAGCATCTAACTTGGCAACCCAGTGGGAGACTGCAAGAGAATTGGAGCCCACACCGAGGGCAGCAGAGATTCCCTGTGTGGTTCTTGGGAAAGAGCTTCTGATCTCTGGCTCCTGGGGGTATATCATTTGCCTGCTAACTACCTCCAATTATGTTCAGCTGTGCGGAATTACTTCCCTTTTGAATCAAAAAAAAAAGAGAGAGATTTACCACGCCTAACCTGGGAGTGCCATCTTTGACACACCCTCAACCCTGAGGAATCAACACAGCTCTCAGGCCACACTCATCTCAAGCCTCTAAGGCTCCACCGAAAGCAGACAGTCCACTTAATATAGAGCCATAGTGTAACAAGAAAAAACACCACAGTGAAGAAATCAAATATCTCCAACATGCCAAACAACAAACGCAAACCACAAGCTAACAAGAACAAGGAAGGCAAATCAAAGAAAAGAAGAAGAAATTAGAAATCTAAAAAATATTGTCGGGAATCTACAGGATACTATTAAAAAACCTAACATTCGGGTTCTAGGAGGTCCTGAAGGCATGGAGAGGGAGAAAGGATTAGAAGGCATTTTCAGTGAGATGCTAGCAGAAAATTTCCCAGGTTTGGAGAAGGACAGAGGCATCTTAGTACAGGAAGCTTATAGAACCCCTAATAAACATGACCAAAAGTGATCATCACCACGACACGTTGTAATCCAACTCACCACAGTGAAACATAAAGAAAAGATTCTAAAAGGTGTGAGAGAGAAACGTCAGATTACTCTTAGAGGATCTCCAATTAGACTCACAGCAGACTTCTCATCAGAAACCCTACAAGCTAGAAGGGAATGGCGAGACATAGCCCAGGCACTAAGAGAGAAAAACTGCCAGCCCTGAATATTATATCCTGCAATGCTCTCATTTGTGAATGAAGGTGAAATTAAGACTTTTCATAGCAAACAGAAACTGAAAGAATTTTTCGCCACTCATCCTGCCCTGCAAAAGATGCTTAAAGATGTGTTACACACAGAAACACAGAAACATGGTCATCAATATGAAAGAAGGTAAAGGAAGGAAACCTCACAGCAAAAGATCACAGGAAGCTCACTTTCTCTTTGACATAGAATGAAACTCTGAGGCTCTGTTAAAGCAATGTGCTAAAGTAATCTATTATGTTCTCTTGATGTCTGTTAAATTCTAATTGTTCAAAAACAGCTGAACTTTTATTAAGAGCTATGGGTTATTTAAATATGTGCTTATTTTCAAAGATTTGAACATTGTAACAATGATCAAATTTGGTCTATGTTATGTCATGATTTTAAGGACTCTTATTTCAACCAGATATTTTGGATTTTGAGCCTTCTTGGCATTCTTGACAGGCATTCAAAAAAGTCAAAAATTCAAACAAGCTGGACTCTAAAATTTCCAGTAAATCCTGGACTTTGGTTTTTCCAGTTTGGGCCCAACTGAAAAAATCGAAGGACCTAAGTCTTTCATCTTATAGAGACACCAACTAATCAGGCTATTTGGATTATATTAGAAGTAGTGTGAAGATGTGATGTGGTACCAAACTTTAAGTTTCTATAATGGAAAATGCTATTAATACAAATGTTGGAGAATTAAAAGTCTAATGATCTTGTGTTACTAGACATGATAGTTATCTTAATGAGAAAGCCCCAGAGGCCTAAAGGGTTAAATACTTGTAAAATCCTACAGGTGCTTTCAAAAATACTGTGAAGTAAGTAAGTGCCTCTTGTTGGCTGATGAGTTTATAATTGTAAACATGGCGACTTAAAGTCTTTTGTCATCCGCAGTTATATATGATTTGCTGCTCATAAAACTAAAGCATTGTTGGATCTGTGTTTAGCTGTCCTCCTATAGGTTCCTATGGACTTTTTCCAGCCACTTCTATTGTATTCAGTACTTTGGGATGGCTCTGTAAACAGATGAAGCCAATACTGTATTAACAGTACCAACTGAGAGAAAGTATGGTTAACTGAGGTTACTAAAAACAAAAAGCAATTCAAATCAATTGGCAATCTACAAAAAGAGTTAAAGATTTTAAAAGCTAGTATTAATATTGGTATATTGGTCTATTATGCTATGTTATGTGTGTGTACATATTGTATGTCCACATGGGGAAATTTGATTAAGAGTTTTATTTTAAATGGCTTATGGATAAGATTGTCCATAAATTTAAGCTGCTAAAATCAATCAAAGATACATTTTAATTCGTGTGACCTGAATCTGTGTATCATATGTTTTAAACTTGTGAGTAGAAAGACACGAAAAACATTTTATATGTTTGTGCTTAAGTTTACTGGTTAAACAAACTACACCATGTTAGATATTTAAGAGGTGTTTTCAAATACATGATTCTTAAAATTTATAGAAGGCATTGGACCTTCTGGCAAATGTTTTCTTAAGTTGTTATCTAATGGTTGAAACGGTTTGCTAAGTATTCATGTAATATTGCTATTGTTAGCAAGTGGTCTAGGACTTGCTCCCTCAATTCTCTATTCTAAGCCCAACTTGTTCTTTCATTTCTCTATTCTCTTCAAGGTAGGAAACTTATTCTATTAGGAAGGAATCTGTAGGACGTGCAATTTAATCTTTAGACCTTATAAAAGAGATGGCTAACATTTTTCTGTAACAGCATAGCCAAAATAAGAACTTAAATAATAATCTCATAGCTAGATTCACTTCGCCATAGGCCAGGTATACAGTAAGTAGAAAAAACCTCCCTTTCAGACCAAAGGGAAAGAAAGTTTTAAAGTGAGAATATAATTTTCCTCATGGGCATTGTCTACCTTAGAAAAACTACTACAGAACATGCCTGTGACTATAGACTTGTAGTTCAGGCCACCGAAGATTAGAGATGGGACATGGGCACTCCCTTGACTTGCATCCTCTGGTCTGCTTGAACACAAACCAGGAGGAAAAGAAAGCTAGGCATCAGAAGCAATGGGTGGCAGGCCTATTAATGGCTGATCTGTACGGTGATCTGCCCTCAAGGAGACCCAACAGGCCAGTCCACTGCAGTGGCTTTCAAAGTGGTAAGCCTGGGCTTCAGCAGAAGTCAGCTTGTGAAGAGCCCTGGCAGCTCTGCCAAGAGTTGGATCACTGGAAATGCACCTGCCCTGGAGTCGAAGCATTCCCAGGTCAGAGCCACAGATCTTATTGGCTCTAAGCTGAAAAGCCCTTCACTCAGCCCAACTTCCAAAGTGACCACTGTAGCTGAGGGGACGGCCAAGTAGGGTCAGCCACATTGCAGGCAGAACTGTAAATTTCTTGTTAGAGATGCCACCTGCCTTTACCTGGCCCGCTCTCTCCCAGGCCAGCCACGTAATGAAAGTCAACAGAGTGCCTTCCCCTAGGAGGTTCACACCTCCCTTAGGATATACCCCATGTGAAGAGATAGATAGGTCTGGGCCTCTTAACTTACAAGGCCTAAAGCCCACCAGATTATAATCAAGCCCCTTCTGTCAGGTTCTATTTGCCTCTCAATCAGAAAACTTAATTGTAGCTTAGACAGCACCTTTCTTAGCTCCTCTAATAAAGACTCTGTCCTTTGTTCTAGACCCTGACTAGCGCACTTGGGCCTCATTCCTTTGTAATCATAAGCTCTACTCGACCACCAATGGCTCTACTCCCAACCTGTGTGTACTGATGGTCCTCTTCCCCACTTAATGCTGTAGAATTGTTCAAACCTGGTAAATGCCACTCTTAGGATCATTGGTTACTATCCTCACTCTGTCTTTTAGGAGCTTGTCTAAATATGATCAGAGTCGGCAAACTTGGAAGGCTTCCATAGCCTTGGCAACTCATGACGACAGCCTAGGGTGGTTACTGGCGCCATGAATGAGAGTGTCAATTTGTTGGTTCAACCACAGGAGTCACTGTGCACTTGCTCCTCAAGTGGGATCTCTGTCCTTAATGTACTGTACATTTTGATTTAATGCTATAACTAGTACTCAAACAGTATGTTTCACTTTGTGTTTCTATGTGGGTGCAAACCGTTGAAATCTTTATACTAAATTGATCTTCTGTATATAAAGCGAATTGAAAATGAATCTTGATGTGAATGGAAGGGGTGAGGGAGCGGGAGAGGGGAGGGTTGTGGGTGGGAGGGAAGTTATGGGAGGGGGCAGCCATTGAAATCCATAAGCTGTACACTGGTAAAGTATATTCATTAAATAAATGTAAAAAAAATTAAATGTTCCCTGATAAAAAACATTCAAAACAACAAAGTCCGTGGAAATTATCAGGAAAACACAAACACAGAGGCTATAACAATATTCGGATTGAGATAGCCAAAACACAACCATATATTTCTGGTTTCATCTCAATAGAAAATACGAATGTGTACAGCTGGTGTTCCCATTAGAAACCAATTAGTGTTTCAACGGTACAAAATTAAATGTTTCCTCATAAAAATATTCAAAACAATAAAGTCCATCAATAATATCAGGAAAACACAAACACAGAGGCTGTAGCAATACTTCAGATTGAGTTAGCCAAAACAAAACCGGATATTTCCGGTTTCATCCAGTCATATCCGGACTAAGTGGTTTGGAATTCATATGCAATGGACAGAGAAAATCACAGTAAAAATGGTTTTGTAGAAAAGCAAAGTCTTTTCATAAGGCAAGTGCATAAAATGTCATCGATACAAACAGAAATAGCATGTTTGTTTACCGCAGTTCCTCTAGCATTCTCCCTAAAAAATAGGAAAGTGTAGAGCTGGTGTATCCATGTGGAACCAATTAGTGTTTCCAAGCACAAAATTAAATGTTGCCTGATAAAAAAAACATTCAAACCAATAAAGTCCGTGGATAGTATCAGGATTACACAAACACAGAGGCTGTAGCAATATCTGGGATTGAGTTAGCCAAAACAAAACCAGATATTTCCGTTTTCATCCAGTCATATCCGGACAAAGTGGTGTGGAATCCGTATGCAATGCACCGAGAAAATCACAGTAAAAATGCTTTTGGAGAAAAGCAATGTCTTTTCGTTAGGCAAGTGCATCAAATGTCATCTATACAAACAGAAATATCATGTTTGTTTGCCGCAGTTCCTCTAGCTTCCTCCCTAGAAAATAGGAATTTATACAGCTGGTGTCTCCATGTGGAAACAATTATTGTTTTGCAGCACAAAATTAAATGTTCCTGGATAAAAAAACATTAAAACCAATAAAGTCCGTGGATAATATCAGGAAAACACAAACACAGAGGCTGTAGCAATATCTGGGGTTTACTTAGCCAAAACAAAACGGGATATTTCCGGTTTCATCCAGTCATATCCGGACAAAGTGGTGTGGAATTGGTATGCAATGGACCGAGAAAATCACAGTATAAATGGTTTTGTAGAAAAGCAAAGTTGTTTCATTAGGCAAGTGCATAAAATGTCATCTATACAAGCAGAAATATCAGGTTTCTTTGCCGCAGTTACTCTAGCTTTCTCTTTAGAAAATATGAATGTATAGAACTTGTGTCTCCATGTGGAAACAATTAGTGATTAAAAGCACAAAATTAAATGTTCCCTGATAAAAATATTCAAAACAATAAAGTCCATTGATAATATCAGGAATACACAAACACAGAGGCTGTAGCAATATCTGGGATAGAGTTAGCCAAAACAAACCCGGATATTTCCGTTTTCATCCAGTCATATCTGGACAAAGTGGTGTCGAATTCGTATGCAATGGAACGAGAAAATCACAGGTAAAATGGTTTTGGAGAAAAGCCAAGTCTTTTCGTTAGGAAAGTGCATAAAATGTCATCGATACAAACAGAAATATCATGTTTGTTTACCGCAGTTCCTCTAGCTTTCTCACAAGAAAATAGGAATGTGTAGAGCTTGTGTCTCCATGTGGAACCAATTAGTGTTTCCAAGCACAAAATTAAATGTTCCCTGATAAAAAACATTCAAACCCATAAATTCCGTCGACAATATCAGGAATACAGAAACAAAGAGGCTGTAGCAATATCTGGGATTGAGTGAGCCAAAATTAAACTGGATATTTCTGGTTTTATCCAGTCATATCCGGAGAAACTGGTGTGGAATTCGTATGCAATGGACCGAGAAAATCATAGTAAAAATGGTTTGGAGAAAAGCAAAGTCGTTTCATTAGGCAAGTGCATAAAATGTCATCTATACAAACAGAAATATCATGTTTGTTTGCCACAATACCTCTAGCTTTCTCCCTAGAAAATACGAGTATGCAGAGCTGCTGTCTCTATGTGGAATCAATTACTGTATACAAGCTCAAAAGGAAATGTTCCCCGATGAAAAACATTTAAAACAATAAAATCTATGGATAATATCCAGAAAACACAAACACAGAGGCTGCAGCCATATCTGGGATTGAGTTAGCCAGAACAAAACCGGATATTTCGGGTTTCATCCAGTCATATCCGGAGAAACTGGTGTGGAATTCGTATGCAATGGACCGAGAAAATGACAGTAAAAATGGTTTTGAAGAAAAGCAAAGTCTTTTCGTTAGGCAAGTACATAAAATGTCATCTATAGAAACAGATATATCATGTTTGTTTGGCGCAGTTCCTCTAGCTTTCTGCCTAGAAAATACGAATGTCTGGAGCTGGTGTCCACATGATGAACCTATTAGTGTTTCAACGGAACAAAATTAAATGTTCCCTAATAAATATATTCAAAACAATAAAGTCCATCAATAATATCAGGAAAACACACACAAAGAGGCTGTAGCAATATTTCAGATTGAGTTAGCCAAAACAAAACCGGATATTTCCGGTTTCATCCAGTCATATCCGGACAAAGTGGTTTGGAATTCATATGCAATGGACAAAGAAAATCACAGTAAAAATGGTTTTGTAGAAAAGCAAAGTCTTTTCATTAGGCAAGTGCATAAAATGTCATCTATACAAACAGAAATATCATGTTTGTTTGCCGCAGTTCCTCTAGCTTTCTCCCTAGAAAATACGAATGTGTAGAGCTGGTGTCCCCATGATGAACTAATTAGTGTTTCTACGGTACAAAATTAAATGTTCCCTGATAAAAATATTCAGAACAATAAAGTCCATCAATAATATCAGGAAAACACAAACACAGAGGCTGTAGCAATATTTCAGATTGAGTTAGCCAAAACACAACCGGATATTTCTGGTTTTATTCAGTCATATCTCGAAAAAGTGGTGTGGAATTCATATGCAATGGACCGAGAAAATCACAGTAAAAATGGTTTTGGAGAAAAGCAAAGTCTTTTCAATAGGCAAGTGCATAAAATCTCATCTAGACAAACAGAAATACCATGTTTGTTTGCCGCAGTTCCTCTAGCTTTCTGCCTTAAAAATATGTATGTGTAGAGCTTGTGTCTCCATGTAAAACAAATTAGTGTTTCCAAGCACAAAATTAAATGTTCCCCGATTAAAAAAAAAATTGAAAAAATAAAGTCCGTGGATAATATCCGGAAAACACAAACACAGAAGCTGTAGCAATATCTGGGATTAAGTTAGCCAGAACAAACCCGGATATTTCCGGTTTCATCCAGTCATAACTGGAAAAACTCGTGTGGAATTCGTATGCAATGGACCAAGAAAATCACAGTAAAAATGGTGTGGAAGAAAAGCAAAGTCTTTTCGTATTGCAAGTAGATAAAATGTCATATACACAAAGAGAAATACCATGTTTGCTTGCCGCAGTTCCCTAGCTTTCTCCCTAGAAGACACAAATATGTAGAGCTGTTGTCTCCATGTGGAACAACTTAGTGTTTCCAAGCACAAAATTAAATGTTCCTCGATAAAAATCATTGAAAACAATAAAGTCCGTGGATAATATCCAGAAAACACAAACACAGAGGCTGTAGCAATATCTGGGATTGAGTTAGCCAAAACAAACCCGGATATTTCCGGTTTCATCCAGTCATATCCGGAGAAACTTCTGTGGAATTCGTATGCAATGGACCGAGAAAATCACAGTACAAATGGTTTTGGAGATAAGCAAAGTCTTTTCGTTAGGCAAGTGCATAAAATTTCATCTATACAAACAGAAATATCATGTTTGTTTGCCGCAGTTTCTCTAGTTTTCTCAATAGAAAATACGAATGTGTAGAGCTGGTGTTCCCATGAGAAACCAATTAGTGTTTCAACGGTACAAAATTAAATGTTTCCTCATAAAAATATTCAAAACAATAAAGTCCATCAATAATATCAGGAAAACACAAACACAGAGGCTGTAGCAATACTTCAGATTGAGTTAGCCAAAACAAAACCGGATATTTCCGGTTTCATCCAGTCATATCCGGACTAAGTGGTTTGGAATTCATATGCAATGGACAGAGAAAATCACAGTAAAAATGGTTTTGTAGAAAAGCAAAGTCTTTTCATAAGGCAAGTGCATAAAATGTCATCGATACAAACAGAAATAGCATGTTTGTTTACCGCAGTTCCTCTAGCATTCTCCCTAAAAAATAGGAAAGTGTAGAGCTGGTGTATCCATGTGGAACCAATTAGTGTTTCCAAGCACAAAATTAAATGTTGCCTGATAAAAAAACATTCAAACCAATAAAGTCCGTGGATAGTATCAGGATTACACAAACACAGAGGCTGTAGCAATATCTGGGATTGAGTTAGCCAAAACAAAACCAGATATTTCCGTTTTCATCCAGTCATATCCGGACAAAGTGGTGTGGAATCCGTATGCAATGCACCGAGAAAATCACAGTAAAAATGCTTTTGGAGAAAAGCAATGTCTTTTCGTTAGGCAAGTGCATCAAATGTCATCTATACAAACAGAAATATCATGTTTGTTTGCCGCAGTTCCTCTAGCTTCCTCCCTAGAAAATAGGAATTTATACAGCTGGTGTCTCCATGTGGAAACAATTATTGTTTTGCAGCACAAAATTAAATGTTCCTGGATAAAAAAACATTAAAACCAATAAAGTCCGTGGATAATATCAGGAAAACACAAACACAGAGGCTGTAGCAATATCTGGGGTTTACTTAGCCAAAACAAAACGGGATATTTCCGGTTTCATCCAGTCATATCCGGACAAAGTGGTGTGGAATTGGTATGCAATGGACCGAGAAAATCACAGTATAAATGGTTTTGTAGAAAAGCAAAGTTGTTTCATTAGGCAAGTGCATAAAATGTCATCTATACAAGCAGAAATATCAGGTTTCTTTGCCGCAGTTACTCTAGCTTTCTCTTTAGAAAATATGAATGTATAGAACTTGTGTCTCCATGTGGAAACAATTAGTGATTAAAAGCACAAAATTAAATGTTCCCTGATAAAAATATTCAAAACAATAAAGTCCATTGATAATATCAGGAATACACAAACACAGAGGCTGTAGCAATATCTGGGATAGAGTTAGCCAAAACAAACCCGGATATTTCCGTTTTCATCCAGTCATATCTGGACAAAGTGGTGTCGAATTCGTATGCAATGGAACGAGAAAATCACAGGTAAAATGGTTTTGGAGAAAAGCCAAGTCTTTTCGTTAGGAAAGTGCATAAAATGTCATCGATACAAACAGAAATATCATGTTTGTTTACCGCAGTTCCTCTAGCTTTCTCACAAGAAAATAGGAATGTGTAGAGCTTGTGTCTCCATGTGGAACCAATTAGTGTTTCCAAGCACAAAATTAAATGTTCCCTGATAAAAAACATTCAAACCCATAAATTCCGTCGACAATATCAGGAATACACAAACAAAGAGGCTGTAGCAATATCTGGGATTGAGTGAGCCAAAATTAAACTGGATATTTCTGGTTTTATCCAGTCATATCCAGAGAAACTGGTGTGGAATTCGTATGCAATGGACCGAGAAAATCATAGTAAAAATGGTTTGGAGAAAAGCAAAGTCGTTTCATTAGGCAAGTGCATAAAATGTCATCTATACAAACAGAAATATCATGTTTGTTTGCCACAATACCTCTAGCTTTCTCCCTAGAAAATACGAGTATGCAGAGCTGCTGTCTCTATGTGGAATCAATTACTGTATACAAGCTCAAAAGGAAATGTTCCCCGATGAAAAACATTTAAAACAATAAAATCTATGGATAATATCCAGAAAACACAAACACAGAGGCTGCAGCCATATCTGGGATTGAGTTAGCCAGAACAAAACCGGATATTTCGGGTTTCATCCAGTCATATCCGGAGAAACTGGTGTGGAATTCGTATGCAATGGACCGAGAAAATGACAGTAAAAATGGTTTTGAAGAAAAGCAAAGTCTTTTCGTTAGGCAAGTACATAAAATGTCATCTATAGAAACAGATATATCATGTTTGTTTGGCGCAGTTCCTCTAGCTTTCTGCCTAGAAAATACGAATGTCTGGAGCTGGTGTCCACATGATGAACCTATTAGTGTTTCAACGGAACAAAATTAAATGTTCCCTGATAAATATATTCAAAACAATAAAGTCCATCAATAATATCAGGAAAACACACACAAAGAGGCTGTAGCAATATTTCAGATTGAGTTAGCCAAAACAAAACCGGATATTTCCGGTTTCATCCAGTCATATCCGGACAAAGTGGTTTGGAATTCATATGCAATGGACAAAGAAAATCACAGTAAAAATGGTTTTGTAGAAAAGCAAAGTCTTTTCATTAGGCAAGTGCATAAAATGTCATCTATACAAACAGAAATATCATGTTTGTTTGCCGCAGTTCCTCTAGCTTTCTCCCTAGAAAATACGAATGTGTAGAGCTGGTGTCCCCATGATGAACTAATTAGTGTTTCTACGGTACAAAATTAAATGTTCCCTGATAAAAATATTCAGAACAATAAAGTCCATCAATAATATCAGGAAAACACAAACACAGAGGCTGTAGCAATATTTCAGATTGAGTTAGCCAAAACACAACCGGATATTTCTGGTTTTATTCAGTCATATCTCGAAAAAGTGGTGTGGAATTCATATGCAATGGACCGAGAAAATCACAGTAAAAATGGTTTTGGAGAAAAGCAAAGTCTTTTCAATAGGCAAGTGCATAAAATCTCATCTAGACAAACAGAAATACCATGTTTGTTTGCCGCAGTTCCTCTAGCTTTCTGCCTTAAAAATATGTATGTGTAGAGCTTGTGTCTCCATGTAAAACAAATTAGTGTTTCCAAGCACAAAATTAAATGTTCCCCGATTAAAAAAAAAATTGAAAAAATAAAGTCCGTGGATAATATCCGGAAAACACAAACACAGAAGCTGTAGCAATATCTGGGATTAAGTTAGCCAGAACAAACCCGGATATTTCCGGTTTCATCCAGTCATAACTGGAAAAACTCGTGTGGAATTCGTATGCAATGGACCAAGAAAATCACAGTAAAAATGGTGTGGAAGAAAAGCAAAGTCTTTTCGTATTGCAAGTAGATAAAATGTCATATACACAAAGAGAAATACCATGTTTGCTTGCCGCAGTTCCCTAGCTTTCTCCCTAGAAGACACAAATATGTAGAGCTGTTGTCTCCATGTGGAACAACTTAGTGTTTCCAAGCACAAAATTAAATGTTCCTCGATAAAAATCATTGAAAACAATAAAGTCCGTGGATAATATCCAGAAAACACAAACACAGAGGCTGTAGCAATATCTGGGATTGAGTTAGCCAAAACAAACCCGGATATTTCCGGTTTCATCCAGTCATATCCGGAGAAACTTCTGTGGAATTCGTATGCAATGGACCGAGAAAATCACAGTACAAATGGTTTTGGAGATAAGCAAAGTCTTTTCGTTAGGCAAGTGCATAAAATTTCATCTATACAAACAGAAATATCATGTTTGTTTGCCGCAGTTTCTCTAGTTTTCTCAATAGAAAATACGAAGGTGTAGAGCTGGTGTTCCCATGAGAAACCAATTAGTGTTTCAACGGTACAAAATTAAATGTTCCCTCATAAAAATATTCAAAACAATAAAGTCCATCAATAATAGTAGGAAAACACAAACACAGAGGCTGTAGCAATATTTCAATTGAGTTAGCCAAAACAAAACCGATATTTCCGGTTTCATACAGTCATATCCGGACAAAGTGCTTTGGAATTCATATGCAATGGACAAAGAAAATCACAGTAAAAATGGTTTTGTAGAAAAGCAAAGTCTTTTCATTAGGCAAGTGCATAAAATATCATCGATACAAACAGAAATAGCATGTTTGTTTGCCGCAAATCCTGTAGCGTTCTCCCTAGAGAATACGAATGTCTGGAGCTGGTGTCCACATGATGAACGAATTAGTGTTTCTATGGTACAAAATTAAATGTTCCCTTATAAAAATATTCAAAACAATAAAGTCCATCGTTAATATCCACAAAACACAAACACAGAGGCTTTCACAATATTTTGGATTGAGTTAGCCAAAAGAGAACTGGATATTTCTGGTTGCATCCAGTCATATACGGACAAAGTGGTTTGGAATTCGTATGCAATGGACAGAGAAAATCACAGTACAAATGGTTTTGGAGAAAAGCAAAGTCTTTTCATTAGGCAAGTGCATGAAACGGCATCTGTACAAATAGAAATATTATGTTTGTTTGCTGCAGTTCCTCTAGCTTTCTCCCTAGAAAATAGGAATGTGTAGAGCTGGTGTCTCCATGTGGAACCAATTAGTGTTTCACAGCACAAAATTAAATGTTCCCTGATAAAAACATGCAAAAGAATAAAGTCCCTCGATAATATCCAGAAAACACAAACACAGAGGCTTTAGCAATATTTCGGATTGAGTTAGCCAAAACACAACCGGATATTTCTGGTTTCATCCAGTCATATCCGGAAAAAGTGGTTGGGAATTCATATGCAATGGATCGAGAAAATCACAGAAAAATGGTTTGGTAGAAAACAAAAGTCTTTTCGTTAGGCAAGTGCATAAAATGTCATCTATACAAACAGAAATATCATGGTTGTTTGCCGCAGTTCCTCTAGCTTTCTCCCTAGAAAATACGAATGTGTAGAGCTGGTGTCCCCATGATGAACCAATTAGTGTTTCAACGGTACAAAATGAAATGTTCCCTGATAAAAAACATACAAAACAATAAAGTCCATCAATAATATCCAGAACACACAAACACAGGGCTTTCACAATATTTCGGATTAGGTTAGGCAAAACAAAACCAGATATTTGCAGTTTCATCCAGTCATATCCGGACAAACTGGTGTGGAATTCGTATGCAATGGACCGAGAAAATCACAGTACAAATGGTTTTGGAGAAAAGCAAAGTCTTTTCTTTAGGCAAGTGCATAAAATGTCATCTATACAAACAGAAATATCATGTTTGTTTGCCGCAGTTCCTCTAGCTTTCTCCCTAGAAAATACGAATGTGTAGAGCTGGTTTCTCCATGTGGAACCAATTACTGTATCCAAGCTCAAAATTAAATGTTCCCCGATAAAAAACATTAAAAACAATAAAGTCCATTGATAATATCCAGAAAACACAAACACAGAGGCTGTAGAAATATCTAGGATTGAGTTAGCCAAAACAAAACCGGATATTTCCGGTTCCATCCAGTCATATCCAGACAAAGTGGTGTAGAGCTGGTGTCGCCATGTGGAACCTATTAGTGTTTCCAATGAAATGAAATGTTCCCTGATAAAAAACATTCAAAACAATGAAGTCCGTGGATAATAGCAGGAATACACAAACACAGAGGCTGTAGCAATATCTGGGATTGAGTTAGCCAAAACAAAACCAGATATTTCTGTATTCATCCAGTCATATCCGGACAAACTGGTGTGGAATTCGTATGCAATGCACCGAGAAAATCACAGTAAAAATTTTTTTGGAAAAAGCAAAGTATTTACGTTAGGCAAGTGCATAAAATGTCATCGATACTAACAGAAACCTCATGTTTGCTTGCCACAGTTCCTCTACCTGTTTCCCTAGAAAATACGAATGTGTAGAGAGGCGTCTGCATGTGGAAACAATTAGTGTTTCACAGCACAAAATTAAATGTTCCATAATAAAAACTTTCAAAACAATACAGTCCATCGATGATATCCAGAAAACAGAAACACAGAGGCTGTAGCAATATCTCGGATTGAGTTATCCAAAACACAACCCGATATGTCCGGTTTCATCCAGTCATATCCGGACAAACTGGTGTGGAATTCGTATGCAATGGACAGAGAAAATCACAGTAAATTTGGTTTAAGAAAAGCAAAGTCTTTTCGTTAGGCAAATGCATAAAATGTCATCTATACAAACAGAAATATCATGTTTGTTTGCCGCAGTTCCTCTAGCTTTCTCCCTAGAAAATACGAATGTGTAGAGCTGGTGTCTCCATGTGGAACCAATTAGTGTTTCCAAGCACAAAATTAAATGTAACCTGATAAAAATCACTCAAACCAATAACGTCTGTGGATAATATCAGGAAAACACAAAAACAGAGGCTGTAGCAATATCTGGCGTTTAGTTAGCCAAAACAAAACCGGATATTTCCGGTTTCATCCAGTCATATCCAGACAAACTTGTGTGGAATTCGTATGCAATGGACCGAGAAAATCACAGTACAAATGGTTTTGGAGAAAAGCAGTCTTTTCATTAGGCAAGTGCATAACATGTCATCTATACAAACAGAAATATGATGTTTGTTTGCCGCAGTTCCTCTAGATTTCTCCTTAGAAAATACGAATGTGTAGAGCTGGTGTCCCCGTGATGAAAGAATTAGTGTTTCAGCGGTACATAATTAATTGTTCCCTAATAAAAACATTCAAAACAATAAAGTCCATCAAAAATATCCAGAAAACACAAACACAGAGGCTTTCACAATATTTCGGATTGAGTTAGCGAAAACACAACCTTATATTTCTGGTTCCATCCAGTCATATCCGAACAAACTTCTGTGGAATTCGTATGCAATGGACCAAGAAAATCACAGTGCAAATGGTTTTGGAGAAAAGCAAAGTCTTTTCATTAGGCAAGTGCATGAAATGTCATCTGTATAAATAGACATATCATGTTTGTTTGCCGCAGTTCCTCTAGCTCTCTCCCTAGAAAATACGAATGTGTAGAGCTGGTGTTCCCATGATGAACCAATTAGTGTTTCAATGGTACAAAATTAAATGTTCCCTGATAAAAACATTCAAAACAATAAAGCCCGTGGATAATATCAAGAATACACACACACAGAGGCTTTCAGAATATTTCGGATTGAGTTAGCCAAAACACAACCAGATATTTCTGGTTTTCTCAAGTCATATCCGCAAAAAGTGTTGTGGGATTAGTATGCAATGGACCGAGAAAATGACAGTAAGAATGGTTTTCGGGAGAAGAAAAGTCTTTTCATTAGGCAAGTGCATAAAATGTCATCTATGCAAACAGAAATACCATGTTTGTTTGCCGCAAATCCTGTAGCGTTCTCCCTAGAGAATACGAATGTCTGGAGCTGGTGTCCACATGATGAACGAATTAGTGTTTCTACGGTACAAAATTAAATGTTCCCTGATAAAAATATTCAAAACAATAAAGTCCATCGTTAATATCCACAAAACACAAACACAGAGGCTTTCACAATATTTTGGATTGAGTTAGCCAAAACAGAACAGGATATTTCTGGTTGCATCCAGTCATATATGGACAAAGTGGTTTGGAATTCGTATGCATTGGACCGAGAAAATCACAGTACAAATGGTTTTGGAGAAAAGCAAAGTCTTTTCATTAGGCAAGTGCATGAAATGGCATCTGTACAAATAGAAATATTATGTTTGTTTGCCGCAGTTCCTCTAGCTTTCTCCCTAGAAAATAGGAATGTGTAGAGCTGGTGGCTCCATGTGGAACCAGTTAGCAGTACAAGCACAAAATTAAATGTTCCCTGATAAAAAACATTCAAACCAGTAAAGTCTGTGGATAATACCAGGAAAACACAAACACAGTGGCTGTAGCAATATCGGGGATTGAGTTAGCCAAAACACAACCGGATATTTCCGGTTTCATGCATTCATATCCTGACAAAGTGGTGTGGAATTCGTATGCAATGGACCAAGAAAATCACAGTGAAAATGGTTTGGTAGAAAACAAAAGTCTTTTCGTTAGGCAAGTGCATAAAATGTCATCGATACAACAGAAATATCATGTTTGTTTGCCGCAGTTCCTCTTGCTTTCTCCCTAGAAAATACGAATGTGCGGGGCTGGTGTCTCCATGTGGAAACAATTAGTGTTTCGCAGCACAAAATTAAATGTTCCCTGATAAAAAACATATTAAACAATAAACTCCATTGATAATATCCAGAAAAAACAAACACAGAGGCTGTAGCAATATTTTGGATTGAGTTAGCCAAAACAAAACCGGATATTTCCGGTTCCATCCAGTCATATCCGGACAAAGTGGTGTGGAATTCATATGCAATGGACCGAGAAAATCACAGTAAAAATGGTTTTGGAGAAAAGAAAAGTCTTTTCGTTAGGCAAGTGCATAAAATCTCATCTAGACAAACAGAAATACCAGGTTTGTTTGCCGCAGTTCCTCTAGCTTTCTGCCTTAAAAATATATATGTGTAGAGCTTGTGTCTCCATGTAAAACAAATTAGTGTTTCCAAGCACAAAATTAAATGTTCCCCGATAAAAAAAAAATGAAAAAATAAAGTCCGTGGATAATATCCGGAAAACACAAACACAGAGGCTGTAGCAATATCTGGGATTAAGTTAGCCAGAACAAACCCGGATATTTCCGGTTTCATCCAGTCATATACGGACAAAGTGGTTTGGAATTCGTATGCAATGGACCGAGAAAATCACAGTACAAATGGTTTTGGAGAAAAGCAAAGTCTTTTCATTAGGCAAGTGCATGAAATGGCATCTGTACAAATAGAAATATTATGTTTGTTTGCCGCAGTTCCTCTAGCTTTCTCCCTAGAAAATAGGAATGTGTAGAACTGGTGTCTCCATGTGGAACCAATTAGTGTTTCACAGCACAAAATTAAATGTTCCCTGATAAAAAACATTCAAACCATTAAAGTCTGTGGATGATACCAGGAAAACACAAACACAGAGGCTGTAGCAATATCTGGGATTGAGTTAGCCAAAACAAACCCGGATATTTCCAGTATATTCCATTCATATCCGGACAAAATAGTGTGGGATTCATATGCAATGAACCGAGAAAATCACAGTACAAATGGTTTTGGAGAAAAGCAGTCTTTTCATTAGGCAAGTGCATAAAATGTCATCTATACAAACAGAAATATCATGTTTGTTTGCCGCAGTTCCTCTAGCTTTCTCCCTAGAAAATAGGAATGTGTAGAGCTGGTGTCTCCATGTGGAACCAATTAGTGTTTCCAAGCACAAAATTAAATGTAACCTGATAAAAATCACTCAAACCAATAACGTCTGTGGATAATATCAGGAAAACACAAAAACAGAGGCTGTAGCAATATCTGGCGTTTAGTTAGCCAAAACAAAACCGGATATTTCCGGTTTCATCCAGTCATATCCAGACAAACTTGTGTGGAATTCGTATGCAATGGACCGAGAAAATCACAGTACAAATGGTTTTGGAGAAAAGCAAAGTCTTTTCATTAGGCAAGTGCATGAAATGGCATCTGTACAAATAGAAATATTATGTTTGCTTGCCGCAGTTCCTCTAGCTTTCTCCCTAGAAAATAGGAAAGTGTAGAGCTGGTGTCTCCATGTGGAACCAATTAGTGATTCACAGCACAAAATTAAATGTTCCCTGATAAAAACATGCAAAAGAATAAAGTCCCTCGATAATATCCAGAAAACACACACACAGAGGCTTTCACAATATTTCGGATTGAGTTAGCCAAAACACAACTGGATATTTCTGGTTTAATCCAGTCATATTCGGACAAAGTGGTTGGGAATTCATATGCAATGGATCGAGAAAATCACAGAAAAATGGTTTGGTAGAAAACAAAAGTCTTTTCGTTAGGCAAGTGCATAAAATGTCATCTATACAAACAGAAATATCATGGTTGTTTGCCGCAATTCCTCTAGCTTTCTCCCTAGAAAATACGAATGTGTAGAGCTGGCGTCCCCATGATGAACCAATTAGTGTTTCAACGGTACAAAATGAAATGTTCCCTGATAAAAAACATACAAAACAATAAAGTCCATCGATAATATCCAGAACACACAAACACAGGGCTTTCACAATATTTCGGATTGAGTTAGGCAAAACAAAACCAGATATTTGCAGTTTCATCCAGTCATATCCGGACAAACTGGTGTGGAATTCGTATGCAATGGACCGAGAAAATCACAGTACAAATGGTTTTGGAGAAAAGCAAAGTCTTTTCTTTAGGCAAGTGCATAAAATGTCATCTATACAAACAGAAATATCATGTTTGTTTGCCTCAGTTCCTCTAGCTTTCTCCCTAGAAAATACGAATGTGTAGAGCTGGTTTCTCCATGTGGAACCAATTACTGTATCCAAGCTCAAAATTAAATGTTCCCCGATAAAAAACATTAAAAACAATAAAGTCCATTGATAATATCCAGAAAACACAAACACAGAGGCTGTAGAAATATCTAGGATTGAGTTAGCCAAAACAAAACCGGATATTTCCGGTTCCATCCAGTCATATCCAGACAAAGTGGTGTAGAGCTGGTGTCGCCATGTGGAACCAATTATTGTTTCCCAGAACGAAATTAAATGTTCCCTGATAAAAAACATTCAAAACAATAAAGTCCGTGGATAATAGCAGGAATACACAAACACAGAGGCTGTAGCAATATCTGGGATTGAGTTAGCCAAAACAAAACCAGATATTTCTGTATTCATCCAGTCATATCCGGACAAACTGGTGTGGAATTCATATGCAATGGAACGAGAAAATCACAGTAAAAATTTTTTTGGAAAAAGCAATGTATTTACGTTAGGCAAGTGCATAAAATGTCATCGATACTAACAGAAACCTCATGTTTGTTGCCGCAGTTCCTCTACCTTTTTCCCTAGAAAATACGAATGTGTAGAGAGGTGTCTGCATGTGGAAACAATTAGTGTTTCACAGCACAAAATTAAATGTTCCATAATAAAAACTTTCAAAACAATACAGTCCATCGATGATATCCAGAAAACACAAACACAGAGGCTGTAGCAATATATCGGATTGAGTTATCCAAAACACAACCCGATATGTCTGGTTTCATCCAGTCATATCCGGACAAACTGGTGTGGAATTCGTATGCAATGGACAGAGATAATCACAGTACAAATGGTTTTGGAGAAAAGCAAAGTCTTTTCATTAGGCAAGTGCATAAAATGTCATCTATACAAACAGAAATATCATGTTTGTTTGCCGCAGTTCCTCTAGCTTTCTCCCTAGAAAATATGAATGTGTAGAGCTGGTGTCTCCATGTGGAACCAATTAGTGTTTCCAAGCACAAAATTAAATGTAACCTGATAAAAATCACTCAAACCAATAACGTCCATGGATAATATCAGGAAAACACAAAAACAGAGGCTGTAGCAATATCTGGCGTTTAGTTAGCCAAAACAAAACCGGATATTTCCGGTTTCTTCCAGTCATATGCGGACAAACTGGTGTGGAATTCGTATGCAATGGACCGAGAAAATCACAGTACAAATGGTTTTGGAGAAAAGCAAAGTCTTTTCATTAGGCAAGTGCATGAAATGTCATCTGTACAAATAGACATATCATGTTTGTTTGCCGCAGTTCCTCTAGCTTTCTCCCTAGAAAATACGAATGTGTAGAGCTGGTGTCTCCATGTGGAACCAATTAGTGTTTCAATGATACAAAATTAAATGTTCCCTGATAAAAACATTCAAAACAATAAAGCCCGTGGATAATATCAAGAATACACACACACAGAGGCTTTCAGAATATTTCGGATTGAGTTAGCCAAAACACAACCAGATATTTCTGGTTTTCTCAAGTCATATCCGCAAAAAGTGTTGTGGGATTAGTATGCAATGGACCGAGAAAATGACAGTAAGAATGGTTTTCGGGAGAAGAAAAGTCTTTTCATTAGGCAAGTGCATAAAATGTCATCTATGCAAACAGAAATACCATGTTTGTTTGCCGCAAATCCTGTAGCGTTCTCCCTAGAGAATACGAATGTCTGGAGCTGGTGTCCACATGATGAACGAATTAGTGTTTCTACGGTACAAAATTAAATGTTCCCTGATAAAAATATTCAAAACAATAAAGTCCATCGTTAATATCCACAAAACACAAACACAGAGGCTTTCACAATATTTTGGATTGAGTTAGCCAAAAGAGAACTGGATATTTCTGGTTGCATCCAGTCATATACGGACAAAGTGGTTTGGAATTCGTATGCAATGGACCGAGAAAATCACAGTACAAATGGTTTTGGAGAAAAGCAAAGTCTTTTCATTAGGCAAGTGCATGAAATGGCATCTGTACAAATAGAAATATTATGTTTGTTTGCCGCAGTTCCTCTAGCTTTCTCCCTAGAAAATAGGAAAGTGTAGAGCTGGTGTCTCCATGTGGAACCAATTAGTCTTTCACAGCACAAAATTAAATGTTCCCTGATAAAAACATGCAAAAGAATAAAGTCCCTCGATAATATCCAGAAAACACAAACACAGAGGCTTTCGCAATATTTCGGATTGAGTTAGCCAAAACACAACTGGATATTTCTGGTTTAATCCAGTCATATTCGGACAAAGTGGTTGGGAATTCATATGCAATGGATCGAGAAAATCACAGAAAAATGGTTTGGTAGAAAACAAAAGTCTTTTCGTTAGGCAAGTGCATAAAATGTCATCTATACAAACAGAAATATCATGGTTGTTTGCCGCAGTTCCTCTAGCTTTCTCCCTAGAAAATACGAATGTGTAGAGCTGGTGTCCCCATGATGAACCAATTAGTGTTTCAACGGTACAAAATGAAATGTCCCTGATAAAAAACATACAAAACAATAAAGTCCATCGATAATATCCAGAACACACAAACACAGGGCTTTCACAATATTTCGGATTGAGTTAGGCAAAACAAAACCAGATATTTGCAGTTTCATCCAGTCATATCCGGACAAACTGGTGTGGAATTCGTATGCAATGGACTGAGAAAATCACAGTACAAATGGTTTTGGAGAAAAGCAAAGTCTTTTCTTTAGGCAAGTGCATAAAATGTCATCTATACAAACAGAAATATCATGTTTGTTTGCCGCAGTTCCTCTAGCTTTCTCCCTAGAAAATACGAATGTGTAGAGCTGGTTTCTCCATGTGGAACCAATTACTGTATCCAAGCTCAAAATTAAATGTTCCCCGATAAAAAACATTAAAAACAATAAAGTCCATTGATAATATCCAGAAAACACAAACACAGAGGCTGTAGAAATATCTAGGATTGAGTTAGCCAAAACAAAACCGGATATTTCCGGTTCCATCCAGTCATATCCAGACAAAGTGGTGTAGAGCTGGTGTCGCCATGTGGAACCAATTAGTGTTTCCAACGAAATGAAATGTTCCCTGATAAAAAACATTCAAAACAATAAAGTCCGTGGATAATAGCAGGAATACACAAACACAGAGGCTGTAGCAATATCTGGGATTGAGTTAGCCAAAACAAAACCAGATATTTCTGTATTCATCCAGTCATATCCGGACAAACTGGTGTGGAATTCATATGCAATGCACCGAGAAAATCACAGTAAAAATTTTTTTGGAAAAAGCAATGTATTTACGTTAGGCAAGTGCATAAAATGTCATCGATACTAACAGAAACCTCATGTTTGCTTGCCGCAGTTCCTCTACCTTTTTCCCTAGAAAATACGAATGTGTAGAGAGGTGTCTGCATGTGGAAACAATTAGTGTTTCACAGCACAAAATTAAATGTTCCATAATAAAAACTTTCAAAACAATACAGTCCATCGATGATATCCAGAAAACACAAACACAGAGGCTGTAGCAATATATCGGATTGAGTTATCCAAAACACAACCCGATATGTCTGGTTTCATCCAGTCATATCCGGACAAAGTCGAGTGGAATTCGTATGCAATGGACAGAGATAATCACAGTACAAATGGTTTTGGAGAAAAGCAAAGTCTTTTCATTAGGCAAGTGCATAAAATGTCATCTATACAAACAGAAATATCATGTTTGTTTGCCACAGTTCCTCTAGCTTTCTCCCTAGAAAATATGAATGTGTAGAGCTGGTGTCTCCATGTGGAACCAATTAGTGTTTCCAAGCACAAAATTAAATGTAACCTGATAAAAATCACTCAAACCAATAACGCCCATGGATAATATCAGGAAAACACAAAAACAGAGGCTGTAGCAATATCTGGCGTTTAGTTAGCCAAAACAAAACCGGATATTTCCGGTTTCTTCCAGTCATATGCGGACAAACTGGTGTGGAATTCGTATGCAATGGACCGAGAAAATCACAGTACAAATGGTTTTGGAGAAAAGCAAAGTCTTTTCATTAGGCAAGTGCATGAAATGTCATCTGTACAAATAGACATATCATGTTTGTTTGCCGCAGTTCCTCTAGCTTTCTCCCTAGAAAATACGAATGTGTAGAGCTGGTGTCTCCATGTGGAACCAATTAGTGTTTCAATGATACAAAATTAAATGTTCCCTGATAAAAACATTCAAAACAATAAAGCCCGTGGATAATATCAAGAATACACACACACAGAGGCTTTCAGAATACTTCGGATTGAGTTAGCCAAAACACAACCAGATATTTCTGGTTTTCTCAAGTCATATCCGCAAAAAGTGTTGTGGGATTAGTATGCAATGGACCGAGAAAATGACAGTAAGAATGGTTTTCGGGAGAAGAAAAGTCTTTTCATTAGGCAAGTGCATAAAATGTCATCTATGCAAACAGAAATACCATGTTTGTTTGCCGCAAATCCTGTAGCGTTCTCCCTAGAGAATACGAATGTCTGGAGCTGGTGTCCACATGATGAACGAATTAGTGTTTCTACAGTACAAAATTAAATGTTCCCTGATAAAAATATTCAAAACAATAAAGTCCATCGTTAATATCCACAAAACACAAACACAGAGGCTTTCACAATATTTTGGATTGAGTTAGCCAAAAGAGAACTGGATATTTCTGGTTGCATCCAGTCATATACGGACAAAGTGGTTTGGAATTCGTATGCAATGGACCGAGAAAATCACAGTACAAATGGTTTTGGAGAAAAGCAAAGTCTTTTCATTAGGCAAGTGCATGAAATGGCATCTGTACAAATAGAAATATTATGTTTGTTTGCCGCAGTTCCTCTAGCTTTCTCCCTAGAAAATAGGAAAGTGTAGAGCTGGTGTCTCCATGTGGAACCAATTAGGCTTTCACAGCACAAAATTAAATGTTCCCTGATAAAAACATGCAAAAGAATAAAGTCCCTCGATAATATCCAGAAAACACAAACACAGAGGCTTTCACAATATTTCGGATTGAGTTAGCCAAAACACAACTGGATATTTCTGGTTTAATCCAGTCATATTCGGACAAAGTGGTTGGGAATTCATATGCAATGGATCGAGAAAATCACAGAAAAATGGTTTGGTAGAAAACAAAAGTCTTTTCGTTAGGCAAGTGCATAAAATGTCATCTATACAAACAGAAATATCATGGTTGTTTGCCGCAGTTCCTCTAGCTTTCTCCCTAGAAAATACGAATGTGTAGAGCTGGTGTCCCCATGATGAACCAATTAGTGTTTCAATGGTACAAAATGAAATGTCCCTGATAAAAAACATACAAAACAATAAAGTCCATCGATAATATCCAGAACACACAAACACAGGGCTTTCACAATATTTCGGATTGAGTTAGGCAAAACAAAACCAGATATTTGCAGTTTCATCCAGTCATATCCGGACAAACTGGTGTGGAATTCGTATGCAATGGACTGAGAAAATCACAGTACAAATGGTTTTGGAGAAAAGCAAAGTCTTTTCTTTAGGCAAGTGCATAAAATGTCATCTATACAAACAGAAATATCATGTTTGTTTGCCGCAGTTCCTCTAGCTTTCTCCCTAGAAAATACGAATGTGTAGAGCTGGTTTCTCCATGTGGAACCAATTACTGTATCCAAGCTCAAAATTAAATGTTCCCCGATAAAAAACATTAAAAACAATAAAGTCCATTGATAATATCCAGAAAACACAAACACAGAGGCTGTAGAAATATCTAGGATTGAGTTAGCCAAAACAAAACCGGATATTTCCGGTTCCATCCAGTCATATCCAGACAAAGTGGTGTAGAGCTGGTGTCGCCATGTGGAACCAATTAGTGTTTCCAACGAAATGAAATGTTCCCTGATAAAAAACATTCAAAACAATAAAGTCCGTGGATAATAGCAGGAATACACAAACACAGAGGCTGTAGCAATATCTGGGATTGAGTTAGCCAAAACAAAACCAGATATTTCTGTATTCATCCAGTCATATCCGGACAAACTGGTGTGGAATTCGTATGCAATGCACCGAGAAAATCACAGTAAAAATTTTTTTGGAAAAAGCAATGTATTTACGTTAGGCAAGTGCATAAAATGTCATCGATACTAACAGAAACCTCATGTTTGCTTGCCGCAGTTCCTCTACCTTTTTCCCTAGAAAATACGAATGTGTAGAGAGGTGTCTGCATGTGGAAACAATTAGTGTTTCACAGCACAAAATTAAATGTTCCATAATAAAAACTTTCAAAACAATACAGTCCATCGATGATATCCAGAAAACACAAACACAGAGGCTGTAGCAATATATCGGATTGAGTTATCCAAAACACAACCCGATATGTCTGGTTTCATCCAGTCATATCCGGACAAAGTCGAGTGGAATTCGTATGCAATGGACAGAGATAATCACAGTACAAATGGTTTTGGAGAAAAGCAAAGTCTTTTCATTAGGCAAGTGCATAAAATGTCATCTATACAAACAGAAATATCATGTTTGTTTGCCACAGTTCCTCTAGCTTTCTCCCTAGAAAATATGAATGTGTAGAGCTGGTGTCTCCATGTGGAACCAATTAGTGTTTCCAAGCACAAAATTAAATGTAACCTGATAAAAATCACTCAAACCAATAACGCCCATGGATAATATCAGGAAAACACAAAAACAGAGGCTGTAGCAATATCTGGCGTTTAGTTAGCCAAAACAAAACCGGATATTTCCGGTTTCTTCCAGTCATATGCGGACAAACTGGTGTGGAATTCGTATGCAATGGACCGAGAAAATCACAGTACAAATGGTTTTGGAGAAAAGCAAAGTCTTTTCATTAGGCAAGTGCATGAAATGTCATCTGTACAAATAGACATATCATGTTTGTTTGCCGCAGTTCCTCTAGCTTTCTCCCTAGAAAATAGGAATGTGTAGAGCTGGTGTCTCCATGTGGAACCAATTAGTGTTTCAATGATACAAAATTAAATGTTCCCTGATAAAAACATTCAAAACAATAAAGCCCGTGGATAATATCAAGAATACACACACACAGAGGCTTTCAGAATACTTCGGATTGAGTTAGCCAAAACACAACCAGATATTTCTGGTTTTCTCAAGTCATATCCGCAAAAAGTGTTGTGGGATTAGTATGCAATGGACCGAGAAAATGACAGTAAGAATGGTTTTCGGGAGAAGAAAAGTCTTTTCATTAGGCAAGTGCATAAAATGTCATCTATGCAAACAGAAATACCATGTTTGTTTGCCGCAAATCCTGTAGCGTTCTCCCTAGAGAATACGAATGTCTGGAGCTGGTGTCCACATGATGAACGAATTAGTGTTTCTACAGTACAAAATTAAATGTTCCCTGATAAAAATATTCAAAACAATAAAGTCCATCGTTAATATCCACAAAACACAAACACAGAGGCTTTCACAATATTTTGGATTGAGTTAGCCAAAAGAGAACTGGATATTTCTGGTTGCATCCAGTCATATACGGACAAAGTGGTTTGGAATTCGTATGCAATGGACCGAGAAAATCACAGTACAAATGGTTTTGGAGAAAAGCAAAGTCTTTTCATTAGGCAAGTGCATGAAATGGCATCTGTACAAATAGAAATATTATGTTTGTTTGCCGCAGTTCCTCTAGCTTTCTCCCTAGAAAATAGGAAAGTGTAGAGCTGGTGTCTCCATGTGGAACCAATTAGGCTTTCACAGCACAAAATTAAATGTTCCCTGATAAAAACATGCAAAAGAATAAAGTCCCTCGATAATATCCAGAAAACACAAACACAGAGGCTTTCGCAATATTTCGGATTGAGTTAGCCAAAACACAACTGGATATTTCTGGTTTAATCCAGTCATATTCGGACAAAGTGGTTGGGAATTCATATGCAATGGATCGAGAAAATCACAGAAAAATGGTTTGGTAGAAAACAAAAGTCTTTTCGTTAGGCAAGTGCATAAAATGTCATCTATACAAACAGAAATATCATGGTTGTTTGCCGCAGTTCCTCTAGCTTTCTCCCTAGAAAATACGAATGTGTAGAGCTGGTGTCCCCATGATGAACCAATTAGTGTTTCAACGGTACAAAATGAAATGTTCCCTGATAAAAAACATACAAAACAATAAAGTCCATCGATAATATCCAGAACACACAAACACAGGGCTTTCACAATATTTCGGATTGAGTTAGGCAAAACAAAACCAGATATTTGCAGTTTCATCCAGTCATATCCGGACAAACTGGTGTGGAATTCGTATGCAATGGACTGAGAAAATCACAGTACAAATGGTTTTGGAGAAAAGCAAAGTCTTTTCTTTAGGCAAGTGCATAAAATGTCATCTATACAAACAGAAATATCATGTTTGTTTGCCGCAGTTCCTCTAGCTTTCTCCCTAGAAAATACGAATGTGTAGAGCTGGTTTCTCCATGTGGAACCAATTACTGTATCCAAGCTCAAAATTAAATGTTCCCCGATAAAAAACATTAAAAACAATAAAGTCCATTGATAATATCCAGAAAACACAAACACAGAGGCTGTAGAAATATCTAGGATTGAGTTAGCCAAAACAAAACCGGATATTTCCGGTTCCATCCAGTCATATCCAGACAAAGTGGTGTAGAGCTGGTGTCGCCATGTGGAACCAATTAGTGTTTCCAACGAAATGAAATGTTCCCTGATAAAAAACATTCAAAACAATAAAGTCCGTGGATAATAGCAGGAATACACAAACACAGAGGCTGTAGCAATATCTGGGATTGAGTTAGCCAAAACAAAACCAGATATTTCTGTATTCATCCAGTCATATCCGGACAAACTGGTGTGGAATTCGTATGCAATGCACCGAGAATATCACAGTAAAAATTTTTTTGGAAAAAGCAATGTATTTACGTTAGGCAAGTGCATAAAATGTCATCGATACTAACAGAAACCTCATGTTTGCTTGCCGCAGTTCCTCTACCTTTTTCCCTAGAAAATACGAATGTGTAGAGAGGTGTCTGCATGTGGAAACAATTAGTGTTTCACAGCACAAAATTAAATGTTCCATAATAAAAACTTTCAAAACAATACAGTCCATCGATGATATCCAGAAAACACAAACACAGAGGCTGTAGCAATATATCGGATTGAGTTATCCAAAACACAACCCGATATGTCTGGTTTCATCCAGTCATATCCGGACAAACTGGTGTGGAATTCGTATGCAATGGACAGAGATAATCACAGTACAAATGGTTTTGGAGAAAAGCAAAGTCTTTTCATTAGGCAAGTGCATAAAATGTCATCTATACAAACAGAAATATCATGTTTGTTTGCCGCAGTTCCTCTAGCTTTCTCCCTAGAAAATATGAATGTGTAGAGCTGGTGTCTCTATGTGGAACCAATTAGTGTTTCCAAGCACAAAATTAAATGTAACCTGATAAAAATCACTCAAACCAATAACGTCCATGGATAATATCAGGAAAACACAAAAACAGAGGCTGTAGCAATATCTGGCGTTTAGTTAGCCAAAACAAAACCGGATATTTCCGGTTTCTTCCAGTCATATGCGGACAAACTGGTGTGGAATTCGTATGCAATGGACCGAGAAAATCACAGTACAAATGGTTTTGGAGAAAAGCAAAGTCTTTTCATTAGGCAAGTGCATGAAATGTCATCTGTACAAATAGACATATCATGTTTGTTTGCCGCAGTTCCTCTAGCTTTCTCCCTAGAAAATACGAATGTGTAGAGCTGGTGTCTCCATGTGGAACCAATTAGTGTTTCAATGATACAAAATTAAATGTTCCCTGATAAAAACATTCAAAACAATAAAGCCCGTGGATAATATCAAGAATACACACACACAGAGGCTTTCAGAATATTTCGGATTGAGTTAGCCAAAACACAAACAGATATTTCTGGTTTTCTCAAGTCATATCCACAAAAAGTGTTGTGGGATTAGTATGCAATGGACCGAGAAAATGACAGTAAGAATGGTTTTCGGGAGAAGAAAAGTCTTTTCATTAGGCAAGTGCATAAAATGTCATCTATGCAAACAGAAATACCATGTTTGTTTGCCGCAAATCCTGTAGCGTTCTCCCTAGAGAATACGAATGTCTGGAGCTGGTGTCCACATGATGAACGAATTAGTGTTTCTACGGTACAAAATTAAATGTTCCCTGATAAAAATATTCAAAACAATAAAGTCCATCGTTAATATCCACAAAACACAAACACAGAGGCTTTCACAATATTTTGGATTGAGTTAGCCAAAAGAGAACTGGATATTTCTGGTTGCATCCAGTCATATATGGACAAAGTGGTTTGGAATTCGTATGCAATGGACCGAGAAAATCACAGTACAAATGGTTTTGGAGAAAAGCAAAGTCTTTTCATTAGGCAAGTGCATGAAATGGCATCTGTACAAATAGAAATATTATGTTTGTTTGCCGCAGTTCCTCTAGCTTTCTCCCTAGAAAATAGGAAAGTGTAGAGCTGGTGTCTCCATGTGGAACCAATTAGTCTTTCACAGCACAAAATTAAATGTTCCCTGATAAAAACATGCAAAAGAATAAAGTCCCTCGATAATATCCAGAAAACACAAACACAGAGGCTTTCGCAATATTTCGGATTGAGTTAGCCAAAACACAACTGGATATTTCTGGTTTAATCCAGTCATATTCGGACAAAGTGGTTGGGAATTCATATGCAATGGATCGAGAAAATCACAGAAAAATGGTTTGGTAGAAAACAAAAGTCTTTTCGTTAGGCAAGTGCATAAAATGTCATCTATACAAACAGAAATATCATGGTTGTTTGCCGCAGTTCCTCTAGCTTTCTCCCTAGAAAATACGAATGTGTAGAGCTGGTGTCCCCATGATGAACCAATTAGTGTTTCAACGGTACAAAATGAAATGTTCCCTGATAAAAAACATACAAAACAATAAAGTCCATCGATAATATCCAGAACACACAAACACAGGGCTTTCACAATATTTCGGATTGAGTTAGGCAAAACAAAACCAGATATTTGCAGTTTCATCCAGTCATATCCGGACAAACTGGTGTGGAATTCGTATGCAATGGACTGAGAAAATCACAGTACAAATGGTTTTGGAGAAAAGCAAAGTCTTTTCTTTAGGCAAGTGCATAAAATGTCATCTATACAAACAGAAATATCATGTTTGTTTGCCGCAGTTCCTCTAGCTTTCTCCCTAGAAAATACGAATGTGTAGAGCTGGTTTCTCCATGTGGAACCAATTACTGTATCCAAGCTCAAAATTAAATGTTCCCCGATAAAAAACATTAAAAACAATAAAGTCCATTGATAATATCCAGAAAACACAAACACAGAGGCTGTAGAAATATCTAGGATTGAGTTAGCCAAAACAAAACCGGATATTTCCGGTTCCATCCAGTCATATCCAGACAAAGTGGTGTAGAGCTGGTGTCGCCATGTGGAACCAATTAGTGTTTCCAACGAAATGAAATGTTCCCTGATAAAAAACATTCAAAACAATAAAGTCCGTGGATAATAGCAGGAATACACAAACACAGAGGCTGTAGCAATATCTGGGATTGAGTTAGCCAAAACAAAACCAGATATTTCTGTATTCATCCAGTCATATCCGGACAAACTGGTGTGGAATTCGTATGCAATGCACCGAGAATATCACAGTAAAAATTTTTTTGGAAAAAGCAATGTATTTACGTTAGGCAAGTGCATAAAATGTCATCGATACTAACAGAAACCTCATGTTTGCTTGCCGCAGTTCCTCTACCTTTTTCCCTAGAAAATACGAATGTGTAGAGAGGTGTCTGCATGTGGAAACAATTAGTGTTTCACAGCACAAAATTAAATGTTCCATAATAAAAACTTTCAAAACAATACAGTCCATCGATGATATCCAGAAAACACAAACACAGAGGCTGTAGCAATATATCGGATTGAGTTATCCAAAACACAACCCGATATGTCTGGTTTCATCCAGTCATATCCGGACAAACTGGTGTGGAATTCGTATGCAATGGACAGAGATAATCACAGTACAAATGGTTTTGGAGAAAAGCAAAGTCTTTTCATTAGGCAAGTGCATAAAATGTCATCTATACAAACAGAAATATCATGTTTGTTTGCCGCAGTTCCTCTAGCTTTCTCCCTAGAAAATATGAATGTGTAGAGCTGGTGTCTCTATGTGGAACTAATTAGTGTTTCCAAGCACAAAATTAAATGTAACCTGATAAAAATCACTCAAACCAATAACGTCCATGGATAATATCAGGAAAACACAAAAACAGAGGCTGTAGCAATATCTGGCGTTTAGTTAGCCAAAACAAAACTGGATATTTCCGGTTTCTTCCAGTCATATGCGGACAAACTGGTGTGGAATTCGTATGCAATGGACCGAGAAAATCACAGTACAAATGGTTTTGGAGAAAAGCAAAGTCTTTTCATTAGGCAAGTGCATGAAATGTCATCTGTACAAATAGACATATCATGTTTGTTTGCCGCAGTTCCTCTAGCTTTCTCCCTAGAAAATACGAATGTGTAGAGCTGGTGTCTCCATGTGGAACCAATTAGTGTTTCAATGATACAAAATTAAATGTTCCCTGATAAAAACATTCAAAACAATAAAGCCCGTGGATAATATCAAGAATACACACACACAGAGGCTTTCAGAATATTTCGGATTGAGTTAGCCAAAACACAAACAGATATTTCTGGTTTTCTCAAGTCATATCCACAAAAAGTGTTGTGGGATTAGTATGCAATGGACCGAGAAAATGACAGTAAGAATGGTTTTCGGGAGAAGAAAAGTCTTTTCATTAGGCAAGTGCATAAAATGTCATCTATGCAAACAGAAATACCATGTTTGTTTGCCGCAAATCCTGTAGCGTTCTCCCTAGAGAATACGAATGTCTGGAGCTGGTGTCCACATGATGAACGAATTAGTGTTTCTACGGTACAAAATTAAATGTTCCCTGATAAAAATATTCAAAACAATAAAGTCCATCGTTAATATCCACAAAACACAAACACAGAGGCTTTCACAATATTTTGGATTGAGTTAGCCAAAAGAGAACTGGATATTTCTGGTTGCATCCAGTCATATATGGACAAAGTGGTTTGGAATTCGTATGCAATGGACCGAGAAAATCACAGTACAAATGGTTTTGGAGAAAAGCAAAGTCTTTTCATTAGGCAAGTGCATGAAATGGCATCTGTACAAATAGAAATATTATGTTTGTTTGCCGCAGTTCCTCTAGCTTTCTCCCTAGAAAATAGGAAAGTGTAGAGCTGGTGTCTCCATGTGGAACCAATTAGGCTTTCACAGCACAAAATTAAATGTTCCCTGATAAAAACATGCAAAAGAATAAAGTCCCTCGATAATATCCAGAAAACACAAACACAGAGGCTTTCGCAATATTTCGGATTGAGTTAGCCAAAACACAACTGGATATTTCTGGTTTAATCCAGTCATATTCGGACAAAGTGGTTGGGAATTCATATGCAATGGATCGAGAAAATCACAGAAAAATGGTTTGGTAGAAAACAAAAGTCTTTTCGTTAGGCAAGTGCATAAAATGTCATCTATACAAACAGAAATATCATGGTTGTTTGCCGCAGTTCCTCTAGCTTTCTCCCTAGAAAATACGAATGTGTAGAGCTGGTGTCCCCATGATGAACCAATTAGTGTTTCAACGGTACAAAATGAAATGTTCCCTGATAAAAAACATACAAAACAATAAAGTCCATCGATAATATCCAGAACACACAAACACAGGGCTTTCACAATATTTCGGATTGAGTTAGGCAAAACAAAACCAGATATTTGCAGTTTCATCCAGTCATATCCGGACAAACTGGTGTGGAATTCGTATGCAATGGACTGAGAAAATCACAGTACAAATGGTTTTGGAGAAAAGCAAAGTCTTTTCTTTAGGCAAGTGCATAAAATGTCATCTATACAAACAGAAATATCATGTTTGTTTGCCGCAGTTCCTCTAGCTTTCTCCCTAGAAAATACGAATGTGTAGAGCTGGTTTCTCCATGTGGAACCAATTACTGTATCCAAGCTCAAAATTAAATGTTCCCCGATAAAAAACATTAAAAACAATAAAGTCCATTGATAATATCCAGAAAACACAAACACAGAGGCTGTAGAAATATCTAGGATTGAGTTAGCCAAAACAAAACCGGATATTTCCGGTTCCATCCAGTCATATCCAGACAAAGTGGTGTAGAGCTGGTGTCGCCATGTGGAACCAATTAGTGTTTCCAACGAAATGAAATGTTCCCTGATAAAAAACATTCAAAACAATAAAGTCCGTGGATAATAGCAGGAATACACAAACACAGAGGCTGTAGCAATATCTGGGATTGAGTTAGCCAAAACAAAACCAGATATTTCTGTA